>NC_092871.1:63574090-63656002 GCF_032062135.1 Pyxicephalus adspersus | reverse complement strand
GAGTGCCCCCCCATCACCTGTCTCTCCTCCTGTACCCCAATATTACATTACAACAATAGGATCGCACCCCATCACCTGTCTCTCCCACGCCTGTACCCCCATATTACCTCACAATAAAAGGAGTGCACCCCATTATCTGCCCCTCCCCTCCTGTACCCCCATATTACCTCACAACAATAGGAGTGCACCCCATCACCTGTCTCTCCCCTCCTGTACCCCCATATTACCTCACAACAATAGGAGTGCACACCATCACGTGTCTCTCCTCCTCCTGTAACCCCCATATTACCTCACAACAAAAGGAGTGCACCCAATCACCTGTCTCTCCCCTTCCTGTACCCCCATATCACCTCACAACAATATGAGTGCACCCCATCTCCTGTCTTTTCTCCTCCTGTACCCCCATATTACATCACAACAATAGGAGTGCACCCCATCACCTGTCTCTCCCCCTCCTGTACCACCATATTACCTCACAACAAAAATAGTGCACACCATCACCTGGCTGACACTTCCTTAACCCTCAGTTTATTCTGCAATAATAACAATGCATTCCAATCACCTAACAATCCCTTCCTGAACACTCCCATATCCCCCTGCAATGTCAGTGCCCCCATCACCTGTCTCTCTTATATCCCCCCACATAACTACCAATGCACCCTATAATAGGGTATGACACCCATAATTAACCTGACAGCTTATAATATATCACACAGAAACATACATTTTTGCGCTGTGTGAGGAGACTGAGAATCCATTTTCTCTGCCTCTCAACAGCAGTTTCCCTGAGTCCTAACAAAAAAAACTACCCCTGAAAAATAACTGCCAGGGGGCGGATACCACTGGGTGTGTACAATGACCTAATTGTCTGGAAAATTTCACTTTCACTTTGTGTATAAATGCAGCATGTCATCTACTGCAGCCTTACATCTCTCCCACTGCAGCCTTATACTCTCCCTGTACAAACCTCCATATCTCATGAACAGTATGTCATACTGACCTGAAACTTTGAGGGTACATAGGGGATCCTCATAGCTAACAGTACAAACCCCAATTTCCCATGAACGGTTCAATGCAGGTGAACAAAATTTGAGGTGAAAGTGGGGGATACCTGTGGATAACACCCCCTAAAATTTCATCAATAGGCCATTGCCAAAACAGGTGGAACTCTGCCCATAAAAAAACTACCCTGTTACACATTGCTGTAGGCTTCCAGCACCTATAGCCCAATTTCCCATAAACGGTGCAATACAGGTGAACAAAATTAGAGGTGAAAGTTGGGGACACCTGTGGCATCAATAGGCCATTGCCAGAACAGGTGGAACTCGGCCCATAAAAAAAATTGGGCTTCAGGTGATGGATGCCTACAGCAATGTGTAACAGGGTAGTTTTTTATGGGCGGAGTTCCACCTGTTCTGGGGATGGCCTATTGAGGAAATTTTAGGGGGTGTTAGCCACAGGTGTCCCCCACTTGCACCTCTAGTTTTGTTCACTCGCACCGCAGCGTTCATCGGAAATTAGGCTTCAGGTGCTGAAAGCCTCCAGCAAAATGTAACAGGTTAGTTTGTTTTTTTGGGCGGAGTTCGACCTGTCCTGGCAATGGCCTATTGATGAAATTTCTTGGGGTGTTATCTACTGGTGTCTCTCACTTGTACCTATGATTTTGTTTACCTGCACAGCACTGTTCCTGTTAAATTGGGCTTCAGGTGCTGGAAGCCCCCAGCAATGTGTCACAGGGTAGTTTTTATTTATGGGTGGAGATTCACCTGTTCTGGCGATGGCCTATTAATGAAATTTTAGGGGGTGTTATCTACAGGTATCCCCCACTTGCACCTATGAATTTGTTCACCTGCATTGTACTGTTCCTGGGAAATTGGGGTTCAGGTGCTGGAAGCCTGCAGCAATGTATAACAGGGTAGTTTTTTTTTATGGGTGGAGTTCCACCTTTTCTGGCAATGGCCTATTGATGAAATTTTAGGGGGTATTAGCCATAGGTGTCTCCCACTTGCACCTCTAGTTTTGTTCACCTGCACCACACTGTTCTTTAGAAATTGGGGTTCAGGTGCTGGAAGCCTCCAGCAATGTGTGACAGGGTAGTTTGTTTTGATGGGCGGAGTTCTACCTGTTCTGGCGATGGCCTATTGATGAAATTTTAGGGGATGTTATCTACAGGTGTCCCCCACTTACACCTCTAGTTTTGTTCACCTGCACCCCACTGTTCCTGGGAAATTGGGCTTCAGGTGCTGAAAGCCTCCAGCAATGTGTAACAGGGTCGTTTCCTTATGGGCGGAGTTCTACCTGTTCTGGCTATGGCCTATTGATGAAATTTTAGAGGGTGTTATCTACAGGTATCTCTCATCTGCACCTATGAATTTGTTTAACTGCACCGCACCATTCTTGGGAAATTGGGGTTAAAAGTATGGAAGGGGACAGTGTACTGTATTATGAACATTTTCTAGTTTTGTGACAGGTCTGTATAAATTTGGGGGGTCGCACCTCCTTGCTATGTAAGTGGCCCCAGGAGTCCCTAATTTGTTGAATTTTAGGCTTCTAGACACAGTAACTTTTTAAGCAGCAACCCTGATGTTCAATTTTCACTACTTTTATAATTATGACCCCCATATTTAGTAATTTATTAAAGGTGTGGAGACAAAATGTAGAGTACTGCTAGCTATGAGGGTCCCCAATGTACCCTGAAAATTTCAGGTCGGTAGGACATACTGATCAGGAGATATGGGGGTTTGTACAGGGAGAGATGTAAGGCTGCAGTAAATGACATGCTGCAAAGTGAAAGTGAAACTTTCTTGACGATCAGGTTATCGTACATTGTACATAGTTTATTTTGTTAGGACACCTGGCTTGAAGTTTGATTCGTGAAGCCCCGCCCAATTCCGTTTCTCTTCCAAACGTCACTTCCAGGTCCCTCTCCTGGATAGGAAGTAGCCGCTAACCTATCTCAGAATATCTTTGCGAGTATACAACGTGCTTTGTGCATTGTATTCCTTATCTTTCTTCTCCAAGTGGTCCTGTTATTACTCTTTATTCTACTTACTTCGCTGTTGGTATTGAAATTCTTGTCCGGGTGTGTGTTCACCTGACAAGTCAAGGACAGGCAAGTTAAAGTCAAAGGTGGAGCAGAACAGCAAGTCTCAGCATCGATAGCCAGCTGCACGATCTGCAACCATTATATACACTGCCTTCTTCAGTAGGTTTCAGTGCATATAGGAAACTCTCCTTAGTCTTTATGTAACATGTTTATTTCTCCCTAGGCATTTCTGTTTAAAGCATTTTCTTTTCTGCATATTTATGCTAAAATATTTTAAAGTAGGTGCTGTTTTGTGATCCCACAGTGGTTATTCACATGATCTATTCCAGGATATATTGCCATGCAATGACCAATGATTTGTACCTCTCAGGTCAGTTTAACGGATTCCAATTATATTTTTGGCTATCTTTAAGGGTGACATTCTTCACACTGATCAGGAATGTAAGAAGTATTCTTCCTATTGATCAACGCACTAATGTACTGCGAGCTGTGGATATTATAATTTCGCAGGGGCTCCTGAGATTTATTTCAAGGTTCCCCCAGTGTAAAAAGTTTGTGAAACACTGCTCTAGTTTGAACTTTTTTTGTCTATTTCTTATATTAGTTTTTTATTTTTAAAATAAAAAAGTTTTATTATTTGCATGTTGTTAAAGCAGAACTGTAGGCAGACAAAAAATGTTTCACCCAAACTGACCTAGATTTATGGTAAATGGTCCCTAAAATGAAGAGAAAAAAACAGCATCCAAAAGGTAATGGTGCATTTAAAATCCAGTATTTTACTTGTGTGTCAGGTGTAGGATTTGTCTGAGACATTGTAAAAATATATAAAAAATATTGATTCTTTGTTTTGCAGGAACAGCAGTGCTGAAGAACAGTACTGATTTTTTCCTACTTGTAAGGAAGAAGGTGACTGTGTGGTGTCTGAACATCATCTGCAGGTTTGAAAATGAGACTTAATAGTTGGATATTAGTCTCGGGGGTATCCCTGGCAGTTGGTTCTGCACTGGGTGCAGGGGTTACTAACTGGAGACCACATGACATATCTGGATGTGATTCTCCACTTTCAATCGTACAGGCAGCTTCAGAGGTGTCTCTACCCCCTTCTTCTAGCATCTTTCGATTTGGACTACCAGGCTTCAGCCAGCTTAAGACTCGCCAGTCCCATGTCCTCAGCTATGATAAGAGGCTGCGCGGCCCAGCGTGGGTACTGGAACAACTGAACACTGAGTGTATAAAGGGCACTGCTGACCGGAGGAGCTGTGACTTCAGAGAAGATAAATCTGTACATCCTTATCACCGGGCCACCAACTCGGACTACAAGACAAGTGGATTTGACCGAGGACACTTGGCAGCAGCAGCCAATCATAAGTGGAGTCAGCAGGCTATGGATGAAACTTTCATACTAAGTAACGTGTACCCACAGGTCACTTATTTTTCTCTTACCCATCAAAATTTAGCTTACACCAATCAAATAAAATGTAAATCTAAATTAATCTACAGCTTACTTGTTCATTACGGCACATTTACCCATGTGCAGCTTACCTGGACCTGTCAACACTTGGAAGGAGCCATCTATTTCTCCAGCTACGATGGCCATTGCATATAGTGGCTGGCTTTGTGTGTGGCACACACACAAACACAAGCTTTACACTACATGGAGCATGTGCCATACAGTGTAGAGATAGAACAAAAAGCTACCAGGAGCAAGGGCTTTATTTTTTTTGACAAAAGAAACATTGCACATCTCATATTTTCCTTACAGTGGGATTAATTTTTTAAAAAGTATGCTTTACCTATGCGCTTACCCATAACGTAGTAGAGCTATGTAAAGATCGAAAATCCACTTTAACTACTATGACTTTTACACTACTATCGTTGCCGTAAAGATTGATTAGTTTCTCTTCAAACTTATATGTTCTTTACATAAGGCTTGGCAACAGAGACTTATTCAAAATAGGAACAAAACACTTTTTGGACTCTCAATAAACTACCCAGAACATAAAAAAATATTTGGCAATCCTTTTTTTCCCCTGCAACACTCATAGACCTCTACCACCTTCTTTGTGAAAGCTTGGAGATCTCTTTTGATCTTGGCATGATAATATCTCACATATCAGTCACATCAAAAGAAAAAAACAGATCTTTGTTATCTGAGGGTTAAAGAAGACCAGTTCCACATTTACACTCCCTTTTTATATATTTGCAGTGTTGGTAAATATAGGGGTGTCCCTATGTTTTTACATGTGGCAAATCTGCATTTTTAATTATTTAAGTTATTTAAATAGCTACACGGTCAGTGTTATTTGTTCAAGTATATTCCCTTTATCTGTAGGCACTGTTTGAATTAAGATCCAGTGTATGCCTGTTTACATAGTCAACAACGGCCTTGGGACGTAGATTGTTTTTGGCCAGACGGTGAAGTGCAGGGACATCATTATGATGAAAGGCGAACGTTAAATCAAACCACTTTATTAACATATTTTGTAAGAATCAGTTGTATTGTACAATGATGTGATACTTTCACTCTTTCAGAATCCTAATCTCAATCAGAACGCCTGGAACAACCTGGAGCAATACTGCCGATCGCTAACAAAGAGTAATAAGAATGTGTATGTTTGTACCGGTCCCCTATTCCTACCTAAGTAAGTCAAATACATACAGCTACACTCAACAGTAAACAGGAGCTCCTTACTTAAAGAAAAGTGGAAAGTTTAAAGCAGACCTGTATTCATACATGCTTTTCAAGTTATGGTAATAGTTTTGCAGTAATGGTTACAGGTATACTGAAATACTGTTTTGCTTAAAAAAAAAAAACCCAAAGGGTCATGTGACAATTTCTAAGGTACAGATCTGATATGAAACATCTGGTCACAATACCCAATTGGATTCCCAGTGATCCACCCTATTGGTTAGTCATTGGAAACTTTTTAGTACTTTTTGCTACTATTTAAAAATTTGTCAACAGTGATAGGATAATCAGTGACAGGACAAAGATATTCTAATTCTTCCCCACTTTATCTGCAACTAAAAAGATTATTTCAGTATAGAGCTGCTTTAGGGTAGGACCTGAAAGGGTCATTGGTTTTCAGAACCTGATATTTTTCATCTCTAAATTCAACTATGGCTGTCCACAGGGTTATGTGTATATTTACATTTGACAATGGATAGATGGCACAGGAATTGTAAATGGAAAAGCCAGATGGCTAATCAGTGAGTGAGTATGTAAGTAGCATCTCTCCTTATCGATTGTTTATAGTTCAAAGTAAATGTCCGCCGCTCAAAGTGAAACGTGTAAAGTAAAAAAAAAAAAAAAGGAGAGGGGTTTTGAGGCCAGAAATATTGTATTGAATAATTATGTATTCAAAAAGGCAGTCTTCATATATAATTACAACTATGGCCTATTGGAACGTTTTGGGAATCGGATGTTATTTGTTTTGTTATTGCAATAAATGAAATAATTTTAAAAGTTCAGCAAGATCAATGAGATCAAAACAGTTTTAATGAGGATGTGTTAGGCTCTTATGGTTAGTTACATGCTATATATAAATAGCTATAATCTTAATAAATAACTTACTGATAATTGGGTGAAAAGAACATACAGGATGTATGATTTGAAATAGTACTTGGTTTCATCCTGGTGGGAAGGAGGTGTGGCCAGGTTCTTTTTATAGAAAATTTCTGTTTGATTTACTAAAGGTAGGAAGTAAAAAGAAGAAAAAGGTTATTTTTTTCCCCCTCTCTATCCCTCCTTTTAGTCTTTTGTCTGGTCACGAGTATGGTGTGTGGTGCAGCAGCAGCCAAAGGTTGTCTGTATGAGAAAGCCTGCCTAAAATAGGCTGGGAGACTGGCAACCCCAGGTATTCTATTGCGCGTATGCAGCGTAATGAGTGCTGCGCACGCATTCCGATATGAGATTGAGAGTTGATCCATTGCTCTCAATGGATCATGCGGGGGAAAGAAAGGCTTGATGATCTGCCTCCTGTGTAAGCCTTTCTTTCCCCCGTATGATGAGTTGAGAGCAACTGATCAACTCTCGATCTTAGGAAAGTGGGACCCATGGGGCCGCCCTCCCTGTGATGAGTAGGAGTCCCAATGACGTCACGGGGACTCCCTTTCCCCAGGACACATTGGAATGCATGCGCAGAACTCATTGCCCTGCACACGTGCAGTAGAATACACGGGGATGCCAATTCCCCAGCCTATTTTAGCCGGGCTTTCTTATTTAAAACTGTTTTGTTTTACCCCTCACAAGGCACAGCCTAAAAGATATACTAACCTTTATATATTTTTATGTGCAACGTCTAAACCAAAGTAAGTAAAAATCCTCTCTTTTTACCCTCATCCTAAACATTTTCATTATGTCATTATTTTTACCTCAACATTCTAGATAAACATTAGTTTATCCAACAGAATAATTGATCAAGAGTACAATCTGGGAATAACTCAAAGTGCAATCATCTCATGTACTGCAAATATTGTATTTGCTGTCTATACCAGTATATATATAATTATATCTGTGTTCTCCCCAAAAAATGTTTTCAGCCGGGTAGTAGGAAGCTGTACCCAGGTGGTAAAAAAGGGTGTGTGGCAAAATACTGCAAATTTAGTGCTCCCAATTGTTTATGCCATGGGTATCCAGTAACCTCCTATTGTTTGTGTTCTACCTTCTCCCAATTATTTGTTACTTTTTTAATGCCTGCCCCGTTAGTATATCCAATTTTTCTATTCTATGTATTTTGCCACAACTGTCCTATGCCGTGTATTGTGACCCAACTTACTAGTGTTCTAAATTTTAAGAGTGTAATCCTTTGTAGTAGTGTAATAGTATATGGGCACCTAGGATTGATAACAGGATTTTTTTTTCACTTGATTCTTTTACAAAATTAGCCCAGCAGGCCCATGCTGGCTCAGCTTCCACCTTTTCTCTAATGCTCACTTGTACGTCCAATGCTGCCTTGCACTGCGCATGCATGAGATTAAACACTTTTTTTTTACATTATAAGAAAGCCTCTGAAGGTGCATGCACACAAGGAGCAGTGCAGAGCCTCTTGGGATATGTGACACAAATATCCCAGGAGGCTGTGGATTTCCCCTTTGGTCTTTACCGAAATGGAAGTGAAGACTTAAGTGTAAAAACAAAAAAAAAAAATTTCCATTACATAACATAGAAAGTCACTCTTTAATATAATGTTAAAAATGTGGAGATGCTTTAATAGCATCATGCATGTGATATCAGATAGGGACAAGACAGACAGTGACCCCCTCTCATCACTGCCCATATTCTATATAAAAACACTGTCTGTGAAGTTTATCCACAGTGTGTAATGATGTCATCGGCAGCACAGTGTGATAGCTGTGTGTGTAAAAGCTTCTTGTCATATTCTGCAGCCTAACAACTCGCTGTGTTCAAACCTTCATATCTCATAAACCATTGGTTGCATTAACTAATTTTTAAGGTACACGTGGAGGGAGGCATAGGAAACTGAAACTGTAGGTGCAAGTGGGGGACAGTTGTGGCTAAACCTTTTTAAAATGTAATTAGTATGGCATTATGAGAACATAAATCTCTACCTAGCAAAATGTGCTGCCTGCTCTGGTACACATATCTGTCTGCATCTTACCTCAAACCCCAATTTCTCCAGAATTAAGAGGTGCAGGGAAACAAAAATATAGGTGGAAGTGGGAGACACTTGTGGCGATCACCTTTCATCACCATGCCATCATTACAACATTAAAAAAAAAACTGTCCATCAAAATGCACTTCCTTGTTACACATGATTGTAACCTTCCAGTACCTCAACCTCAATAAAATTTAGTGGGCAGAGTTCGTTTTCTAATGATGCCATAGTGATGACGTTTTAGGGAATGTTAGTCACAGATGTTCCCCAATTGTACCTATATTTTTGGTTTCTTACACCTCCCCATTCCCCAACTGAAGTTCATGAAAGGATCTGCTTCCACTTCTAGTTCCTCGAATGCACCCTGACTTCTCCTTCACCCACAGAGACAGACGTCTAGAGAGATATCCCAATAACACATACACACAGTATGGTTTTAGGAATATTCTCTAATCTTTATTCTGACAAAACAATTTTTTATACATACAGGATACAAGGGCGTTGTCGTTGTTCACGTAGAGCTGTTTAAGTTTTGGCCATATATAGTGTTATTTGATACATTGCAAGGCATACATTGCATTCCAAAAAATTTAGAATTTTCGCTATCTGGTTACAATTAAACTGAGTAGATAGAAGAAGAAATACAACTCCTTATATGAAAATATAGCTTATAAAAAGTATATGGCTCACATTAGCTCTAGCTATACAGTCTTGTAACAATACTTATTTAACCCTTCAGTTCAGAATATTAGGTAAGTGGACAGGAATGTGTAACAGGGCAGGGAAGCCCATTTTGATTGGCAGAGTATTTTATGTTCTAATAATGCTGTAGTAATGGGATTGTACTGGGAGAATGTGCCTGCCACTTGCACCTATATTTTCAGTTTTGTACCCCCCACCTCTGGGAAATTGGGCTTCAAAGAAGAGAAGCAGACAGTAGCTAGTAGCAGTACCAGCTATGTTAGTGGCTCCGGGGTCCCCAATTTGCATTTTCAATTTAGGACTCCTAGTTGCACTTTCCTCTGAAACAGCAACCCCAAAGTTCAATTTTTATAACTTTTTACATTTATGATCCCCATATCTTGAAATTCTTTAAAGCTGGGGGGCTGCAATTGTTGCAATTGGCTGCAAAAAGTAACTAGTATCTATGAGGGTCCCCTGTGCACCCTGAAAATTACAAGTCATTGTGACATACAGTTTAGGAGATATGGAGGTTTGTACACAGAGCAGTGAGGATGCAGAAAGACATGCAGACTTTATACACAGCTCTAGCAGTGAATACATTTCACTGGCAGATTTTTAAAAAATAGAAATCTGAGCTTGTGCTATGAGATGGGGGCAGGGCTGCTTGTGTCTCCTTCACATGAAGGCTGAACTGTGTGTGCTCACCTCTCATTGCAGCAGCAATCCTCTGAACGGATGACACAGAACAGCCTCACTGAGATCGGTGCAGAGGATGAGAGCTGCCGAGGAGAGCTGGGCGGGGTATTCAAAGCAGCCGGGCGGAGCAACCGGCTAAAACCCTCTGGGGAGAACTATTATTATATTTATAATATATATATATATATATATATATATATATACAGACTTATATATCTGTTATTTTGTATACATGCTCCTTAAATAATACCACTGAAGCAGCCAAGCAAGGCAAAACGAGTCGTGTGTAAGAGCTTTATTAGGACAACACGGCTATACACACACTGTTTTGCATAGTATATCTATGTATAGAAATAACATCTGATTCCCATGACATTCTAACATTTTCATTAGTAACAATCAAATTTGTAGTACATTTTACCTCCTTGCTGCATTCACTTTGTAAAAAAAAAAAAAAAAATGAAAGAATTTTTATTTTTCACATTTTTACCTAAAATAATTCAAACTCATCTTTTTTTAGGATGGAAGAAGATGGTAAAATGTATGTCAAGTACCAAGTGATTGGTACCAACAATGTGGCTGTCCCAACACACTTCTTTAAGGTAGTTGTCCTGGAGAAATTCAACGGTGAGATTGAACTGAGACCCTATGTCATGCCAAACTCTCCTGTGGATGACAAGATTCCCTTGGAACGCTTTTTGGTGCCAATAGAAAGTATTGAGAGAGCTGCCGGTCTGCTTTTTCTCCCAAACATTCTCAAGACAACAATTTAAATTTAATTTAAAAGCCATCACTGCTGGTGGCAAATGATGCCATCCTAATCTGCTTTAAACTTAACAGTGGACCCATCATTGTAAGCTGCCATGCCAATCATAACAGGTTCATGTTAATGGAGGCCTCGTTAGCTTCACATAATACTTTCCCTTTCACTGAACAAAGAAGGGAAGTCCTGCCTATTCAGGGCTTAGAACTTACCCAGTGCTAAAGAAAATTCTCCCTTTCCACACATGACATGGAATGACTAAGCAGCCAATCACCATGTGCCAGCATTTCCAATTTAGAGATGGGAAACATCTAACACACTCTCCTATGCCTGGATATATTGGAATGGGAAGGCGAGGGGTGAAGAAGGTGTTAATAGGAATTACTTTTTCTTGCTTGGATAAATCACTTGAAAATAATTAAATTATCTTGCTTTTTATAATATATCTGAATAAACATATATTGAGAGTACTTAGGTTGATATAAAATCATGAAAAAAAAATAATTTTTAGTAAACAGCTGATGCGATAGGCAGTCAGCAACTTTTTGTATTAAAAATAAATAGTTTTTCTAGTCTTGAACACACCTAAAACTGCCATGCAAATACAGACTTTTAAGAAAATCTGTATTTGCATATAAGCAGACCTTTGCCAACATGTAACAATGCTTGGGCCTGCAGATTACAAAACTCTTTTTCTGCATATTTGTTTCAAATTTTGCTGCTATGCTAAGCCACTAAGGTAAAACTTAGCTGGTTGCTTTTAAAGTGGATATTTAGTGTGGCTATAGGCAACAATATTTTTAAAGTCATGATTTTAAATGAAGCCATACCTGTCAATACTTGTGAACATTTTTGGTGTCTGCACACTTTCAAGATTTTCTACCAAAGCTCTCACCAATTTTTCCTGCTGAACTCCACCCATTCTAAAGTACAGTAGTCCAGTGATGGTCACCAGAAGGAACCAGAAAATTTACACTACCTACATTGTCAGTTTCTCTGTAGACTTCTTATGGCTAGAGGTGTCTTGTGGCACTGTGGGGAGAGGTTGTCATGGGTCGCTTAATGTAAAAACACATTAAAATAATATACATTGAGTAAATATTTACCAGACAAAAGAATGTAATAAAATAATTTAATTGGTAATAGGAATGTGACTTATCCAGGTATTTTACAAATGTGTTTTGCCTACAAATCAGGGATGTTCATCTGGCTGTTTAGTCCATGATCTTCACCTGGAATGGTAAATGTGAGATCTCGGCAAAGTCTTTAGGCTACTTACACACGTCAAATTTTTTCTTGCCCGATAATCGTCTCAGGGCGCAGAACGGACGAAAATCAGATGTGTGTATAGCCTGCATCGTTCATCGTCCATGGATCTGTCCTGGTGGATCATAATGCAAGAGAAGGGGGCCGCAGGGTGCTGCTCCATCCCTCTCCCTCTCCCCTCTCCATTGAGCAGAACAGTGCTGTATGTACAGCACTTGTTCATGCACTATGCAGTTCTTATCGTTGGAAAGGATCATAAAAGCTCCTTTCCAACGACAAGATTTGCACGTGTGTATGCAGCTTTTCGGAGATTTTTCGTACACTGAACACAGATTCATATGAGTCTTTATCTGGTCTATACTAGAAAAACAGTTTCATCTCTGGTTTACCACAGATGAAGTTTAATTGACTTGAGATTTTCCAGAATGGACACTTCACATTTCTTTGGCTTGGCCGATGCATTTTCTCTACCGGGCTTTAGAGCTGTCAGTGAAATTCATATGGCCTCCTGCAAATGGAGAGAATCCAGTATGATACTCTAAAGTGAAACTGTTCTTAAGCTAATAAAGGTTAAGAAGTAGTAACAAGCACAGCCCTGTTCTAGGGATATTGTCACAGATGACATTTTAGATTGACAAACTCTCAAAAAAATAAAATAAATAATTGAAAAAATATTTAAAGAAAGAGGTGTTTGTTACCAAAAACCCTTCTTTCTTTAAATATTTTTTTTTCTTAATCGGGTAATCAGCACAAAACAAACTAAGAATTTGAGTAAGAAAACTTCTCTTTTCTCACTCCATGGTTTTACTTTTACTCTAAAAAAAAAGTCTGGAGGAACAAAAGATCTGATCCTCATACTTCATTCTCAGACTAACAAAGGAAAAAAAGACAAATTTTCTTATTCAGATTTTCCAGTATTAGAAAAATTTGAAGATCTCTGTAATTGTCCTCCAGTTCTGACTGGATTGTCGGCTAATCTGTTTTTTAACCAGCAATATGCAGAATACTTGGTTTTCTTTCAGGGTTTCAGCCTTCCTTTTTTTTGTTCTGTGCTCCATAAGATAGGCCTACAATAGAATTTTAGAAGGCAACTGAAGAAACATAAGAAGCACTGAAACAGGATGACCTTGGACTTAAAATAGGATTAGGCAAATATATCTAGCCAACAATTAAGCTCACAAATGTCACATGGTAGTTTAGGTGAGTATAGTACTACACTATCACGGACCACTACTATTCTGTAAAATTTTTGAGAAGCACTAACCTCTGTTCTGATGGTGCGGCTGCCCTGCCCTGGGCAAGTGTTCAGATAATGATTACCCAGAACACTAGTCCCTTCAGTGTCCAAGTTCTGGTCACTGCCTACAGTGGCTTCCAGTCCTTAGACTCCTCCCAAGACAACAAATGCATGTCCAATGATATGATAAAAAAATAGGTTACCTTACTTTTTCATTCTCATAGCACTAGAAAAAAAATATAGCTACACACACACAATCCATTAAAGATGGTCCTGGATGTTATATGCTTTAAAATGTATGCAACAGGTCAAATTTGTCATGTTTGGTCATTTTTCCACTTTTTTCACTTAATCTCTCATGAAAGTAACTTAAGAATTTTCATTGCCAACCTCCTTTTTGAAAATAGTGGTCCTCTGGTTGTTATGCCAATTTCTTTAACTCAGTGGCGCCCAACTTTTTTTCATCTGTAGACCGCTGTTAACATTGGAATAAACCTTGCGGGCCACTATGCAAACAAACAGAAGTATGTACAAGTATTACCACATTAAAAACAGATTTAATATTTTTTTTAAAAACAGTCACTACAAACATCACTACATAAGTACAGCTTGATCATGATTTCCCTCTTTTATTTGTCACATGATTACTACTTTTCTCAATGCGTTTTGTGGATAAATCCACATCTTCGGGAGGAACACTATAAAGCAACATATATATTCATATTTTATCCATGTTCTTTTTGTACCTTTAACCTTCATATAAAAAAAAGATACAAAGAAAACTTCATTGCATTACTTACTATATATGATGTGTATATTTACATATTCAAAATGACTCGCTTCACAGCTCAACTTGGAAATTGGAAATGGGAGAAGATATATATAATGTGATACCAAAATTATTCCTAATACAAAGCTGCTGTGTTTGGTACCCATGATTATAATTATTTATAAGCCAATCCACAAATAATATTAACCTAAGCTTACTCAAAAAACAAAAATAATTATTCCAAAAGTGCCTAACTGTGCATGTTTAAATGAACCACCACGTTTTAACCTGCTATTGAAAATAACAGATCCAATGTGCCCAAATATGTCAAACCAAAAGCAAACATTAACACATGCATAAATACCTTATTGAGACATCTCTTACTGAAAAGCAAACACTTATCTTCTGTATGGACTTGCAGTCATGTATATTGCTTTATTCTGTGTAAAACGTATCCAAATTACTCCACATTCCAACGGCTGTCCACATAAAAAGCCCGTCCTGTCCTTATATTCAAAAGTCCATAAACACAAGAATCTGCATGCCAAAAGAGAAAAAAAAAAACAACTTTCCAACTTCTGCGATGACGAATACGTGCCTACCCGTGCTCAGCTGCTCCCATTTATACCCGCCAGGTGGCGATGATTCCGGGGACCAGATTCCCCAAATTACCAGGAAGTGAGATACGGTCAGAGGAATCCGCCGGATTCTGTGATTAACGCGAGAGCACTCAGCCCTCATCTGCACGCGCGCTATGTCACGAGGCCAGTGGCCAGAATCCTACCCAGCCTAAAAACGGAGAAGCTTCTGCCTTATTATGTGGCCAACCTGAAAACATTCCAGGGGGCAATAGGAGGTGGGAGGAGAGGGAGGAACAACCAGACAAAAAGCTTAGATATCCTACTAGTTGGAAGGGAGGGAAGTCATGATCATGCTGTACTTATGTAGTGATGTATGAAAATGTTGTATAACTGTCTTTAAAAAAATATTAAAGCTGTTTTTAGTGTTGTAAATTTTTCATCAAAAGTCCCTTTCTCTCCCTCCCATTGTTTTGGTTTGATTGTAGTATGGTATGTGGCAATATTCATTGTATTTGGGAGACTTTGATATTAACTCTCACTGAGATGTATGTACAAGATATATGTTTAAAAACTAGAATAGTTTTAATTTAAAATGAAATGAAATTGAAATGTTTATAGTTACCATAACATACATTCACCAAATTAGAGAGATAACAAATCAAGAATCTCTGCAATGGATACCTCAAGAGAAATGCAATTCATGTGACAGATAGCCAAGGGGGACATCTTCTTAATACTACAACTTCAGGTCCCTACATCTCCCCATTCCTGAGAAATTGGGGTTTAAAGAAGGTAAGCGACGCTCTGTGTGACAGGATAGCATGGTATATTATGTATAGTTTTTCTTATCTTGTGATACCACTGCAGCAATAAAATTTTAGGGGGAGTTAGCCACAAGAGCCCCCCAATTAACCTGCATTTTAATATACCTACAGCTCCCCTTTCATGAGAAATTAAGACTCAAAGAACATAGGTGGACATTTATATGTGACAGGGAACCATGGTATGGTAGGAGTAATAAAATTTTAGTGGGAAGGAGTTTCGTCCACTTTTTCTACATTTCCCTTCCTCTACTGCTAAAGAGAAATTGGGGTTCACAGAAGGTAAGTGGACAGCTATGTGCGACAGTATAGTTTTCGTATCTTATGATAGTGCCATAGTGATTAAATTTTCTGGGTAGTTAGCCACAAGAGACCTGCAAACACAACAGTCCAGTCACATTTCCTTACAGAGAAATTGGGGTTCATAGAGAGTAAGGGGATAGCTATGAGTGGGGGGGGGGCGACAAAAGGGGTTTCCTACTGGCTCCCACATTTTCAGTCGCCAACATCATTCTGTTCCAGAGAAATTGTTGTTCACAGAATGTAAATTGCCAGCTATGTGTAACAGACAGCTCGCCAGCCGCTCAGTCCCTCACACTGCAGTGTCCTCAGATTTGACTGCAGGCGGCAATGAGCAGTACTGAGCCTCTCCCCTGAGCCAGGATTCCATGGCACGATGAATGAATAACCACACCGCAACCTGAACGCAGCCTTGAAGTTTTGTGAACTTTAAGAGGCATCACATTGTACAGACAATTGGCAGTACCCTAATGTTCATTGCCATGAGAGTGTCCCCCAGGGGGTTCCCAACATGCAAACTCAATTTGGGGACCCTAGTCCTGAAATAGCCCTCCTTAATGTGAAAATATCTCTGATTGTTAGAATTTTGTGCTTGTGACCCTGTATCTGGCAACTTGTTACGTGAAGAGGTCAAAACATAACAAACAAAAAAAGTTCTTTTTAGAGACCTGGTGCTCTGGATTAATTGTCTCTGGCATCTTTAGGCGACTTTGGCAAAGCGTCTTTTCTTTAAATCAGTTTCTTCCAGATCCTCACTGTACTCCTGAACATCATCGTGCAGCTCCAGCAGTTCCTTCTTCTCTCTTGTGCAGGTATCACTCAGAATGTCAATTTCCTCCTTTGGTAACTCTTCACCCAGTTCTTGCTTTATCTTTACTACTTGGTTGAACCTGCTTGGTGCACACACTCTGCTTTCGTCCAGGTTTCTCCCTTTTTGTTGTAGAGCCTCTCCTGTGCATTATGTATTTTCTGATTGGCATCATTCATGTTCTTCCTGGCATATTCAATCAGGTCAACTGTAGACTGTGGCAGAGCAATATCCTCCTGACTTCTGCATTTAGCATCCCTGAATCTTGCCAATGCTTGATGGTAAGCACATTTGCATGCCTTGGCTGATACAAAATAGTCCGCCTCTCTTTAATCTTATCCAGTCCAATGCCAGCAATGTTGTTGGCTACAGGAAGCTTAGGTTCCAGTTTCTGTGTTATTGGCATGACACCAATAACAGCCACTGTGGTGATGGTCTTCACACTTTTCTCTGCCACACCTCAATCACATTTAAATTGCTTTTCATTGTTGTGAGACTTCTGATGTTGAATAAGGCCATACCAGTCATCAAAAACTGTATCCCAAGTAGGCTTTTGCAGTATGTGCATTTTCCTTGTTCCACCCTGCGTAAACTGAACATGACAAACGTAGCATTCATATAGCTTTTCCCATGAACCAGTTCTTATGTGCCTCTGCATGTGACAATCAAGGTTTGAGTGTCTGGGACAGGTATAGCTGCACAGCTTACATTGGAAAGTTTTCTTTACAAGTTTCTTTTTAATTTTTGTTGGTTTGGGAGGCTTCATGTTTCCAAGCACTTTTTCAGCCTTCACTTCCACTGATGTAGCAACACCTTCCTCAACATGTTCCTGGGCATCCTGTTCATCAGGCACAACAGGGACTGTTCCTTCCCTCTTTAAGCACCTTTTTGGAAACAAAGATACTTTCAAGACTTCTATGTAATCTTCAATCTTTTCCTTCTAAATTTTCTCAGTGGATTCATTTGCAGCTTTTTCCAGCTGTTCTGAAAGTAGAGACACTCTCTACTCCATGACTTCAGTAGACTGTGTGAAGAGAGGTATGGCACTATCATACTTGCTACTGTACTGGTACGCCAAGCCCAGTTGCAGACTGCCAACTTCTTCCGCTTTCTCTTTTTCCTCGGTCCCTTCATTCTCTTCATATTCAACATCTCCTTCTTTAGCCACCCTTGGCTTAGCTTCTTCTTCCTTAGCAGCTTAAAGGCTGTTCTTTTGTCTCAGCTTAAACAGGGTCCCATCCTTTAGCTTGGGCTTCAATCAGAGGAAACTTTTCCCCAGCCAACACAAGAACACTTTCATCAGCTTTAATCCCAGTTAACACCTGAGCATCTTTCACCGGGATTTTTTCTTTAGTTGGTGTGGAAGCAGTTTCTTCAGCCATCGTGACAGAATTTTGTAAATCTTCACCTGATTTATCAAAAACTGCATCTGAAACAAGATTGGCATTTTTCTCTTCAGCTGATAAGAAGGCACATTCTGTCTCTTGATCCTCATCTGCAGTTTATGTCTCTTTAGCCTTTACTTCACCTTTTGCTACTTCAGCCTTTGACTCACCAGCATCTTCTGCCTTCTTGTTCTTAGATTCACCTTTTTGGCAGAAGTAGCTGTTTTTCCTTTAGCCACAGGAGAGTTTGTTTCCATTTCTTCTCCTTTTTCTGAGTCTTCCTCATCTTTAAACTCCTCCATTACCTTTTCCTTGGCTGCAGGTTTTTTGACAAGAGTTTTCTTGGCAACAGGTTTTTTCTCTTCTTCAGACCCATCAGATTCCATGCTGTCGTATTTCTGCCAATCCTTTTCCCACTTGAGTTTTGAACTGGGGTTCAGCATGATGTACGTGATTGAACTCTGAATATTTTCTGTCCAGGAAGCAAGACAGGTGACCGTGTTATCACAGAGTACTTCCTTCCACTTGTGGCCAGGAGGGGGCTCAGGGAGTCTTTGCTGCAGTTTTTAATGACATCTTCTGGTTTTATTCTCATTTTGGGGTGGTCAAAGACCCAGTGGTTTAATTTTAAGGTTTTCGATTTTTTCCTGATGCCCGTCCAGTATGTGATATCTGTACTGTTCCTGAGGCTTATTGGCCTCCTCCTTTAGCTTCTGTTTCTCCTCTTTAGGAAATGCTTTCTTCTCCTCATTTCTATCAAAGAAATACTTGTCACATTTATCCAATGGCTTTATGGTCTTTCTTTTCCTTTTTAGTCCTTTTGCGCTCTCCAGTCAGCTATGAAATTCTTTTGCTTTGCCCTGGGTAACGACCTTTTCAGGAGGTCCGCATGTGTCTGGTAAGTCCATTTGTGCACTTGTTGGGCCCTGCAGGGGTCATGCCCAGACTCCCAAAATTTCAGTTTTAGGCTTCTCCAAACACTTGGCGTCATCTGGGGCCAGGTAACCATACACCTTCTGCGATTCCCCTGTCAGAAATGGCCCCACTATACCCACCCACTGCGCTTGGGGCCAGACCTCTCCCCAGTTCTTTCAAATGTGATCAAAAACACTTCAGGATCATCATCCGCAGTCATTTTTGGCAACAACTGGGTAACACGAAAAACTGGCTATTGCCCAGCTCCACTCTCGGCGTCAGCCTGCTCTCATAAAGATATCTGCAGTTTTAGTGCATCTAATTGTTGTTGGTAGCTCCGTGCTTGTATTTCTAACAATTCCTTGTGGCGGGCGTCCACTTTTTCCAAGCCTAGCAGCAATTGTTGGTTAGATTTGGCCTGCTGTGGGTTGGGATTGGCCTGCTGTTGGTTGGCATTTGCCAAAACAAGCTGTTTTAGTATCTCCTCCATGCTGGCCTTCCAAACACCCGCTTATAAAGCTGCCTGCATCCTCCACCATATGTGAGATCTCCTGCAGCAACTGGGGGTGTTTCAAACAGGAAACAAGGCCAGCAGGGTAAAAGTGCATCAAGGGTTTTATTTACTTACACTATTTTCACATGAAAACAGGCAAAATAAAACAAACAGCAAAACAAAGCCTGGCTACTAGGTCACTAACTGTTAGTTCCCTTTACTAATAATCCAGCCCAACCTAGTGCTGTGTCAGACTCTAAGGCTCTAACCATACAGCTTTTCCAACAAAGTCTGTGTCTTTACTCACAGTCCACCTTGGACCTTCTCCCAGCTCACCAGCCAAGACAGAGCCACAGGAATAAGTAGGCTGGGAATTTATATCCCCAGCTTAATTTCCAGGATGCATTTTAGGTGAGCCAGTTACACTTGATCATACCCAGGCCTCTTTAGCTCCCCCACCTGGCCAAGAAGCTCATTGTCATTCAGCCTGGTACTTCAACCCAACCTTCAGGTCAAATGACAAACTGTCTGACTAAACAGAAAAATAATCTGCATATAACTTGTATCTGGGGAATGTACTTGTCCTCCTGGATGAAACCCTGTGATTTCTTTGGCTAGCTGTTACAATATATATATAAATTATATATATAATTAAAAATAAATAAATTAAAATATTGTACCATATCGTAATATATATATAATATAATTATATATATAAATTTTATAAAGTTTTCTATGTATTGGACTCAATAGAGCTATTTTGTATTGAAACCAATACAAAATTATTTGAATTTCTCACTGTTACTCGCCGGCTGAAGATCGAAAAAAAAAAGACATGTCCCGAGGACCTCCAGGACGCCAAGGGATTGCCAACGGAACAAGGTAAGTGTTTTTAGCGAGTGTGACTCAGGATTACCACTATAGCATGTAAAATCCACCTCGAGTCATACTCGCGATTATTATTATTATTATTATTATGATTAAACAGGATTTATATAGCGCCAACATATTACGCAGCGCTGTACATTAAATAGGGATTGCAAATGACAGACTATAGTATGTCCAAATCTGTTCCAATTCCTGTGTCAATTCCCTGGATTAATTCTCATTGCACTTATAATTTGGGCACTTGAGATTTGGGCACGTGACCAGGGTCCTAACGTGACCTTGCCTGTTGTTTAAATAGAAGTGCTTTGGGTTCGCTAGGAGGGTTAATATACCAATGATTCATGTTATTTTATGACGGCTTGCATAAAATACTTATTTTTACAATTATGTGTCTTGATTTTTTCAGCTGTGAAAAGATGGGAAATGCAGATCTCCACAGGTCATTATTCATTTAGTATTAAATGCCAGTACAGAAATGGGGCAAACACCTTCAAATGTGCCCGCAACTGCCAAATATATTCATATGTAAAATGTATTTACCTAACTAAGAAGAAATAATACACATTTTAGTTCTTTAGAAGGTCATACTAGGTTAAAAAAATACATTCACGTTTAGATTGCTCAGATAACCTCCCTTCAGAATCGATTGCCCAAAAATACACATTATTCAGTAGGTAAGACAGTCCCCAAATATGTATTTCAGCATAAATGCATAAATCTGCATTCAGGGGTATTTCCAGTTCACAGTGAAGTATAAGACACCAATGCCATAAGTGACAAGAAGAAATTACCTGGTTTATCTTCATATAATTGCACACTAACTCTGAGTCCCACTTGTAGCTTTTTGTCTATCTGTACCTCCTAACAAAACAAGAGAAACATTTACAACATGACAACAAGACTGTTCTGTTGCTTTTTGGAGTTGCCATGCAGTGCACAATAATATCACATCTGGAGTAAAATTGGTTCCCAACAAGATCCACCAGGCCTAGTTGTCACAACAAGCTTCCCAGGTGACGTTAATGCATAAAAAGGTTTTCTTGTTCTTTTCAATATTATTCTAGTCAACCTAATATTTCTTCAGCAATATATATATATATATATATATATATAAATATATATATATATATATATATAGGCTGGCACTATAGCTATAACCCAAACCCCACCCAATATCTGGTTCCGATTTATACAACAAAGTCTAATACGATGATAACAGTTGTAATGCAGTACAACCGTAGGAAGCTTTAATTGTTCCCCATTCTTCAAATCCAAAATGTATATTAGGCAAATTATGGGAAAGGTATTCATAATATGAGTCTAAAACCACTGTAAAGGAAGGAAAATTACGTTTTTATCAATTATGTGTATTTATGTACTAAATCAGCATCACCTTGGAGATTTATTCTCTATTTTGTTGCAAGTATTTTTACAATATTAGAACCTCTAAACCATGTTTTGGAATTTGCACATGAATACATGAATGATTACAATAAAACGCTGCCTGAATTATGTTTTGAATTATGAATTGTTCACTTGTAAATGTAGAATAGTCATCTTTCTATGCCTCTAGTTAGAATAACAGGGAGTAGATAGCAGGACGGATTATTTTAGGAATTAAGTTACATTAGCGTTAGGGCTGAAATAATAAAAAAAAATACTCATTAACCCACTAGTTAGGTATCGTTGGTAATAATGTATACTAGTCCTCTTGCGGCGTGCTGTCGACGCCTTGCCTGTTGTCTACCTTCACCTGAAACTGATCCAAACCTCCATATGATATGGTAATCCAGTAAATCAGTAATCAGCACTTAGGCTGACAGTGATACTGTGTGGTGCAAACCTTTCCCTCACTCCTCTAACACCCTAAAATATACCTGGAGCTAAATCTATACATGTCTCCTTTACTTAGATGTGTTCACCCGATTCAAATTGGATCTCAATGACTTAATGATACCATATTTCAGTTAAGTTACCATACATAATCTCCCCTTTTTCCCTCATTGGGATCATTTGGCGTGGAAGTCTCGCAGATGTTTTTATCAACCCTGTATCACTGTGACTATATAAATCTTTAATATTCAAGTTAAACTTCAATCTCAATCCTCCCCTGAAGAAGCCTAAGGGCGAAACGCGTCGGGACCTTGAGACCTTTTCAAAAAATTGAAGTTGATATTTTACTTGAAATGTGAAAATAAGTGTATGTAATCGCAGACTTTGATTGTTTGTATATCATTAGCTAGTTGATCTATGTATGGTATAGGAATATACTGTATACCATTACAAAAAATATTTACTTTTTTTTAAAAATTCTGCCTATATAAGCCTGTCTATCCCTCCACTTGATCAAATAATGTATACTAGCCAATCACATACCTTTCTCATGCCACAGCTAACAAATGAGCCTTTGCTTGGTTTAGTAGGTCAGTCTAAAACAACTCCCTCTCTGTACCCAAATCTTCATCCATTCTCATATGATGAGGGCTGTCCAGGGGGGTTCAAGAGACCTAAAACGGTCCAAAAAATGTAGTAATACGTTGGATGTTGTGACATTCAGTGTCTAATCAACCCATTTGTTGCAAAATTACCTGCAAGCTGCAAGTCTGGGTGTTTGGGAAACAAAGATTTTCTTAGATACCTAGAAAAGTACAGAACAGGACATTACATACTAAAAACATTTTTAAACGTCTTCCTTAAACTGTAATATGAGCATATGGCTTAGGATGGTTTGTTTTTTTGGTAGCAGTCATAACAGTGCAACTTTCCTAGATACAAAAACCTTTACAGTGGGCCATATACAATCTAATTTGTAAACATGAACGGAGCACGCCTGGCTCTGCTAGTCAGTAATGACATAAATATGTTAGCTGAATGATGCAAAAGAAGCCCCAATCTGCCAAATATTTTTTTGCTTGACCTGGCCAATTTCCTGACCAAAGTTAGACCAGTTCCAAGAAGTCAGAAGTAGGGATGAGCGAGCAAATTTATTAAATATGGTCCCGCAGTGAATTGGCCCGTTCCTGCTTACCAAATATGTAGGCGAGAACGGCCTTTGTAAATTCGGCCGGCGAGACCAAATTTTTGGGACCTGCAAGACCAATCAGGGCAGCGGAGCTGTCAGCTCTGCTCCCCTGATTGCTCAGGCAGCCCTTTACTAATCACAGAGCTTTAATATATCCTGTATTCAGTGGAAATCCCACAAGTAGAAAGTGTGATTGTAGTGGCTTATTTGTGTTCCCTCTTCGTCTTTAACATTTTTAGTGCATTTCCTGGTATGTAAGGGTGCCTAGGCTCAACTGCTAGTCCTAGGTAATTTGGGGTGATTTGGGTGATGCAAATACTGTACTGTTCTCTTTGGTGTAGTCTGACACCTGGGAGAAAAGCCCTGCCTTTAACAATATGGTTGCCTCCATTAAGAGACAGTGCAGAACAAGGCATAGTACATCAGTACTGGGAAATTCCCAGGCTTGGGGGGCCACATGTCATGCTTACCACAGTTTAATGCCTAAAGAATGGTAGCCAACGCCCAGGCAAACATAAGCTAAAATTAAACACATACCATTTTCTTACTTTCTCCTCTCTTTAATTCCTGGCAGTTTCTCCACCTCTAGCATCTGTAACAGAGCTTTCTTTAACTTTTTCAGCAATTTTTCCTTTCTCCACTTTTTCCGTTGTTCTTTTCCTGTACGCGACACCAACAGTGAAATTATATTCATGAGAATGACGTCCTTTACCATGGCTTATCAGGAGAAACATTGGTCAAAGTTCTTACGTTTGTCTCTGTCCTTTCTCCCTTCCATCTTGCCAGATCCCTGGAACAAAAGAGGTACATAAAATGAAGGAGAATATTCTGGAGCATTGCATATGCATTATTAGGTAACAACAAAATTGTTGATTCATGTAAAAAAAACAAGTTAAAAAACAAAACACATAGTGCAGCACTACATAATGTGATTCTTAGGAAAGTTTATGTAAATTGATCATAAAAAGTAGCCCCAGATTTGTTTTTCACTTATTTTAGTTTTTATTGAAACTTGGATCATAACTATCAGGGGTAAATCCAGACACAATCTAAATTTGAATGACAATTAAAGAAAAAGCGGGTAGAGAAAAATGTGATACAGGAGAAGAAAGAGGAGACAGATGAGTATCCTGGAGAAAAGAGACAGGAGTCATGGGAAGATCTGAGAGAGACAGAAAAAGAGAAGAGGCAGACAAGGATCTGAGTGAGGAGGTAAAGAGGATCTGAGTAGGGAGGAAACAGACAGGATTCAAATAATGAACTGACAGTATTAACGATTTTTATGGGGAATAACACGTAAGAACACATAAGAAATGATCTTACTCTTATGCTGCTTTTTCACATGCTGTATGAGCGACATTACTACCGCAAGCGAAAAAAAAAAAAAGAAGGTCTCCTCCAAAAAAAAGGCTGGGCTGTATAAATCTAAGGATTGGATGGACATAAATACAAACCATGTGGCAGGTAAAACACCTCTGTATGTGTTATTTTATTTAACTGTTTGCTTGGGTTTCAGCTTTAAACAATGAGTGCACTTTAGGCCTAATTCGCAGAAGTGCAATAGAGACTTAGAAGACAGCTCTGACCACAGTCAAATGTAACCAGATAGAACATATTAAGTGTGAATGTAAACGCAATATTCATTCTGCAGATGTTTATGGATTTGTTTGGTTTTCCCAAGAGTGCAATCCAGACAATTGAACTGACTTCTGCACCTCACAATGTAAACAAGGACTCAGAAAGAAACAGATTGTAATTCCTCACTACGTGCCAATGTCTGACTGTCTCTGCTTCAGTGCATTTCAACCACTGATGTCAGAGCTTCGGTTTACCACACTTGAATCCGCATCTGCCATGTAAAATACATTTCAAGGGGACATCTATAGAAGCCGCCCACCGAATTACATTAGTTCTGTTTAAATTTCTTTATTATTTTTCATTTTATTCATACAAATAAACAAGTCAGCAGAAATATGTCCGAAAAAGGTTCTAGTAGATATCATGAATATAAAAAATGTTTAAAACACACAATCATGTAAAAAAAAAAAATTACTTTTATTAAAATTAAATAAAAAACACAAAAATCAGCTTAAACAAGAATACATAAATAAATCATAAATACTGAAAATGCAATATTTCGGTATACTGTATAGTGATATATTTTTCTAAAACACCTCCCTAGTGTGGTAAACTTTAAACAGAGTCCAACGTCACATACCTATAGACAAAACCACATAAATATATTTTGTATTATTTTGTATTTGATTGGATACAGGACTTTGTATTGAATCCAATACAAAATATTTGAATTTCCCGCTACGACCCCCATCGACGGGCGTATGCACGGACATCATCAGGAATCGCCGAGGGACGCGTACGCGAACGCCGGGTATTCTAATTCTTTCCAAACTTCTGTACTTCCATGCAAAAAGTGTTCAATTTTTTGCATGGAAATTTATTTTAGATTGTAGGCTATAAATCACCATATTACTCAATAATTACTTATAATTCACCGAATTACCGCATAACTCACCGAAATATGTCCAAAATTTTTATAAATTTAATAATAAAATTTTTTTTTATAAAACATAAAAAAAAAAATCTTCAAAAAAAAAATAGTGTATAATGTAAAATAATTGTACAGTAGCTTATATCATATATATAATACAATTATATATATATTATATAAAGTTTTCTTTGTATTGGACTCAATACATTGAGTTCAATACAAAGTTTTTTGAATTTCCCGCCCCGCCTCTCGCCCGCACCGACGCATGCAGCGACGTCACCGGGAAACCCCGGAGATCGTCACTGCACTCGCCGGGAGAAGAAGGAAGAGGACAGACGTGTCAGGAGAAGCTGCGGGGACCGGATAAGTATTTTTTTAGAGATCGACGCTGGAACATCAGAACAGAACACGGGATGATCACAGCGGGACCAGGTAAGTGATGGCATTTAACCACCTGAGAAAAGTTCGGGTTTAACACTTTTTGCAAGTGTTTTAACCCCAAACCAAGGTCCGGTTTAACGGCCAGGTGAAAATCAATATAATCTCTATACAACACAATGTTCAAGTTTAAATATATATGTCTCAACCTTTCGTTTTTCTCAGTTCTCGATCTCTATCTTTTATTAAGATTATTATCTTAATACACAATTCATATATTTTATATTATAGACTGCTTCCCCCTTCCCACCCCATTCATTCATATTCTTCAGTGACGAAATTATCTACTGTAACACTTTACCTACTAGAATACACAAAACAAACGTGACTAATTTATCAAAAGTATTAAATACCTTTCGCTTCATTACAACAAAATTATACAAACCCTACTTCTATTTGTGACCTGTGAACCCTTATCCAAATCCTATTTAAAATTGTGTATTTTTATATAATATCCCCTTCTGATATATAGGGTGAGAGGAAGTAGCCTTCCATACTTCCATCTTTTGACCATTGTTCATTCCCTATTGTTTCAATCTCCATTACTCCCTTAATCTTAACAATACAATAGGGGTTCACCTTTCTTAACTAATTCTTCTACTAATAACACTGTGTATTTTTACTTTATTTAATTATAATTTACATTTCCTACTTTATCTTTACCACTCAGTTAAGTGTGACATATATACCCAAATACTCTTAACATATTACCTCCAATATCGACAACCAATAAAACACAAAGACCAAAGAAAGGTGGGCGACAGAAGGACAGGGGCCGGGCCGGCTAACACTCACAATGCTAACTTTCCACATATGGAAAGGGAACATATGTTACAGGCTACATAATTATTATTGTGACTATATGGTCAATATTGACCGATCCCAGCCGTTATTCATATAATGCTCAATCCATGGTGACCATATTTTTTGAAATTTAGGAACCGAGGCAGTCAATATTGCTCTCATCTTTTCGTTCACTAAAAACCAGGACATTTTATTTTTAACTTGTTGCACATTGGGGGTTTTAGACCACCATGCTTTGGCCAAAACCATTTTAGCTGAAGTCAACAGATATGTTATCAGTTTAAATTGAACATTAGTACAAAACAATTGTTTCAAACACAATAGTGCCTCTGCTGTTTTTTTAAGAAATGTGCGTCCCATCAAAGTATAGGCTATTTGATATACCCTCGTCCAAAAATTTCTTATTTTAGGACACTCCCACCATAAATGATAGAGAGTTCATAGTTTATTACATAGTAGTTTGGACTCTGGAAGCAGGAATGAGTGTTTAGGATAATTTGCATTCTAGGCTCATTCCATCTTTCCTTACTAATTTAAAGCCACATCTCCAGCTTACTGTTAATCAAATGATATCTGAATGGCCTAGTCTTAATAAAGATCAATTCCAAACCAAATTAATGGAGAAAGATGTGGCTGGCTATTTTGAAGTGGCAAGACCTAAAGAAGCCCATTACCAGACCCAGGAAAGGAGTTGCCCCCCGAATCAGTCTAACAGAGGAGGTTTACCAGGAAGGGGAGGGAGCAGAGGAAGGGGTAGATGTTCATATTCTGGAAGAGGGGGTATTAATAGAAACTGTCCTGCAGGTTGCTTTAAATGTGGTAAGACTGACCACTGGATCAGTCGATGCCCCTACCCATTTAAGCAAAATGCCCCAAATGATACTCAAGCTCAAGGTCCCCAACCATATCCACAAGCTCAGATTCAAAATTTTCCCCCACCACAGCCACAGCCCCAGAATAATACCCATCGCTTCCGTGTAGCCTTGGGGCAGCAGACATTACAATGAACATGCCTGGGGGACAGTATCCTGGCATTCACTCTCATCATGAACCACTAAAAGGAGTCACCACTGATTGTGTTAAACATAGAAGGACGTCCTCTCCCTCTTCTTGTAGATTCTGGTGCTACTTGTAGCACTTTATGAGAGGATTATTATAGTGGTCCAAGAGAGAATGCTGAGCCCTCTGTGGGAATTAATGGGATACTTACAAGATCTTATAAAACTCCTCCTCTCTCGATCCAACATCCATACAATCACCAATGTTTACACACTGTTTCAGGATCATTCCAAATTGTCCTGTGAATTTATTAGGAAGAGATTTGTTTGTTATATTGAGGTTGCATTTGGGGATTAGTAAGACGGGACACCTACATGTCACATCCTCAGTCATGCCCATACAAGTACCAAACGGTAATTGTTTTTTATATTTGGAATGCCAACCACGGGTTTGGGCAAATACTGACCAAGATGTTGGCCTAATTTCTTGTACACCATATAAGGCAATGCTTAAACCCGGCACTGCATCTGTTCATATTAAACAATACCCACTTTCCCCAGAAAAAGAAAAGGGAATTGAGCCTATGTTGATGGAATTACTAGGGGCAGGGGTTATTGAGGAAACTATCTCCCCCTATATTACACCTATCAACCCAGTGAGAAAGGCTGACAATACCTTTAGGTTTGTCCAGGATCTTAGAGCAGTAAATGCTCAGATCATACCCATAGCCCCAGTGGTTCCAGACATGCCATCAGCTATTCCTGCCCATGCAGAGTTTTTCTCTGTTATTGATTTAAAGAATGCATTTTTTTCTGTTCCAGTTGACAATTAGACACGGCCACTTTTTGTCTTTACATTTAAACATCGCTAGTATACTTGGTGTAGAATGCCTCAGGGTTATGTAGACTACCTGGTAGTCTACTCCATTGTCCTCCAAGCTACACTGCGCCCTTGGACTGCCCCTCATGGTTCCGTCCTTCTACATTATGTGGATGATCTCCTCATATGTTGTTCTACTTGGGAGGCCTGCCAAGCAGACTGTGTTAGTTTATTACTGTGGTTATGTGAATGTAGACATAAAGTGGCAAGGAAAAAATTACAATCCTGATTGTATTAAATGGTCTGATGAAATGTTACAAGCTTTTAGTCATTTAAAATGTGCAATGTCCTTGCATGGGCCTACCCAACTGTGGCGTGAAGTTTCACTTATTTGCCAGGGACAATTGTAAAACCATGGCAGGAGTCATGGCGCAAGAACATGGAGGCAAATTTCGCCCTGTTGCTTTTTTCTCAAAAGTGGTTCTAGTACAGATTCAGGCCATGCCTGCGTGTCTCAGGAGTCTGGCAGCCTGTGCCATGGTTGCTGAGATGGCCACGCCTATCACCCTAGGTCATCCCACCACTCTGCATACCTCACACAATGTTCAGGCCCTATTAAAAAAGATACATACACAACATATGTCTGCACAGAGACTGAGTGGGTATGAAGTTTTGCTTTTATCTAACCCCCAACTTCATATTAGATACTCAGCACCCACATTCGGTCCAATGTCTATACTAAATGCCCTACTTGGATATAAGGGAGAGCAGGATGATTTGCCTCCTCCCCACGAATGTTCTGAACTCATACAAGAACACACCTCACCTAGACCTGACTTACAGTCCACACCTATTGAAGGAGCACCTGATATTTTTGTGGATGGATCCTATTCCCGCCCTAATGACAACACTTATCATGCGGGATACGCTGTGGTTCAACTCCCTGATGTTATTCTAGAATTGAATCCTATACCTTTTCAGTCAGCCCAAGCAGCTGAACTGATTGCTCTCACTAGAGCTTGTTGTCTTTTTGAGGGAAGAGATGTAAATATATACACTGATTCCAAATATGCCTTTGGGGTTGTACATGACCATGGGGTAATCTGGCAGAGAAGAGGCTTCATAGCTGCAGATGGGAAGCAAATCTCACATTCCACCCTAGTACGTGATCTCCTAGCCGCCATCCAATTACCAAGCAAAGTTGCTATTATCTATTGTAAAGCACATACTGGTCTTCAAACAGACATAGCTAAAGGGAATGCCCTAGCTGACAAGGCAGCAAAGGAGGCCGCTATTAGACAGGCAGCAACAGTTCAAATGGCCTCCCTAGTTCCAGAAATCACCCTTACCGACAATTTATTGCTAAGCCTCCAGGATTTGGCTACAAGTAGTGACAAGTTAAAATGGCAGTCGATAGATGCAGTACAAGACCCCGATACGGGTCTTATCTGCAAAGAGGGGAAACCATGTATTCCAGTTGCAAGTGCCCCAATTTTAATTGCACAATATCATGGCCCTGGCCATAGGGGAGCACAGGCAACCACTGACCTCATTAGGAGAGATTTTTTTATACCAAGCTTTAGATCAAAGGTACAATCGTATGTTTCACAATGTAATATATGTCTCAGAAACAACCCAAATAACTCAAAGAAGGCCCAACATCAACATCTGAATAACCTGACTTCGCCATTCACTCACTTACAATGACTTTACCCATATTCCAAAGACAGGAAGAAAGCAGGAGTATGCCCTTGTGATTGTGGATATGTTCTCTACCGTGTTTCCCCGAAAATAAGACCTACCCCGAAAGTAAGACCTAGCACTATTTTGTAACCCTGAGTGATCATGAGTGACTTTCAACAATAAATGTGTACTGTAGTCTTCTTCATGGAAAAATAAGACATCCCCTGAAAATAAGACCTAGTGTGTTTTTGGGAGCCAAAAAAATATAAGACAGTGTCTTATTTTCGGGGAAACACGGTAGATGGCTGGATGTTTTTCCTACTACCAATAAAACCACACAAATAGTGGTAAAGATTCTGTTACAAGAAATTATCCCCAGATGGGGATGCCCTGTTCAAATTAACTCAGATAATGGCCCAGCTTTTGTAAGGAGCTTTCTAAAGCTCTTAGGATTGACTGGAAGTTCCACCTCCCTTACCACCATCAGAGTTCTGGGGTAGTAGAAAGGATGAATAGAACAATTAAAGAAAAAATAAGGAAAATTAATGGAGGCACGTTCACTAATTGGACCACCCACCCGAGTGGTAGCAGTCACCAGAACAGCGATTCTCACAGTCTGGATTTATCTCCAATCTGGATTCATGCTAGTAGAGTGAAAAGGGTCCGAGGCTTCTTCTCTGGCGTCGAACCGAGACAAAGAGGGTGAAGCAGGTGTGAAATCCCTGAATAGTGCCTTGCCACAGGCTGAAGATGATGACCCCACAATATTCTGGAAGATTTGTTTGTCTGTTGATAATTATTAATCTTTGTCTTTTCTTGCCAGTCTGGCTTAATAATACTTGTATCTATCATCCAGAGGAGATGAATTTCTTCGAATAATCAGTCAGTATCCAAAAGAGCTCAGGAGCAAGATCCCTTTGCTCCCGACCCTTTTCATTCTGAACAGTATAGTGTAGTCAGGATGGCAAATGCCCTAAATGTTAGTCTTTTGTGCCTTGAAGACTAACAGAGCCCACGGGACCCTAAAAAAACATGTGTTGTTGCTGTGCCTACACCCAATGAATCCCTCCTTGAAGTCTGGTCGACGACTAAAAATACACAATCTTTTATTCCCTTGTATGACTTCTGTGGGGAATGTCAGAAATTAGGATATAGCAGGGATAATATTGGAATAACTACTGTTAATGTGACTGCAGCAGAGACATGTTTTACTTTTTTCTCAGGATATGACCTTATATTGCGATGATAGAGACATAAAAAGAGGATTACCTAAGAATAGTGTATATGATTATATTAATGACACCTGTAAAAAAGAATGGTAGGATTGTTAGCTCCCTAGATAATTCCATGAGTTGTAATAAGACCATTGTGACTCCCAGTTTTATCTATAATATAATGCTCCCTAAGGGGTGGTTTTTGTCATGTGGTAACAGCACTTACAATTATATTCCTGCCAATGTTATTGGAGGTTCCTGTGCATTATCCTGTGCATATATTATTATACTTTGGCCCTTCCTAGACAACCCTCTGTCAGGAGAGCTTATAGATCGGTTACCAAGACTTTATCAGAAAACTGTGACTCTACTTTACCCCTTCTCAGTCGTGCAGTATATACAAGTTTGGGGGCCTCTATATTGGGAGTGCCTGGACTGGCTATGTATAATACTCGTACTAAAAAATTTTATTGCATGTGACCTGGCTAAATCTCTGAATCATATTTCTACTGCCTTATCAAACATGCTCTTAGATCTACAAGGAGTAAGAGGAGCAGTGCTAGAAACTAGATTTGCTGTGGATTATTTGTTACTTAAACATAACGTAGGGTGTCAGGATTTTAAAGGAATGTGTTGTTTTAATTTATCTGACCATTCCAGATCAATCCAGTCCCATATTCAAGCGTTACATGAAATTGCCAATAAAATCAAGGAGGATGTTGGTTCATCCTCCTGGCAGGACTGGTTATTGAGCTGGCTGCCAGATTTGAGTTGGTTAAGAACATTATTTATCAGTATTGTAAATATAATTGCTTCCTTGATTATTTTATGTTATTGTATCCAATGTATCCCTTCCCTTATACAAACATTCCGCGCTGTGTGTCCAAAGCCCACAAATCCTGGACAAAAATATGCTATTTACCTCTCTATGTTAGAAAGACGATAAGTCATGTTCTAATTTGAGCTATATATTTGTATAAGGAGTTGTATTTCTTCTTCTATCTACTCAATTTAGTTGTAACCAGATGGCGAAAATTGTAAATTCTTTGAAATACAATGAATGCCTTGTATGCCTTGCAATGTATCAAATAACACTATATATGGCCAAAACTTAAACAGCTGTATGTAAATAAAGACCACCCCTTGTATAACTATTTGTATAAAAAGACCGCCTTGTCAAATGAAGATTAGAGTATATTCCTAAGACCATACTGTGTGCGTGTGTGTTATTGGGATATCTCTCCAGACATCTGTCTCCCTGGGTGAAGGAGAAGTCAGGGTGCATTCGAGGAACTAGAAGTAGAAGCAGATCCTTTCATATCAAAACTCAGTAAAAAAGCTGATGTCTTACTTTGTTTAGCTTGTTGAATTAAATGCAATATCCTCCATGTACTATCTCCCGTTTGTCGTCTGGGTATAAATCCCGTTTAGTCAGCCGACACTAGGTCACCCAAACTATCTTCCAATCGGGACGCCAATATTGTGGCCAATATCTTTGCATCCAGGTTAAGAAGAGAAATTGGGCCTATAATTAGACCAATTCATTGCATCAGTAGAGGGTTTTGGTAGCATACAGATGGCTGCTTCCAACATACTCAAGTCAAGGGCTTCCCCTTTCAAAATCCCATTAAATGTCTCCAAACATGATCTCCACCAAATAAGTTCCCAGTATTTGCTGGTATTTTTTATAATATACTGCCATGAACCCATCAGGTCCTGGTCTATTATTGAGTTTAAGATCCACAATAGCTTTAATCACCTCCAACTAGGTGATAGGGGCTTCCATAATTTCTATTCTATTAGCGGTAATTTTTTGAAGATTTATAGACTGAAAGAATGTTTCCATAGCTCACTTATCCAAAGAATAAGGGGTTTGGTACAGTAGTGGGACCAATCTCCTTTACCCTCAGTCTATAGCTGTTTGGGCGTCTTTCCGAGCACCTCAGCCTATTTGCCAACAATGTGTGCATTTTATTACTATATCCATAAAAATGTATCATTTGTCCATCTCAACGTTTTCTCAGCAATAGATGCTGTGCAAAGATTCAAATGTGTATGGACTTCCTCCATTTGTCGTCTTATACCCTTATTTAATGATGTTTTGTATTGCATTCTCAGCTTTTCATATTTAAATTCTAACTCCATTACTTTTAAGGCCCTACGTTCCTTTTTATTCTGTGTGGCTGTCTGTGATGTCGAAGATTGTTGATTTAAAGAGAAATACTCAACCCAAATCCCTTGTACTTTTTGGTCCACCTCAGGGTTACTGAGCAAAGAGTCATTAAGTGACCATCTAAACATATCAGGCTTAGGAAAAAGAGAAGACAATGTAGCCCAAGCTGCGTCATGGTCTGACCATGAGATCGCCAAAATATCACAAGACAAAACCAAGGGCAATGCTTTTTGATGTATTAAAATATGGTCTATATGGGTAAATAGTTGATGGGGATGGGAAAAATATGAATACTTCATTTCTTTAGAACGTAATTTCCTCCACATATCTGACATTTCCGATTTCACAAAATCCAGCAACTTATTTGATAATATGTTATCCTCAGATACAGCAGTATCCATAGATATTCTTCTCTTATCCATACTTGGTATCAGTGGAACATTGGTGTCACCACACATCATCAAATAACTGCACATTTTTAAGCACCAAAATCATCAGCTGTTCAAAAAAAGCAGCTAATTCTCATTAGGGGCATAGTAAGACACCAATGTCACTTTAGCATCATTTAATGTTCCAACTAGAGATGAGCGAATTTCTCAAAAATTCGATTCGGCTGGTTTGCCGAATTTTTCGAAAAGATTTGCTTCGATTAGAATTTATTTGCGGTGAATCGTGTTAAAAATGGTTATTACCGGTAATTTCGGCTATTTATCGGTTGCTGTGCTGTACTTCTACTATGTATTCTTGGATTAAGTTTCTCTATCTAAGAATACAAGGCACTACATGTGATGAATGGGGACAAGTGCCCAGAGATCGTAGTAGAACTGCAGAGGTCGTCTGCAGTTTAGCTTCCCATGTGACGTCACAGTGGGAAACTGAACTGCAGATGACCTCTGCAGTTCCTCTACAAAGTCCAGGCACAACAGGTGATGAATGGGGACTTGTCCTCATTCATCACCTGTAGTGCCCTGTATTCTTAGATAGAGGAACTCTATCTAAGAATACATAGTAAAAAGCAAAGCACTGCAACAGTGATTGTTGCAGCGGTGTACTATGTGTTCTTAGAGTTTCTCTATCTAAGAATACAGGGCACTACAGGTGATGAATGGGGACTTGTCAGACAATTGGGTAGGCCGCATGAAAATATTTTGGACAGGAGGAAGTAGAGAAATGTCTCCTGTAGGCACATTACATCTGCTTTACGTATATGAAAATAACGAAAGGCTTGTGACCTTTTTACTGGGGAATTAAGACCTTGTACATTAAGAGAGAGTAATTACCATTTCTCTATATTTTCGAAGTAATTCGTATATACCCTTTTCCTATCACAAACCTTTATACAATATGCAGTCTGCCTTATACCAGAAACAAAAGGGAAAAAATACAAACTAAGACAGGGGTAACACTGAACAAACAAAATACCAGACATTATGCATAATATATACACCCAGGGTGTGCGGAGTGGAGACCTGCTCTCACCCCCCCTCCTCCCTTTCTGATAATACAAAAATGCAATGTAAACAAGAGAAGACAGAATCTTTCCTGTCGCCCCAAGAATGTCATCAGGCATATCCCCTAATTAAGTGGCGTAGGATATCCCTGGCAACTTACAAGAGAGCGCAGTGACCTCTACACCAGGACCGGGGCCCATCAATAAATACTTATTAACATCAAGCCATCTTCTAAATATTCAACTAACCATTTAAAAAAAAAATGTATGCTCCTCGCAAATACATAATTAATATCCCAGATAAGCTAGTAGGTAAATATTCAAGTTTACCTGAATATTATATCCATTTGACAAGGGTCCTTTATACATTTTTGACCAACATTAATTCCATAACCCCTAAATAAAGCAGGAAGAAAAAAGAAAAAGAGAGGGCACAAATAAATTAAGTATTCAGATATTGCTCTGAGAGAGTCTCAAACGTTTAAGTGGATCTGTGGCCTTACGCTCGCTAGTCCTCTTTTGCTGATGTAATCAGGTATTCGTGATGTTGGCAGGTTAGGATTTTCCACTTGGCCTGATTTCTCATATTGATCCCAGGCATAAAGTCCCATTTCCTGAAACTGATTTCTGGCCTCCTCTAATGAAGAGATAGCTGGTAGCTTGCCCTCATATGTAAATACCAATTTAAAGAGAAAGCCCAATCTATAGGGGATCTGTTGGTTCTGTAGAATCCGAATTAATGGTTTCATCTCTCTGCGGCGCAATATCATTGCTGGAGCAAAGTCCATAAAAAGCTGGTAATTATGACCTTGAAAAGTGAGGGGTTCCTTCTTTCTGGCTGCCTTCATTATCGCATCTTTGACATAGGGGTAATGCAAGTTAACCAAAATGTCCCTTGGTGGACCATCAGCTTTTTGGTTTTACTAATGTGCGATGTACATGGTCCAATTCTAGCTTTTTCACTGCTATCTCAGGACATATTTCACAAAAAATGGCAGTCACTGTTGTATTAAGATCAATTATGCTTTCTGGTAAGCCACTTAGGTTAGAGCGGCGAGCCCTGTTCCCATAATCCTCCATTTTATGATGTAAAAGCTGTACCTACTGTTTCAAATACTCAATATCCTCTTCATGCCCCTCTAGGACAGTGGTAACATCATCTACTCACCCCTAAAGTTGTACTGTACGCTGGCCCAGCTCTCTTAGCTCCCTTGTAAAATGCTCTGTAATTTTCTTAGTAGTACTCTCCAATGCTGTATGTAACATTAACTGAAATTTTTCCAAAAGGCTTTCTGAATCTGAAGGCTGTGATTGCACAACAGGTGTTAAAGGCAGGCTCCCTGTATACATATCTGTTTCACTAGAGCACTTGCTTTTTTCCTGACATATGTGAATGGAGGAATCCTCCATCTTGGCTCTCCTGCATGCTGAGGCTTCCTGTGTTAACACATGCTGCTGCTGGCTATTACCGTGAGTCGTCATCTGATTTTCTCCAGCTGCAAGTCTCACTCTATACTGCTTCTCACTCAGGGAGCCTCCGGATGCCAAACCCGTTTGCAGCCCTGCTTGTCCTGGTGTAGAGCTGAGCAGGCTCAGGATTCTCACATCCGCCCGCCTGCTTCACGCATGCGCCCCCTACATTAGCACTTTTACATCTATCACAGCATCGCCTCACCAGCCCCTGCCTTGCTCTCTTCTCCGCGATGTTTCACTCGATGAACCACACACGTGGTTCTCACACTTCCAGTTTGCGAGGACTTCCCTAGCAACCAGTGACGACCAGAAGCCAACTTTCATGTGATCTAAACCAGTGGTCGCCAACCTTTTCGGTCTCCCGGACTACTAAAATCACCGGCTCCCGACCGCGGGTAGCCAGGTGTCAGTTAAATGGGGAGAAACCTCCCCCAGAGTGATGTCATTATTACATAACTCCGCCCACTCTCCCATCCCAGATCTGAGCCTGCAATTAGAGAGGGCAGGTTGTGTCCAGGGACACAGCCCGCCCACTTGCCCGAGCCTGGGATCTGTACTGGGGACGTGGTCCGCGACTAGAGCTATTATATATTTCTTTGGCAAGACGTTCCCATATGTTACCACGGAAGTCAGTCCAGTCACAATACTCAAGTCCTTGCCGGTGCATAGACAGGGTAGAGTCATTCTTTAGGTTATAGTTTGATTGGAGACAAATAAGGTGGGAAATCTTGAGAGTGATAGTGGCAAGTTGTTGTAACCCAAACAAGGCAGAATATGACCATCAGGACTCCAAAACTCCAAAAGCATCATTCTGGCGATCGATCAGAGGTGCCTTCTTTACCAGGCGGATCCTCCACTGGTCAGCACGGCTGTTCTAGTAAAGGCTTGCACGGTGATATGAGGTCCAAAGGGCGGATCCAAGGATTTGTGCTTGTGCAGAGCTTTAACCAACACTACATCTCTGGGCTTGAATGGGTGCGTCGGTTGATCTGTAGGGGGAGGAAAAGAGAGAGAGATCTCCGTAGTTGCTATTTTTACCTTCTTTACCAGGTGGGTCCTCCACTGGTCAGCACCGCTGTTCTAGTAAAGGCTTGCACGGTGACTGGAGGTCCAAAGGGTGGATCCAAGGATTTGTGCTTGTGCAGAGCTTTACCCAACACTACATCTCCGGGCTTGAATGGGTGCGTCGGTTGATCTGAGGAAAAGAGAGAGGGGAGGAAAAGAGAGAGAGATCTCCGTAGTTGCTATTTAGCTTCTCAAGTTAGCTACATATTGGCCCTAAATTTGTTGGAGATCCCCGGGCAATAAAACAAAAGGGTCTTTAGCCCAGGGGGTAGGAAAAGGTCTTCCCATTAAATTTTCAAAGTGTGATAGCTTATTAACTGGATTGGGTGTCATACCTATTTCTGCTAGCACTGCTAGTAGGTATTGGTCCCACATGTGAAATGTCCCTCCAGTTGCTTTCCTAAGTTTGTCTTTCAATGTCCTATTCATCCTTTTTACTACTCTAGCACTCTGGGGGTGATATGGGATGTGGGACTTCCATTCTATGTTCATCATGTTTGAAATTTCCTGTGTGACTTTAGAGGTGAATGGAGTGCCATTGTCTGAGCCTATTCTTACTGGGCATTCAAATATGGGGATGATCTTCTTGCATAGTATCTTGACTACAAAAGCTTCTACCCATCTGCTGAATCTACCTATAATCACTAACATTATCTGAAATCCGTTGGAAGCCTTTGGCATGTGTGTAAAATCAATTTTTAAATCTTGAAATGGACCCTGTGGAGGTAACAAATGTTCATGTTGTCCTGTTTTCTTTCCTTGCACATTATTTCTGGCACATGTTAAGCAACAGGAAAGTGTGGCCTGTGTGCGTTCCTTTAAATTCTGGGCACAAAATCGCTTGTTTATTTCTTGTGTTGTGGTTTAATGCTTTTGTGTCCTATACCATATATTTGAAAAACAATGAGGGGTACTGCTATTTGGGGCAGCCCTACTATCCCTCCTTTTAACCAGATTCCAAAGGAATCTAAGGTCAATCCTTCCTTTTCCCAGAATTCAATGTCCTGTGAGGTGTTGAAGGACTGTAATTGTGTTAGAAGTGTGTTGGTTTCAGTGGAAGCTGGGATGGCAAGCAGAAGTGTATGGGGGGGCTAGTGGTGGGTGTGGTAGACTGAGCAGCGGCTTTGGCATGAAAATCTGCTAGTCTGTTGCCCCTGGCATCGAAGGAATCGGAAGAAGTGTGTGCTTGACATTTGACAATGGCTACTTAATTGGTGAGGTGAATGGCATGTAAAAGTTTTTTAATTTATTCAGAGCGCTGAATGGGTTTTCCATCAGCTGTGGTAAAACCTCTTCACTGCCAAATGGCCCCCAAATCATGTATGACTCCAAAAGCATGGCAGGAGTCAGTGAATATGTTTACAGCTTTCCCTTCCATAATTTCACAGGCTCTAGTGAGTGCTATCAATTCTGTGGCTTAGTTAACAGACAGTGGGGCGGCTTTAAGGAGTGTGTCTGGGAGCTGTACCACGGCATATCCAGCTAAATAAGTTTTCTCAATGGGTCAGGAACAGGACCCATCTACAAAAACATTTTCTGCTAGAGAAATGGGTGTTGTAAATCTGATCATGGTGTTGATGTTTTATGTATTTCAGTAATACATGAGTGTGACGCTGGCACTTCATCCTCCGGCCCTTTAAGATCTAAGAGGTCATTGAGCACAGCGACAGGACCACTGGTAGCAGAAGCCTTTTTTACACTTAATCCTGCAGTGAATGTTAAGATAATTTCATAACCAGACAACCTTTGTGCTGTTATATGTTGAGTGGGTAAATTCTTAAGCAAGTGTAGTACAGCATGGGATGTGTAAAGGATCATCTCGTGACCCAAAGTTAGAAGTGAGACACTTTCTACAACCATTGCGCACGCTGCCAGCACAGGCAGACAGGCTGGCATGCCTTGCACAGTAGCAGGCAGTGTCTTAAAGACATATGTCACAGGCCTCAGTCTCCCTCCATGCATCTGAGCAAGCACAGCAGCTATGGTTTTAACATTTTTTCTAGCATACAAAACAATTGTACAACGGTACATTGAAATTTGGCATTCCCAATGCAGGGCCAGAAGTCAGGGATTCTTTTAACATCAAATATGCTTTAGTCATTTCATCAGACCATTGAATGTTGTTAGGGGCACTGGGAGTGGTACTGGGATGGAGCTGTGAGTCCCAATATGAGCAGTCGGAAATCCAGCGTCTGCAAAAAATTGATCATGCCAAGAAAACTGAGCAGCTGTTTATTTGTCTGTGGGCAAGGCAGACTGGTAATGGCATGTACACAACTGGGGGGTAGCAGCCGAGATCCTGTGGTTAAAAGTATTCCCAGACAAAACTTAAATTTTTTCTGCGACACCCTCTGTCCTTCCTTTCCCAAACAACTTATTAATAAAATAGTATCCTTCTGACATGCCTCCAGCATTGGGCTACACAACAATAAATCATCAACATATTGTAGCAAAGTGGAACCATGCCGCAGCTGCCAGTTGGCAAAGACCTGCTGGAGGGCAATTGAGAAAACTGTGGGTGAGTGAACAAAACCCTGGGGCAAGCAACATCAAGTGTACTGCTGTCCCATGAAATTGAAAGCCATAAGGGTCTGAGTCTCAGGTGTCTTGCACCTCAAGATTGTTCATGAATATGTAAATAGATATGTATATGTATATTTATATTTTTTTTACACATATATGTATGTATAGGTATGTGTGCGGGGATATATGTATATAGTACACTGTAGGAGATAACCTAATATTTAGACTGTATCTAAGTAGCATGAAACAATACAGGAATACAGTGCAGGAATGTTGTGTTTAAACATGAAACCTGTTTTATCTTGATCTGGCCATAGGGCCCTCCTGGGGGGTCTCCAAGGCCAGGGCTTCACAGAAGTAACAAATAGATGATAAAACAGATCACCAGTAGGGCCTTCAAGGGGCAATAAATCCATCAAGCCTGAGTCAGCAGAAGATGAAGGCATATTTGAACAGATGGGCTGGGTTGATGGCCCATCCAGACCTTTTGGTCACAACTAAAATTAGATGACCAGCCTGGCTTTACCTGCAACTGCCCATATCAACTTAGCTAGGAGGCCTAGTAAATTCCTGAAGTTGCAGTAACCAATGGTCATCGTACAGAACACACCCACTAACCAATACAAGAGCCCCAAGGATACCTAAGGGGAATTAACTATATAAAAAAAAGGGAACTAAGAGATTTGGGCGCTCCTCTCCTGTTTGCTCTCCTCTCTTGCTTGCTTGCTCTCCTTGTCTCTAAGGGTCTCCTTAGGTAAGCTAAGTATGGAGTCCTCTTCTGAAGGAAGTACCGTATTTTTCGGACCATAAGACGCACTTTTTTCCCCCCAGAAGTGGGGGGAAAAGTCCCTGCGTCTTATGGTCCAAATGTATTGATGTTGGTTTTTAATGCACATAAAATATTTTAAGACACTATTTGTTTCAGAATCTTTTTTTTCTTCATTTCCCTTCTCTAAAAAACTGGTGCGTCTTATGGTCCAGTGCGTCTTATGGTCCGAAAAATACGGTAGGCTCCTGAGGTACCCATTAACCTCTTAGCAGGTAACCATAAGATATTCCTGATTGTAGTCCTATGGGTGTCTATAGTATTACTGCATTACTTTGCCATTTTGTAATTACTGATTTGTGTACTAAGCAGTTATTAGATTATTACAAGGTTTACTACTAATAACCTTATGTCTATGTGCTGTACATATCATTGATTGAAGTTCCTGTGTGTGGATATCAAACAACATTGCTGTGTACTTTTTTTCACCTTGTTTTCTTAATTAAACTGTTTGAGTGACTAGCTATAGTTTGTGTATGAACCTTCTTTTATTGAATATCTATCTGCATAGATAAGATAAATATTCCTAAAACAACAAGGTGATAATGGTATGGAGAAAAATGCATTGGCCAAATCAATACCACTGTATAATTGGGTCACGGGCGGTACTGCTGTAAGGATGGTTTTCTATCTCCATGTATCCTAACAAGTTCATTATGCACTTTAGCAAATTTTGTGTTTCTGGTAGAGAGGGGCTGCTGGACGCTGGAATGCAGCTGCTGCATTTTCACTGCTGCTCCTCTCCTTTCTTTCTTCAGGAACTGACAATCATTAGCCAAATAACCTCTGCAATCAAAGTTATACATTATACTCCAAAAACTCCTGCTCTGCGGTTAACAAAATCAACAGGAGTTTCCCCTGGAATATTATAAGGATTATCCTCATCACTGGGTGACATGGCTGAGGGTTTTTCTTTCTGTCTGATTTTAATGCGTTTTTTACATGTTTTTTATGTAGATCCGCGAGCTGTTCCTCCTTTGTGGAATTTCCCTTACCTTGGGTATTCCCAATAGTTGCAGTGTAAATTACAGTATAAGTATCAGACAGATGTACACAGTTATTGTTAGTTCAGTTCGTAGCTGCAGTGCTCGCTGCCGTCCTGTTCCCAGGACCGCTTACCAAAACACAGCTTAGGTCACGTTACTTCTTGCCCGAGGCAACCACAGCAGTGAGGATTGACCCAACCTCACCATGGCAACCAAATTAGTACACAAACTTATCTTATATACAATATTTCTTACACTTTTAAATTATTGACACCAAAATTCTTATACTCTATACAATAAAACAAAGGCCACCTGTGTGCACAAATTAAATAAAAGATTTTTCAAATCTTTTCTTACTTAGGACCCATCTGAGGTTCGTAAGATATCTACATGGACACAGCAGAGGTAAAAAAAAAAATTCCACTTACCTGATCCTGGTCCTTTTTTTTTTTTTATTTTTAACAGAAAAACAGAAAAAATAAATGCTAACATATGACACTAAACCAGTAAAGTGCATAATACAGAGCATAGGAGAAGCACAAACATGTTGAGTATCGGCCGACACTTATCATCACAAACAGTATCAATCATTCTAGTACGAAAGGCAGTGTCCAGTAGGTGTCAGCATTACTATGACAGTATCAAACACAGATGTGCATTGGTCAAAAAGTAGAAAACTTTGTTGGTTCCTGTTTTTTAAGAAAGAAAGGAGAGAGAGAAAAGTGAGGGGAGAGGAAAAAAAGGAGACAGAAAGGGGGAGGAGAAGAGGAGTGTAATGGGGGTGGGTAGGGGGGGGGTGTGGGAGGTAGGGGCAGTGGGCGCAAAACATTATGGCACAAATCAGGTGATCCAAGCAGCCGTCTATAATCAGCTGTACTCTTGAAATCATCCCAGTAAAACCAGGTGAGTGCCGGTCTCTGTGATGGCTGCTCCCTTGGTTTTGTTAGTTCTTCCATATATTTTATATCAATCACCCTGGCAATCCATTATTTAATTGTAGGAGGGACAGTATGTTTCCATAATGGCGGAATACATGCTTTAGCAGACTCCAGCTAATGGTGCAGAAGAGAACGCGTGCATCTTTTTTTGAGATTGCGGACACATGTAGTAATGCTAATTCAGGCCCTTTTTTCAATAGATGTCCCCGTCAATTCTTTAATAATTCTAGCAATCCCCTCCCAGAAAGGTGTCAGTGAAGGACAGGTCCAGAAAATATGTATCAGAGTGCCTGTGTGTTTCCCAAATCTCCAACACAAAGGGCTCACCTGTGGGTAGATTCTATGCAAGAGCTCCGGTGTCCTATACCATCTTGTAAGCAACTTATAATTCGTCTCTTGATAGCGGTTACTGACAGAGGCCTTGTGACCATAGTATAAAACACGCTCAGTAAAATTAATACCAAGATCCTGGTCCCATCTGGAGAGAAACATAGGCGTTGATACATCGCCAGATGTCAAAAGCATTTTATAGACATAGGATAGGACCCCTCTTAGAGGGTCCCCGGGCATACACAAATTCTCCAGAAGAGTGAGGGGTCTATGGAAAACTTGGGCAGGGGGCAGCGAGGTGAGAAAATACTGAAATTGTATCTTTCTCCAGTTGTCTAGGGGAGGGAGGGAATATTCCTGTTGAAGCTGTCCAATCAGGGGCCAGTTGGAGGGCTGCAAGAAATGTATGGCTCTAAAAATATTCTGTTCAATCCACTGCTTAAAGACCAGGTCTGTCCTACTAGTGGGGAAGTCAGGGTGGCCAAGTATAGGGGACCTCGGGGAAGGGAATGTTCCCTCACTGTGAAAATATTTAGACACTACTTTCAGCGTTGCTCCAATCAGTGGGTGGCGACGGAGGAGACTGCAGGCTTCTGGGGGAGACCATGCTACAGTGCTTAGTAAAATGGGAGACACAGAATCCTCCAATCTCACCCATCCCTTAACAGCAGCGTATCTGCACCAATCCACCAGATGGGTCAAGTGGACCGCTCTGTGGTGCAAAATCGGGTCAGGGAAAGCCATACCACCTTTGTCTTACGGGAGTCGCAGGAGAAACTTGTTAAGTCTAGGAGTGTCGGTGGACCAAATTTCAGAAATTCAGATCAAAATTTGTGTAGTATGTGTGGGGGTATATGGACAGGCAGGGCCTGCAATAAATAAAGAAGACGAGGCATAATATTCTTTTAAGAATATTGCAACGGCCAAACCATAAAAAAGCCTGCTGCCGCCAGCGTTGGAGATCACTTCAAAAAGTGTTCAGCAGGGGCAGAAAATTAAGTTCTACCACCCTGGTAATATCCGACGGGATATTAGTACCTAGATATCAGATATAATCTCTGGACTATTTAAACGGAAAAGAAGGGAAGGGGGTGGGCGGGGGGGTTGTGGGAGATGAGGGCAGTGGGCATCCCACAAAACATAGGAGCACTAATCAGGTGATCCAAGCAGCCGTCTATAAGCAGCTGTACTCTTAAAATCATCCCAGTAGAACCAGGTACGTGCCGGTCTCTGTGATGGCTGCTCCCTTGGTTTTGTCAGTTCTTCAATATATTGTATGTTGTTCACCCTGGCAATCCATTGTTTAATTGTAGGAGGGACGGTATGATTCCATAATGGCGGAATACATGCTTTAGCAGCGGTCAGCAAATGGTGCAAAAGAGAACACTTGTATTGTTTTTTTGAGATTTCGGACACATGTAGTAGTGCTAATTCAGGCCAATTTTCAATAGATATTCCCGTCAGTTCTTTAATAATTCTAGCAATCCCCTCCCAGATGGGTGTCAGTGAAGGACAGGTCCAGAAAATATGCATCAGAGTGCCTGTGTGTTTCCCACATCTCCAACTCAAAGGACTCACCTGTGGGTAGATTCTATGCAAGAGCTCCAGTGTCCTATACCATCTTGTAAGCAACTTATAATTCGTCCAGGGATGTGAAAACTTGGGCAGAGGGCAGCGAGGTAAGAAAATACTGAAATTGTAGAGAGGGAGTGATCCCGTTGAAGCTGTCCAATCGGGGTCCAATTAGGGGGCTGTGAGAAATGCATGGCTCTAAAAATATTCTGTTCAATCCACTGCTTAAAGACTCGGTCTGTCCTACTAGTGGGAAAGTCAGGGTGGCCAATTATAGGGGACATCGGAGAAGGGAATGTCTCAGTTCCCGCACTACGAAAGTATTTAGACACTACTTTCAGCGTTGCTCCAATCAATGAGTGGCGACGGAGGAAACTGCAGGCTTCTGGGGGAGACCATGCCACAGTGCTTAGTAAAATGGGAGACACAGAATCCTCCAATCTCACCCATCCCTTAACAGCAGCGTGTCTGCACCAGTCCACCAGACGGGTCAAGCGGACTGCTCTGTGGTATTAAATTGGGTCAGGGAAAGCCATCCCACTCTTTCGGGAGTTGCAGGAGAAACTTGTTCAGTCTAGGAGTGTCGGTGGACCAAAGGAATTTGAAAAATTCAGATCTAAATTTGTGTAGTATGTGAGGGGGTATATGGACAGGTAAGGTCTGCAGTAAATAGAAGATGAGGCATAATAAAGAGGCATAGTAAAAGAAGAAGACGAGGCATAATATTCATTTTAAGAATATTGCAACGGCCAAACCATGAAAAAGCCTGCTGCCGCCAGCGTTGGAGATAACTTCGAATAATGTTCAGCAGGGGCAGAAAATTAAGTTCTACCACCCTGGTAATATCCGCCAGGATATTAGTACCTAGGTATCGGATATAATCTCTAAACCATTTAAATGGAAAAGAAGGGGACAGAGTCTTTCTGAGCGCCGGGGGTAAATTCACATCTAAAACCTCCAATTTTTGTAGGTTGACTTTATAGTCTGAAAATTGGGCGTATCTGTTCAACTCCTTAAGAAGGTTCGGGATAGTAGTACAAGGTGAGGTTATATAAAAAAGATCGTTCGCATAAGCTGAAATTTTATGTTCTGTTTTGTTCACTCGTACACCCTTAATATCCGGGTTATTACTCATATGCATCAAGAGGGGTTCAAGGAGCAAAAAACAAAAGGAGACAGTGGGCAGCCCTGTCTCGTACCATTAGCAATCGAAAAGAAATGCGATAGGAGTCCATTGACTCGAATAGAGGCAGTGGGGCATTGATATAGGGGTTGGATCCAGTCAAAAAGCCGGCTTGGAATACCGATATATGTGAGGACCTGTCTCATATATTCCCAATTTACCCGATCAAAGGCCTTCTCGGCATCCGCTGAGAAAATCATGGAAGGGATTTTGTTTACAGTGACATGATGGATTAGTTTAGTGTGGGAGTGGTATTACCTCTTTCCTCATGAAGGGGTAAGAATCCACTTTGATCTGAGTGAATAAGACCTTGGAGAAAGGGCGTTAGCCTGCTCGCTAATATACTGGAGAATAACTTAACATCACAGTTAAGAAGTAATATTGGTCTATAGCTGGCAAAGGACTTGGGATCCTTCTCAGGCTTTAGTAGGACAGTGATATAGGCTCTGGCAGCATCTCCTGGAAGGGAGTAATCCGAGGAAAGGACATTAAAGGCGTCCAGAAAGGACTGCGTGAGTTGGGGAGGGAACCTCTTATAATAGGGCCGGGCGCTTTGCCGTGGCCGGGGCCGGGCGCTTTGCCGTGGGCACTTTGGCTAAAGCTGCTTGTTATTCAGCTGAGCTAATTGGGGCCTCGAGGGCGGATAGGGCTTCTTCTGGGATCTTAGAGATACCTGAGGAGGTGAGGTATTGTTGCATAGCTGCCGTCAACATAGCAGATGGGGGGCACCCGTGTTAGCCCTTAGACTATATAATTTTGTATAGAAGTCCCTGAATTAGTCCGCAATATCCTGTCAGGTGTGTAATGGGTCACCTGAGTTAGAATTTTTTTACAGGAAATAAAGGCCTGGGCCCTTTTTGCCCTCACCACCCTAGCCAGAGCCCGGTTGAAATTTTGCCTTGGAGCAGCAGTGCATGTTAATCTTCTCACGCAAAAATGTCAGCTGGGCCTCTATGTCTTGCGAGTGACCCCGCTTATGTTGTGATTCTAGAATATATAAATCATGAAACATTCGCTCTAATTGAGCCTTACATTCCATTTTAAGTCTGTGACACTTCTGGATCATTAGTACCCGGATATAAGTTCAGTTTCCAACTGGGGTCCAAAGTCCTCAGAAGTCAACAGAGACTCATTAAGACACCAGGAAGTATTCTATAAGGAAGAGGAAGCTGTCTGAATAGTGAGAGAGATAGGGGCATGGTCCGAGAAGGCTATATTACCAAACTCAGAGGCCTGGACAAGGGAAATAGCATCATGTCGTATTAGAAAAGGTCAATGCGGGAATAGGTTTTATGGACCGGCGAAAAGAAGGTAAAATTGTGGCCAGTGGGGTGTTGTATTCTCCATACGTCAATAAGTTGATGTTGATGTAGGAGATTTTAAGCTGCCGGAGCGTGGAGTAGGGGAGATGGGAGGCCCCCCTAGAAACATCTTAAACAGGATCTAATGCAAAATTAAAGTCCCTGCCCACTATCAACACACCTTCTGTAAATGCTTCCGCAATATCAAGGAACTCTTCCAGATAGGGTAGCTGGTTGGTATTAGGGAGATAAAGATTGAGTGAACATTTGGGACTGCACTTTCCCTTTGACTACTAGATATCTCCCTTCAGGGTCAGATTGCACAGCAACCAATGACCAAGGCAGGGATTTGTCGATCAGGATACTAACACCTTTTGATTTTGAATCAGGGGAGGAGCCATGATAAGCCATCTGAAAATGGCGGATTTAGGTGCTGGAATTTTATCGTGGCGAAAGTGAGTCTCCTGAAGAAATGCCACCTGGCATTTCATACGATTGAGGGCATTTAGCACCAACCGATCGCTTGGTTGGTGAATTGAGACCCTTAACATTAATTGATGAAAATTTTAGCGGCATGGGGGCGGTAAGCAAGGGCCAGACACTATGTTCGGGTGCATTGAAACAGAGTCAATGAGCCTAGGAAGAGGAGGGACTGCCCAGGGAGGAAAGGGAAAGGGGGGAGGGACTCAATTAGAAGCAGTAAAAAAAAAGGGGATGAAAAGGAGAAGGCAGAGAAAGAAAATAGAAAACAGGAGAAGAAAAGTAACACACAAAAAATGTCAAAACAAGTAATACTACAAAGTAATTAACTAGCTCCTATTCACCAGGAATGGGAGCAAACTAGTGGGAAAATATGATGCGAAAGATGAGCATATTTCTTCTCACTGCCTCTGCATCCGGTTAGTAAAAAATAAGTGTAAGATAACCATAAAAGTACAGTAAACAGACAAATATTGGGTCCCCAATGTAACCATAAACAGCATTAAAATAAGTTGGGGAGCATATGGACATGTTATGTTAAAAGACATAGGAAAAAACTGCCCATCACTTTGCATATAAAACATTTTAAATGAACAAGTCCAGGGATACAAGGGGCAGTACATGGCAACATACCGAGAAGCGGCGAAAGGTGGCGGGCCATCTAAAAACACTATGCCTGTCAAATTGTTTCAGCTATATATTATAAAAACCACAAAGCACCAATCCCTTCTTCTTAGCAGGAGCCGAAACTAACTAGTAAGTCCAGCATAATAATATATTTGCTAGTGATCAGTCCTCTAGTCATGTATAACCTGGCATTCCAGAGAGTTACACTGAAAACAACAGTAGTGTAAGCTGAACAAATCCACTCCAGAGGCACTATGGTACATAAACAGAACTCGGCTGAAACAGAAAGAAGGGGGGGGGGACCCACCCTCCCCTTCCAAAACAAACACAACACTCACGGGCATGCCTCTCAGACAGGATAGATCAATTTGTCATATATCAAATTATTACAATCAGCATCAGAGAAAGGCATCAACAGGGTAAATACAGCAGTAAATGAGATATGACTGTGCAACATTGAGTTATTAAAAAAATCAGCATATAACAATGTTTGAGGTATATAACAATGCCTTCCTCATAATTTTCTCTTTTCAGAGTGTAGTAAAGAACACGGCATTACACATCATTAGGCCTGTGTACCCGGTCAAGTTCAATGGCTGTATCCAGGTGGGCGGTCAAGAAGCATATTAAAAATAGCAATAACAGTGGCACGCAGGTCAGCCTTAGCTGTAACTGTAGGGATACCATGCAAACGGACATTATTCCTGCGGCTGCGGTTTTCCAAGTCATCAGTTCGAAGATACGGGGAAGTAAGTTGTGACAGCCTTTCTTCCACAGAATTATCCAGGGAAGTAACAGATAACTGGATTGTACATGTAGAGGTTTCCAAAGTGGTGACCCTACCAGCCACCGCAGTTACAGTGGTTTGCACTGCCTCTAAATCTGTGCGCAGCGAGCGCTTCATACGTGAAGCATGGCTTCCATGTCACTTTTAGTAGCCAGGGAGGATAAAAGTTCATGGAGCAAGGTAAGTGAGACATATGCCTGCACAGGGGAGTCAGCTGCGTCCAATGCAGGAATATCTGACCCTCGGGACTCCTCTGAAAAAAAAAAAAAGGGCTCCTGGGGGTAACTAATAGTGAGGCTGTGGGGTTGTTAGATCCTGTGCCCCGGGCTCCTGTGCTAGTGCCTGGAAGTGAGCAGCGTGAGGATGCCATCTTGGACGCCTTGTGGTCAGAGGAAAGGGAGGCTTGGGAGGAGAAAAACCGGGTAAGATCCGCTTTCTTACCCGCTCTCCTGGAACCAGGAGTCTTCTTACCGCGCGGCATGCGGTTTGTGAAGGGGAAGTACCCGATACAAGGCTGCCAGAACTGAAGATGCAGAGGCGGCTGCAGGAGCTCTCTCAGCAAGCTGCCTCACCGCCATAGCATAGGCACCAACCCCCCCACTGCCCCGATCGTGATCCTTTTAAGGTAGGTAGATATCCCACTTCTGATGCCAAATTGTTAAGGCAATCTCCTACTGATCCCCAATCAGCTGTCCCTCTCTCTTTCTGATGGCTTCTGTTTACAGCGACGCTGGGAGAGCACGTAACACATGCAACTCAAGCATGTAGTTAGATCACTCTCAAAACTTTATTATTAGTACACAGTCTATATACCAGTTCAAAGGCATGATCAGTACATGATTGCATGACTATAGACAACTAGCAGACGTGACAAATGTCCTTGTGGTTCTTTGAGAACAGGATATTCTTGTCAGGAGAACAGATAAATGACAGAAGGGAGGAAGGGGAGAGTTTCAAGGCAATGGGGGGGGAAGCAGACATTAGTTTACTGATAAGAAGAGTACAACTAGTTTTAACATAGTTCAATCATCTACAAAACATAACAAAAGCACAAAAAAAATTACCTTTAAGATTAAATTCTACTTCTTACAGGGATAGGGTGCTATGTGAATTCTCTGTGCTCCATGGAAGTGATGTTTTTGCAATGTAATGAGTGGTATAATGGAGTGCAATGTGGCTGCTCTGTTCTCTATGAATATGATGGGGAAAGCAGAATGTAAGGATGTATAAAATGTGACTTCTCTGTGCTACATGAGAGGGAATGCTGTCAGGGGTGTAGTGGGGTGGGAACGCCTTGCCCTCACTTTTTTTGAGAATGGGCACACGTGCCCACTCTTATTTTGCAAAGAATTCTTTGGTGGTCCGCGGCTTTGGATGGTAATAATTCAATTAAGGGCACTTAAAGAGAAAATATGTATGCCTCCCTCAAAACAACCCTATGGTAGGTCAAAAAGGGTTTCTTGCAAGATAGAGATGCCAAAAAAAAGATCACAAATGAGATAGCCACAAGGAATGCCAGCTTGTGGATCAAGTTGGTGAATAGGAATTTCTCCAATAGGCTCAAAGAAAGGTCTTAAAGTGAGCATGAAACAGGATGCCATTAAGCATGAGGATCCTCCAAAACATGGGAAGAAACATTTTGCCTAAGCTCGGAGTCAGGTCCAAAAGACGTCAAGCCATCAGCATTCTGGTTCTTGAGGTCCAGCAAATTGGCCTGTCAAGATACAAAGGTGACTTTTCCCATATTGACAAGATAACTGCTGATTCCAGGAGTGAAACTGAGCAAATGTTACAAGTTTGAAGGGAGATGCTATCAGACATTTGCTATCATGCAAACAGAGATCAGCTCTGCACACAAAAACTGGGGATTAAAGAGTTTGAGGTGTTTCCTGAGGAAGAAGGACATTATGCAAATATATACCTGAGGAAGCCACTTAGGCGAAACGTGTTGGGCCAAAGAGACCCTAAGACCTCAGTACAAAGATTTATAATTATGTATAATCTGGCTGATACACGTATGCCCAGATCTATTCACTATATATAGGAATGCTTGTCTAGTACAAGAAGGTACCTCCCTCAATATTGCATAGTTTCAATGCAGACGGTCCATAAATGACACTGATTTTGTTTGTGGTATACTTAACTCTCGTCTTTAATCTATACTGTTGTGATTTAAATTTGTTTTAAATATAAGCACCCAAAAAAAACCTTTTTCTTGTTTTTGTTTATGTATATCCTAGGGGTTGGCTCAATCCATGCTCACCTTATTTGAACCATACAATGATTTTTCACCTTTTTGTATAAGCAATGGTATTGACTTCTTCAGGTTTGGGTTTTAGCTGAATTTGTGCATTGACTGACATGTTGTGCTGCATGTCCCTTGAAGTCTTTTTTTTGCAGGTGGACATTGTCCAGATAGCCCAGTATTTGAAGACCCCTGTAAAGGTAGAGAGGTAAACAGAGGTTAACAGGTGCACAATAGGAGGGTCACAAGATGACAATGAAGGGGCCCCACTGTGAGCAACAGATCGCTTTGGTGTGATGAAAAGATGGGTACAGATCTTTGATATCAACTGTGGCCCTTATGATGAAGCAGTGAAAAAAGCAAAAATCAGTATGGGTTGCATTTAGGATTAGTAAGTTTGTATAAAGAAATGTGGAACTTTGAGGTCCAGAATAAAGATATTGATACATTCTACAGCAGGGACCCAATGAAAGTCTGAAAGGTGTTTGGGGGACACATGAACAATTAAAAGCTGAAAAATGACAGTAGGTAGGGAACGTTGAGTTTGTAACCCAGAAAAACCACCTTTTGCATTAAAGCATTTGTGAAGCAAGATTTTCAGGTGCAAAATTTTTGAGGTAGGTGCCCCCAAGGTATTCAGTATAATAAGACCCAAGCACATTGGTGTTTTTGGGTAAAGGGGAATTCATTTATTAGTTTTCCTGGGTAAATGGCACCCTACTCATTAGTGATCAGATGTTTTTGTGGAAATGCTAATTCCTCTCCCTCTTCACCAGAATTATGAGGGTACCATCATCTTTGGCCCACAGACCCAGGATCCAACCAGGGTGCCTCCATTCATCAAACGTTCCCTGGCAGTTATCTGACTACTGAGGTTTTGGAGGCCCATTACAGGCATCTTCCTTAGAGCCTCCTGTGAACCCACATGGGCTTCATAACCAAAATGTCTACCACTGGTCTGTATGACAAAAAAAGTTTTTGTGTGGATGGCCCACAACCACCTCCAGAAATTCTCAGAAATACTCCCCTTACCCTTTTTCTATTTATATTTTTCTATTCATATCCATTTCCTTATGCTCTGTGTATGTATGTATAAACTTTATACTATAGTACCAGCCATAATACACAACATTGATACTTTGTTACCTTAGTGGAACACATCATTTCACCCTCTATGTCTTGTTTAGAATACTTCCAGTATAAGTAACAATACTATGTACATATATTTTTGCTTTTTTTCCTTTATCTTTGTAAAACCCAATAAATGTTCATTACTATATACATAAGGCCCAATCTCCATGATAACTGGTCATGATTCATTTTGTTGCAAGAATCAGCTACTTTGGAGAATACAGAGAAATGTAAAACTATGTTACGATTATGGTCAATTTATGCAAATGTAGTGGAATGTGTCAAATGTCATATTGTTCCTGGCACTACTGTTGTATCTGGGACTGGCAATGCATCCTTGACAATTGTTCTGAATGAATGTGCTAGCAAGCTAGTAAACCACATCTATATAAAATCTAAATGGACTTGTAAGTTTACCTGGCCAATTTAGTTTACTAGTAAATAGATTTTACTAGTTAATAATAGTAGTAGTTGACTAGAAAATAGAAGAATAGTAATAGACTAAATTTACTAGTCTATTTAGGTTTGATATTTATTGATCTTGTTTATTAAGAGTCTGGATAATAAAGGGTTATTTGTTGTATATATACACGTACAAAGCTGTACCCCAATAACACTCTAACAGGCAAAATGCGTAAAACAGAGCCTTAGCGATGTTACAGTGTCTCCCACCTATTCTTATGTGAGAATGGAGGACAAAGGACCTGTAGAAGATTCCAGGGTTTTTTGTCTACTATGTGGATTCTGATCCTTTGGCTCAGAAGATAAAAGCTGTAACAATATTCTGGCATGGATTCCTGTATACCTCTTCATTGTTCCCTAATGTGTATATCTGTTTATATATATCACGGTCCAACATTTTTGGTGAAAGGGAAACCCTTCCTTTGGTGGCAGGGGAGCACATTATTCTGTTTTTGCCTTCATTGTAGGCTGATTTAATTCTTGCAAACAGTTTTCTTCAGTTTCTATTGGACTATATACATGGACATTTGTTAGTAATTATAACTGGTCACCAATCGTTTAAAGCTTCACTGTTGTAGTGGGACATTAAAGTTCGAATGAAATTGTATATGTTCAGTATTCTCCTGATAAAGAATGATTATATATTGAGTATATTTTATCCATTTCTTAGCCATTACATTTTGCCATATTCCAGTACAATACACACATAAAAAGGCAAATGAATACCAAATTTATTGGGGGCAAACAAAATGTACACTAATCAACAGCCTTGTAGGAGTCATTGTACCCTCCTGGCATACCAATACAATACCAAAGACCAAGCATAAAACATATTTAAAACGTGGGCAGCACAGTGGCTTAGTGGTTAGCACTTTGGCTTTTGCAGCGCTGGGTCCTAGGTCTGATTCTCGGACAAGGTGCGGCATGGAGTTTGCAGGTTCTCCCCGTGCTTGCGTGTTTCCTCCGGGTGCTCCAGTTTCCTCCCTCATTACAAAAACATGCAGTTAGGTTATTTGGCTTTCCTTGAAATTGCTCTTAAACTGTGTTAATGACATATGACTATGGCAGGCACACTAGATTGTGAGCTCCTTTGGGAGACAGCTAGGGACATGACTATGGACTTTGTACAGCACTGCGTTATATGTCAGCGCTTTATATATACTATGTAATAATAATTACATAATGAATTGCAGGTAAAAAATTGTCATATGATCTTCTTGGATTGAACATGTAACATTGGAATTTCAAGTAACAAAAAAGAGTGGTCCCACAGTTCATAGTTAATATCAGTTAAATGAGGAAGCAAATATCACACAGGTCAACATCATCAGATATAATTTGTGGGCTTTCTAATCCTGATTTCAAATCTGTGTTCAGTTTTTTGCTAGCATGTCTAGTTTTTGTGATGCAGATAATTATATATAGTGTGAAATAAGTTATAAACAGCCCTAACATATTACAACATTTAAAGACAGTTTTCTTTTCTTAAGGTTAGAGACCGCACTAACTGCAATTAAGTACATTTGTCATCATGCCTAGAAATGTCCTTAATGATCCAGACAGTTTCTGTTATGTGTGTGGTTCAGTCACGACAAAAGCACAATGTTGCCAAATTACCACAGAACTTAAAAAGATATACAAATTATATTTCGGCTGTCTACTTGGTGGCCAGGATAAATCTTGTCATCTGTACCAGTTGTTCCAACGGTCTGCGAGACTGGCTAAATTGGCGTAAAGCAGCAATGCCATTTGCAATCCAGATGGAGTGGAGAATACTGCGAGACCATCTAATTGACTGCTATTTTTGCCACATCAACAAAAGTGCATTCTCAGGTAAAACTAAGCACGAAATTGTATATCCCAGCCTCGATTCTGCAAATAGGCCTCTTCCCCATGATGATTCATTGCCAGTTCCCGTACCACCACATGATGGACTTGCTTCCATAGAAGGTGATGAGGAATGCACTGGAGTTGCAGCAAGTCACAACCACGAATGATCTGATCTTGACTACTTGACCGATGAAGATTCAGAACCAAAGACCTTTACACAAGCAGAGCTGAATGATCTTGTTTGTGATCTAAATCTCTCCAAAGACAAAGCAGAACTTCTTGCTTCAAGGCTTAAACAGAAGCACTTGCTTGCAAAGGGTGTAACTGTAACTCAAACAAAACAAAATCATAACTTGGCAACATTCTTCACTAGTGATGGCTCACTGTGCTACTGTCATGATATAAATGCACTCTTTACCAGTTTGTCACAAGAACATGTTCCATCTGTATGGTGTATCTTCATTGATTCCTCTAAAAGAAGCTTGAAAGCAGTCTTACTGCATGATGGTAATTCCAAACCAAGCTTACTGATTACCCATTCCGTTAACCTAAAGCAGTCCTATGACAACATGAAGTTACTACTTGAAGCAATCCAGTATAAAACACACACCAGTGGAACATGTGTAGGTATCTAAAGGTCATTGGCTTGCTGATAGGAATGCAAGAAGGATTCACAAAATATTGCCATTTCCTATGCCTGTGGGACAGCCGATCTACAGGAGACCATTATTATTATTATCAAGTGTGATTGGCTACCAAGAGATACCTATAGACCCGCAACAAGCAGTGTCAAGTTCCTCCCTCTGGTTGATCCGCATAAAATATTTCTACCACCTCTCTAGTTAAGCTTGATTAAGAACCTTGTAATGGTCATGGGAAAATCAAACCCCATGGGTTTTCAGTTCCTTGTTGAGGAGTTTCCAAACATAAGCACTGCAAAAATGAAGAAAGGGATATTTATAGGGCCACAGATCAAGTCTGTTTTGCAGGATGATGTTTTCAAACAATCTCTCTCAGCAGCTGAGCTAGAAGCTTGGGATGCAAAGGGATATTTATAGGGCCACAGATCAAGTCTGTTTTGCAGGATGATGTTTTCAAACAATCTCTCTCAGCAGCTGAGCTAGAAGCTTGGGATGCATTCAAGTGGCTGTGTGAAAATTTCCTGGTCAACCATAAATCTACTGCATACAAGGAAGGAGTTCAGAATCTGCTTGAAACTGGGTTGTTGTATGTCATTAAAAATATATTTCTTGCACTCACATCTAGAATTTTTCCAGGAAAATCTTGGTATGGTGAGTGACGAACAAGGAGAACATTTTCAACAGGAAATTCAGTTAATGGAGCACCGCTACCAAGGTTTTTGGAATGAAAGTTTGATTGCTGACTACTGCTGGATGTTGTACCATGACAATCCGGACAAAGGGTACACAAGAAAATCATACTCTAAGCATTTCTGAAGAAACAATGGTACCTGACTGACACCGTTCAGTAGATTCATAACACAGTGTGCCCTATTTTACTTCACACTGAAGATGTATTACCATTCACTTCAATGGTGCTTACATTTTAGTACAAAATACATGCACGTACAATGTTAACTATAATAGTACTCATATCTCAGTAACTGTGTTAGGGATAAAATGAAAACAGATCTGAAATCTGCTCGAAAAACAGATTTAGAGAAGTTTTCTGTGGTTTTCGATAATTATCAAAACTAATTTTTTTTGTTGACTGTTCAGAGATAAACCACACATGATATTTTGGTGTGACAGCTGCTTTTGTTTTTTTTATTGGTTGCTGGGCTAGTCCCAAACAAGTGAATTTGATTGGTTTTTTCACCACCCATATTATGTCTAGAAAATTCATCATAAGCATTCCAAAAGTATTAGGTTGAGGGGGTATTCCAGGAAAAGTCAAAAATTTAGGTAATGAGGGGGTTACTTAATTTTACAGCTTATCATTTTGTTGAGAATCATTTATTGAAATCTATTCTAACAGCATACCAAACATATTGACATGCTGCAATACCAGCTTTTTACTCCAGGGGATGTTACAAGTAGAATATGTAACTTCTGTCCTCAGTCCGATTAGTACCCTGTTTCCCCTATAATAAGGCACTGTCTTATATTTTTTGAAATGCCAAAATATGCCCTAGGTCTTATTTTCAGGGGGATGTCTCTTTTTTCCATGATGAAGACTACAGTACACATTTATTGTTGAAAATCACTCATGTGCCATTGATTGTCCCCTTCTGATCACTCTGTGCCATTCATTGTCCCCTTCTGATCACTCATGTGCCATTGATTGGTCCCTTCTGATCACTCATGTGCCATTGATTGTCCCCTTGTGATCATTATTTGATGGGGATGCCTTATCATCAGGACAACACACTATGATCTTGTCAATTTTTTTTTTAAAGGCCAAAATTTCTGTCCAACAGAACCCTAAAGCCCTTTTCTGTTCAAGTTTTCTCTGCCACTAAGTCTCTGTCCTTGGTAATAAACCCTTCACCTGGAGTGTAAGTGCCATATATATTCTAACTAACACTAACTATTGAAAGCATCTCATTGTTCAATAGGAGTGCTGCCTTGATTAGTGGCAGAGGATAGGCTGAGCTTATCTCCAGGGTCAAAAAAGTTCAGCTTGAACAGCAGGGATCACATCATGCCACCAGACTAAAGTAACCCATGAGATGGTCTTTATTTAGAAAAATGCTTTAGAACAATGGTCCCCAACCCCAGGGCCACGGCTGGTGAGTTGGGGGCCGCAAACTAAAGGAGGCAAAAATGCTGGAGACCTATAGGAAAATTGGGCTTTAGTGTTAACTCCTGGAGAATGGGCGTGTTCTTTAGACCTGGCAATTAGCTGTGCTGCTCCCCGCCCACCTTGTACTGTGAAATAATCCCATCCCTCATCAATGCTGTTGCCATTACCCCAATGTGTAAACCTTCATATCTCCTACACGGATTGTCATACAAACATGAAATTTGAGAGCTGATACTAAACTTTCAGCCCCCTGAACACCACAAGTTGCCAGATACAGGGTCTCAAACATAAAATCCTAATAAAAATCGGGGATCTTTTCTCATTATAGTGGACTTATAAAGAAAAATGACACCTTTACTTTCAAAGATCTTGCAACTTGCAAAGATGTGACGTATGCTGCTGTATCTGTCAAAAAAAAGGTGCCGATCTTACTGCGCATGTGTGAGGTTGCCATCTTTCTTTTTTCAATGACAGAAAAGTCCCTCCTGCGCCTGCCTGTTAAAGGCATTTAATAAAAATAAAAAACAAAGGGTTATCTACTCTTCTTTATAAAGGAAAAATTGTATGATAGGTCCACTTTAAGGATGGCAATTTCAAGACCAGGGCCTATTGAAGACAAAGCTTCCTACTGAATAGTGGGAGGTAGACACAAAGCTGAAAGCTGGAGCAAGGCCCATGTGAAGTGGGCATTTAGATTAGGTAGATCACTCATAGACAGAAACCTGGAAGAGAGCCCTAAATGTGGTAGCTTGCCAGTTCTTAGATGTGCTTCCTTTATTCTTACTGGCTGACCCTGCCAGCAACACCTGTCTTGTACTAGCATGACAATACTGATTGTATTGCATCCATGGGAAATTTGAACTGTTACTGTAGAACAGGTCTACAGACAACCTCTTTCTCTCAAGCATACTATAGGGGGATGAGCTGTAGTCCACAAAGCTACTTGGTATTAATGCTATCAGTCAGCACAGGCAAAAGGAACAGAAGGTTATCAGCTCACTAGATTTCCAGCAGGAGCAACAGGTACAAACAATACACTTTTAATGATTAGACCAAAAGGGAGCAAAAAATATAAATATATTGATCTGGTACACATACACTTTAAGTAGGACAGCCATGGTTTGTGGATAAAATGTCCTCAACTGCCAATTACAATCCAAATGAATATGCGGTAGCACTGTGTTCTCATTACATACAACTGCAATCATAAGTTCAGTGTAATGCTGTTTGGAACTTTACTCCCACCCTTTTCTAAGAATATTGCTTGGAGATAAGCACATGAAATACTGAAAATAGGCAACCTGAGGCATACAAAATTACACCAGCATTTTTTCCCATCATGCACTCGGGTTTCCAGACTAAACACCAGCAAGGGTTAGGGATTCCCCCGTAGGTGATGGGCCCATGTGTGGAGGACATCCGTTTGGCAAATTCGAGGAATTCTTTCAGAGCCCATGGGTGGATGTCCATTTGGGCTATTTAGGGAAGTCTCCATGTATAGACATCCATGTGGGCAATTCAGGAACCTACCCAGGGCCAGTGGGTATCGGAGTCACTGTAGCTTGATCTCAGGTGTACATTGTTTGCAAGTTTCATGGATATATTATATATTACAGAATTTTTATGCAGCAACAGCATATGCAAAATATAGTGCTTCATATAAGCAGCACTGCTAGGGCAGGAAGACCCAAAATGAAAACACTCCAGAGTCCAAGAAATATTTTTTCTGCCATTGGTGGCATTTTATACCAATAGTGCCCTTCTTCTCCGTCTGTTTCCTCCGAGATTTCCTCCAACACTGCAAAGGTTTTTTTATTGGAAAATAACCTGAACTGTATTGTGTTCATAGATTGGCATATTGTTTAATAGCTGCACTGACAGGTCAAATTGAGGGGCAATTTATGGTTTTAGGTCCAAGCTATGTTGCCTAAACAGTAACTCGTCATGCTAATAAATTTATCTGTGCAGATAATTTGTAAGAATAGTGATCAATCTCTCGCTGAAGGGACAAATGCCATATTACAATGTAAACTGAACAGCTGTATACTGCACAATACATTATTTGTAAGGTATTAACAAGAGCTACATGTAACAGTGTAGATTACACCATTATTAAAAATTTGCTCCATCAGAAAGCAATAAAGCCAGACTCTGAGCTATGGAAACAGAAGCTAGATCACAGTTGCTGGATTATTAGAGAGTGTTTACAGCAACAGTAGGAATGGACAGATGGTCCTGTTGGTCCTATGGAGAAGGGAAGATGAGTGGGAGGTGTCCCGCTGCATCCTTCTCTGTAAGAAATAGCATCAGTCTTAGCTGTCAGTTGTTCAGTGATGTCAGGGAACCGGGTGACAAAAACCAAAGGTCGGTACACAGCTAAAGGCTGAGCTACTAAAAATGCTTATGTAGCACATGCATTTGTAAAGGCATGTGATTTGCTGCAATTGCCCATATTGTTTCTTTTCGGCACAAGTTATGCAAGGACCACACTTTAGAAAGAAGGGTCACCCTATGCCTATAAAACAGTTGGCAGCTCATTGTGGAGCTACATTTTGGCCTTTTCTGAACTGGCCATGTTATGTTTTTATCTGTCCAGATACATAAAATAGTCAATAAAGGAATGGTACTAGAAGGATACTATGAGACCTATATTCTCTAAACTTCTTTCCTCAAAGAAATCAAGGTGACAGATTCTAGGAAGATATAGTAAATGTATCACCAGGTAAACGATACCATACCAAGTATGGCCACAAGCACAGTAGTTCCTGGCCATCATCTTGGGAAGTCTTATGTCAGGTACATTCTACGTTTTCGGATTCTGCACTGAAATAAAAGGCTAAAAAAAGACTCAGATAAACAAACGGAAAAAATTAATAATTTACATAAAACAACTAGGCAAATACACAAATTCCAATAAAATCAATATCTTTCTCTTATAAAATGTAGCACAAAGAAACATTTAGTGGCTTAGACCCAAGAGCCTGAGCAACGAGGCAGCTTAAATGCACCATGGCCTTTGTGCAGCTGGGTGCTACAATTACCATCAATACAGTCATCTAGCACCTGACATCCAGTTGTTAGCATTTCAGGGTTATTAAAATGTTCTGGCCACTTCAAAACGAGAATTGTCTCTGATGCATTGGCTGGTCATGAAGACCAGAACTGAGGCACGTGGGACAGCTTGACATGTCCCGGCTAAAAGCCTGTAGAATAATCCTTCAAATAGGAGTGTACAAGACATGCTTGACATGGTAACACTTCACCAAACATGTCTGTCCATGTAGTATGTATAGAAGTTAGCTGACCTGTCCTCAAACAAACTCAGATCAGAGGTAACTGCAGTGCTCATGAGTCATGGTCATCCATAAAAAAGTCTAGTTTTCCTGAAGGTGTAGCCTATCTGTTCCCTCATTTTAAATCTTGGAGCTCCTTGGCTTTTTTCAAGATGGGCAGCACATCTCCATCTGACAGTGGGTAATCCTGCACAAGAATAATAACAAAAGGCTATACTTTAACGGTGCTAGACGAAATGAAGGAGGGATGAGGATGGATACTGAAGTAAAGAGTGTGAGTGAGAGTGTGTGTAGAAAAAATAGTGAGAGAGGGAAAGATAGAAAAATGTGAGATAGTTGCGGAGAGAGAAAGAAGGAGATGGTAATTCAAACATAACCAATAAGCCAAGCATTCAAATTGGGAAATTAATCAAAAGAAACAAGAATAAACACTTGCTCTATGACTTTCTTATCTTTGTTACACTCACCTGGAGAAGCCTCATGTTTACTGTAAAGTCTCCTTCCAGTAACTGATCACGGATTAATCTGAAAAAACATTGAGCAGTTTAGAATAGAAAAAAGTCAAGCTGAGTATACAATATGGTAAAATCCACCCCTTGACACATACAAGTGCAACTAAAGTGCCAATTTATCTGAATAAAACTGGTGTCATACCAACTTGCACTACAACTGTTACTAATGATGAATTGTGACGTATCAATACCCAAACTCTGTACAACTTGAACTGTGGAAGCATTGGAAAAAAAGAGGTGATTTTGTAGTTGCAGTGTGCAAGGCAGGAAGCCAGCAGGTTGCTCAGCTCACCAGGCAATACCTACCAGTAAACATCACATTTAGGTAGACTAATCCTTTAAATAGGTAAAGCATTTATAGTTAAAGAGAAAACATAAAAAAAACTGTTGTGGTGAAAATGCTGCCCTAAAACTTGCTATTCAATGGCCCTTAGTGATTGTGCTACATATTTATTATCATTTCTGTTGTGCAGTTGAGATTTAGGCAGATAACATCTCCTTAAAAAACAACTCATCCCAGACTCCAAATGCACCCTAGAAGTGGATGAAATTGATACCAGAGCAGAAGTTTGCTCATCATGGGCTCTGGATATTGATGAACCTGTTGGTATCAAGCCTGAATTTCTGCTGTAGCAGGTATTTCAATATTTACCAAAGAAAAAGTGCAAAAACTGGGATTTTTCAAAGGTCAACATTATACCTTCACAAAATGTATTTTCATAACTTTTATTTTGAACATATAAATATGTGTTTTGCATATTTTTATGTTAAAAATAAAAATTATGGAAATACATTTTGTGAAGGTATAGTGTTGCCTATACAGTCACAGTTTGACTTAGAAACAGTGTATCCATGCCATGGTATCTTTATGATTTTGGTGGCCTACTACCCCTTTTCTTCCCCCACCTTCTACAGCACCCCCCCTCGTCTTGGTAAACCCCAGACAACCTGGTTCTTTTGCACACATGCAAAAGGTTAAGATTGTTACTTACATTGTCAAAGGTTTAAATATATCGGAAAAGCAGTCTGCCAAGATGGAGGAATTTTTTTATTCTAAGTGGAGACTTTAATTTTGACCCAAAGCACGGTCCGGACACAGAGTTCTGCCCGCAAGTCCTACCCCGTTATATAAGAAAGTATTAAAAGTTGCATGTCACGCTTTCAGCTATGGGATGTGTGTCGAATGCTATACCCTATTACGAGAGACTATACAATCTACTTGTGAATGCATCAGATGTACTCTGGCTGGACCACTTCTAGATTAGACTTTGGATCTCTCAAAAATAATTGACTGCACCACTCCCTCACTCAGACACTTACAGACCATGCTCCGGTCTTCCTTATGCTGCCCCTATCAAATCCTTCATCATGTTCATGGTGTTGGAAACTTAACAAATCTCTGCTTAAGGATGTAGTGGTTATGTCCAAACTCAAAACCAAAATACATACCTATTTTAACAACAATTGTGGTCAGGGGAGCTCTCCTACAGCAATCTGGGAGGCCCATAAGGCCGTGGTTAGGGGGTTATTGATAAAACACGGATCAAGGATCAAAAGGGGATGTCAGGTAGACATTGTATTCAAGAGTTGGAAAAAATCACATAAACAAAATCTGAGCAGTGACCTAGGTGTGAAATTATTATTTCTCCAGAATAAATTAGCATACCTGTGCTTGCACAAAGCTAAGGCCAACTTGGCTAAATGCTGGCAACAATATTATGAACATGGTAACAAAAATGGGAAACTACTTACCTGAGCACTCACAGGCCTACGAAAACATGCCAATAACCCTTTTGTACTCACGAATAAAGTGCATAGAGCAGTAATGGTCAGGGATATCGTGGCTGCCTTTAGAGACTACTATGAGAATCTATATAACCTGAAACAATCTAATTCAGACTCTAAGCGGACTATTCTGCACTATACTATAAAAAAGAAAACCATGGAGTGTAAGGGGAAAGCAAAGAAAGAGGTTTTGAGGCTCAAGAGTTTTTAAGTCAAGCTATGAATGTATTATTATATATTTACTTCATATATAACAAGGTCATAAGAATACTTAGTTCACAAACCTAGAACATGTAGTACATTGTCTTGCCTGGTTATGTTGTACAGAAAACACAGACGTAAGAATATTATTGCAAGTTAACATAACATGTTCTGTTAGTTACACCTATTTCTGTTCTGAGTCACAGAAATGGGGTGTTTTACTAGACAAATTGTTGCTAGCATGAACAGTAGACAGCAAAGAAAAATGAGAAAAGGTAATAATATAATATTGCCTGATTTCACTGGCGGCCCTGCCCTGGCTCCCAGATCTAAACAAACCAGAGTTCCGTCTGCCCGCTTCCATTTTTGTGACTTGGGCACCTTACAAATAAGGTCTGTTTCCTTCCCCATCCATCCTCTTCCCTATCACAGGCAACCCATCTTTCCCTCCAGGTTTGGACAATCTCATTTTTGTAAAGTTAATGAAAGCAGGAATGTTCAGGGCTCTCCAACTACTGCAGCAGGGGGATGGGTTTATCAGCGGGAGTTGAGTTTTGATGCCCCAGACTACAGGTTGGATTTCTGGAGAGCCATCCAACTCGCTCATTATCTGCATTCTCTCCCTCGGGACAGTTTTCAACCACCTGACCACAGCTTTTCAATTCCTCTGTCTAGCACATAGATACTCTAGACCAGTGGTGCCCAACTTTTTTTTAATCTGGGGGCCGCTGTTGACATCGAGATCAAATTCTTAGGCTACAATGCAAACAAACATTAAAGATGTATGTTTAAAACAAGAATAGTTTTAATTTGAAATGAAATTAAAATGTTTTTAGTTACTGTATCACACATGCACCAAAAAAAAAAAAAAAGACAAATCAAGAGTTTCTGCACTCACTGTTTCATGCAAGCAAATTTTATTAATGAAAGATACAAAACTTAAGCTATTATACAGTGCTGGCCGGTCAAATACTGCTTCCCACTCACCATTCCTGTACCAAAGAACAGAAACTACACCATACAATGCATCCTGTCAGTTATAGGGTGTCGATAAGCCTCTTTGTACCCCAAAATCTTTGCAAAGAATACTTCCAGGGAAATGGAATTAATCTGACAGATAGCCAAGGGGGACATGTTCTTACTGCTACATCTTCAGGTGCCTACCTCTCTCTATTCCTGAAAAATTAGAAGAAGGTAAGTGGCCAGCTATGTGTGACAGGGTAGCATGGTATGACAGGTATAGTTTTTCATACCTTGTGATGGCGCTGTAGTGATGTAATGTTAGGGGGAGTTAGCCACAAGAGTCCTCCACTTGCAGTTACATTTCCCTTTCCTTACAGAGAAATTGGGGTTCATAGAGAGTAAGGTGATAGCTATGTGTGACAAAGTAGCGTGATATGATGGGTATAACATTTTATTGGGGGGAGGGGGGGGGGAAGACATTTCCACTTGTCAACATCCCTCTGTTCCAGAGAAATTGAGGGTCACAGAAGGTAAGTGGTCAGCTTTGTGTAACAGGCACCCCCACCAGCCGCTTAGTCCGTCTGCAGATTTGACTCCAGGCAGCAGTAAGCAATACTGAGCTTCTCCCCCTAGGCAGGGTTCTATGGCATGAGGAAGGGGTAACCGCACTGCACCGCCAGTCTGAACGCAGTATTAATGTTTTGAGAACAAGCAAGTATATATTTGGGGCACCACAGCAGAGCGAATTGACAGTACCTTAATGAAGTGGGACCCCGGCAGTCCCTAACATGCAAACTTAATTTGGGGTCTTGAAATAGACCACTAATGTGAAAATATCACTGCTTGTTATTAGGATTTCATGCTTGTGACTCCATATCTGGCAACTTTTTATGTTTAGGGGGCTGATTGGTTTATTAGCAGCGTGTGCTCAGTGTCCCCTGAAAAAATCACATATCCATGACACTCAGTGTAGGAGATATGAAGGTTTACTTGGGGTTAATGACAGCAGCATGGACACAGACACAGTACAAGGTGGGCGGGGAGCTGTCACAGTTGATTGCAAGGTCTATAGTACACTCCCACTCTCTCCCTTCCCTGGCAGCACAATGTCATAGAGAAAGATAGAGGATGCGCGTGCCCCATCCCCTGCAAGACAACGAGCAGAGAGCGAAGAGAGAGAATGAGCAGAAGGCCGGATCTTCGGCCGTAGGTTGGGTACCACTGCTCTAGACATACATTATTGTTGGTATACTTCCTCCTGTTTTTCTCAGGGTTAGACTTTTTTCACACCTGGGAACAGAAATTAGACATGACATTCGATACCTCCCAGAAAGAGAGAATCCCATAGCTAGCACACAAAGCATCAATTAGTAGCAGGTTCCAGGAGACAGGATACAAAATACTCTCCCACTGGTATAGGACCCCTGAACAGCTGCACCTCTTTTTCCCCAACAAATCCAACTTATGTTGAAGATGTGGTACTGAACAGGGTACCATGTTACACATCATTTGGTCCTGCCCACTGGTTTGAAGCTTCTGGGACTCTGTACATCACATAATGCAACAGTTTATTACCAATCTTAGTCATCTAGTCTCAGCTGCCCATTCTTGTATTCCAGTATTGTGGAAATCCTCCAGCCTACCCACGGTGCTCATGAAGAACCTAACAGCCAGCATACAAGACTCCAATGAAAAGTTTCTGGCAACATGGGGCACCTGGGTGTTGTTTTAAGATTCCCAAGAACTTAAACGCCACCTGGGCCCTCCCTGTTTGTAAAATGTGGGGATTGGTTTTATTTGTAGCCTACTCAAGTAAGAATGTGTAATATATATGTTCATGAGATTTGGCTGCTAAGGCCACTGCATATACCAAATATCAAAGACACAGACTTTTTATTATCTGGTTTAACACACAGATTGTATGTTGCGTGATAATGTCAAAAGATGTTTATATACCCCCCCCCCCCCCCCCCAGTATATAATATCCCACCTCCTTCCCAACTTTGTTTCCCTATAATATTGTTCTGTACTGTTATTGTTTAACAAAAACATTACAATAAATAAAGAATGTTGCCTGTTTCATTTCAAAACTGCACTTTCTAGGTGTAGGTTTATCATGTCTGGAGAATCCATTTAGGGCAAAACATTCTTGCAAGTTGATGTTGCTGACAATTAGACAACTCTAGCCCAACTGTTTCTGTAACACTTACATCAACATAGCACAGGAAACCTTCAGAAGGAATTCAAATCTGTTTTCATCAGCAAATAAAGAATCCCAGATACGGATGACATCAGGAAGCACAAACTCCTGGGAAAGAAGCAGTGTCAGCCAGCGGAAGGCAAAAAATTGTGGCTTGATGTTCTGTTCTTGCTGCAAAGAGATGATTCCACAAGGTAGCCATTAGAGTTTTGCAAAAAGTAGCTATCTTTCCACCAGACACTACTGCTATTCCTACTATCCCTTAGGTTCAGTTACCTTCCAGCTAAAAAAATAGCTCCAGATATCTAAATATCATGCACAAACTGAAGATTATATATACAGTGCAGAATCAGCGCAGCACCAAACTCTTCAGGAAAAGAAAAATTAATCAATTTGAGCTGGTCACTCATTTCTACTAAACAGTCAATGGCTCCCAATTTGTAGACATATTTTGCTAAGACATTCTTTCTCATTTTCTTTAGTCAAGAAATGTTGCCATTTGAATACTTTTTGGACTCCCTGAAATTGCTTGAGAATACAGAGTACTTCAAGCAACAAGTTTTTCTCCTACACTTAGAAAAGGAAAAAAAAGGAAAGGTTAGAATCCCTATTGGTTTTTCACTGCTTTTAGTGCATTTGTTACAGATGTCTATTCTATTCTTACTTCCTGTCCTGCTGACAAAGTTTTACCACAAAAGAACTGAAGGGAACAACAACAACACAGAAATAAAATGTCTATGTTTAGTGGAATATTGCAAGGCTAGATGTCCTGCATGTTCTTTTAGCAAGACAAGAACTGAGGGTAAATTTTTGTATATGAGTCCTGGATAACAATACATTTACAGCTAACCGTTTTAAAAAAAATATATCAGGGGCATGGCTTGGAGGTCTTCGGAGATGGCCGCATGTTAGAACGGCTCTGACGGCACCGGCGGCTATTCTAAGCACACATGGGCAAGTCTAAGCAGGGCAGGGGGGTGAAGCTCCCCCATACCCCTGCTCAGCGCTCTTCTTCCTCTCAGCCCTCGATTCGGGCTTTTACCAGTGACACTCCTGCGGCTCCCAGGGCTGTTAAGATGGCGCCGGCTCCTGCCTCCCCTCAACACACGTGGAGCACAGAGATTGAGGACACGAGGCGCCGGGATTCTGCTGCAGCCACCTGCTCTCATGACTCCTCAGGTCCCTGCTCTCACACACAGGCTTCCAGAGCAGAGCAGAGCAGAGGAGGTGATCCACCAGAGGCTGCATTACAGGACGGGGTGAGTTTTTCTCCCTCTATAGAGGGTTCCCCACCAACAGAGGCACATCAGACGGGGGGATATCCTGCTCCCCTGAAGGCCCCTATGCCTCCTTGGAGGACACTGTCCCAGCTGTCTTCCGACCTGCGGCTGTTTCTTCTCCCTGGGGTGCAGTGATAGGAGACTCCCCCGGCCCCCAGGTCTCAGGACCCCCTGAGTTACGCAGAGAGGTCTTTCCATCTTTGGGCTCCCTGCCTTGTGCACCCGGCCCCCCCTCGGGAAAGCCCAACACAGCACTCCATGAGGCTGCAGGCCCCTCATGTCTTGGTACTCGAGGCTCAGGGTACAGTAAACCTATTGTGGTAACTCCATGGCAGCAACATCTTCAAATGTTACCCACCAAAGCGGATTTTCAACAGCTTATTACAGAGGTACAGTCTACCATGCATTCTGAAATAGGGGCCCTACGTGCAGATTTCCAATCCCTAGCTGGGAGAGTGGGAGATCTTGATGAGAATTTACATCAGGCCTTAACCCATAAATCAAGGGACCACCACTTGAAAATCAGGGATCTCTACCGCCATTTAAAAGATATGGAGAATAAGGCTCGCAGAAATAACGTTAGGGTCCGTGGTTTACCGAGGCCACCCGCGACTCAGATTTGAAGCTGGTGCTGCAAGCCTTTTTCAACCGCCTTTTGGGGCGCCTTTCTTCACGTTATCAACATTTCTATGGCCTTTAGGGCCTCGAGGCAACCGGCCTCATCTGCAAGGCCACGGGATGTACTCTGCCATCTCACGGACAGCCCTCAAGGATGAAATTATGGCGGCTGCGAGAAATATGAGCAATCTGGAGTTCGATGGAGCCCCCCTACAGCTATTCTAGGTATTATCCTGGCACACCCTGCAACAACGACGCCTCCTGCAGCCACTCCTTACTATTCTACGGGAAAATAGTATCCCCTATTGATGGGGCTTCACGTTCAGCTTAACAGCACGCAGGGATGGCATTTCAGCGGTGCTACGCTACCCGGAAGATCTTTTTTCCTTCTGCCGGGACTTGGGGATTACTATGCCCAAACTCCCAGGATGGGAGCTTGATCACCCCTTACCCTCTTCTTTCTGGTATTGACAATCTCATGCTGTTCCTCTATGCTCATGCAATGTTTTATCACTTTGCTTCCCACTGATTTAACATACTCGAAGTTATTGTTGTTTTTTTGGCCTGTATTGTTTATATTGTTTCATTTTTGTTTACCACTATGGGTGTTGGACCTCTCTAATGAGGGAAGGTTCTTTACATATTACATGGCAGTCTCAAAATTTGATGCTGGCTCACATCCTGCACTTATTTTATATGGCAAGTTACCCGTTGGATTACCCGTATCGCCCTTACTGGATTGCTTATGTTTTTACCATTATACTTGGTGGTTCTCCCTGAAGGGTGAGGCTCCATGCGCTTGTACTAGCTGTCTCAGGAATTAATGCCACCTCACACCTTCCATTGTTTGTACAGAAGGGTAACTGTCATGTTTAGGATTTGCTGTCCCCATGTTTAATTAGATAGCTCTGAGACTAAGTTGCATTTTCTGTTTATGATGCATATGAGGTTATTTGTCTGATATGCTACCTTTTTGCCCTGTGACTTTTTGGGGGGGTCCTGCACCTGGCCCGGTTTATGGGATGGGGTGCGGGACGTCCCCTCGAAGCTCGTGTTTTGCTGGACCGCCGGTGCCGGTCGGTTTGAGTTCAATTGTAATTTTTTTATGTCTGTTCCATGCTCTGGAGACTTTTGGGCCCCTGACCCCCTCGGTAGTGTTGGTACGCTCGCCAGGTACTGTTGTTCCCCAGTGATCCTTAGGGACTCCTGGGGACCGGTGAGCGACGGACACTCCCTAGTCGCTTTATTGCGACTGTTTCAGGTTGTTTTTAAGTGTGTGTCTTTCATTTTTCTGGGTTTTTCTGTCTTTTCTTTTTTGCCCCAGTTTTCTTTTCCCTTCCTCCCCCATGCGGGCAGTTTTCTGATGCCTCACTGGATGCAAGTGGCTTGCCTCCCTTTCAGTTTGTCCACGGATAATATGGTCCTCATCAGATTGTTTTTTAATGGCGACTAAAATTCTTTTTCTAAATGTTAAAGGGCTGAACTCTAACACTAAGAGGAAGTTGGCGCTCAGGGAACTTAAACACCATATGGCGGAGGTTGTTTTACTACAGGAGACACATTATGATCACTCGGGCACTTTTAACTTTATTTCCAAGTACTACCCACAGGTTTATATGGCAAACTCTCCTTCCAGAAAGAAGGCAGGGGTAGCCATTTTAATCAAAGACTCCTTTAAGTTTACACTAACAAGTTCCATCATTGATCCTGATGGCCGGTTCATAGTTTTACATGGTCTGCTGCAGGGAGTCTCTTTGACTTTGTATAACATTTATGCTCCTAATGTGGGTCAACTGCCATTCCTCTCCAAAATACTGGCCTTATTGGACGGGTTTGCCCATACTTATTTTATCTTGGGGGGTGATTTTAATATAATTTTTCCCCAACTCCCCAACCAATTGGCGCTACCAATTATATGATAGTTGGCGTATTCAACACCCAGCGAGTAGACAGTTCACATTTTACTCCCCGCCCCACCACACCCACACTCGTATTGATCACATCATTATCAATCTTCCGCTTTTGCGGAATAGTGTGTCGGCTGACATTTTTCCCATTACTTGGTCAGACCACGCCCCGGTCACATTGGACGTTTTCCTTGCCCCTTCTCAGACTAGAGTTTGTCACTGGAGACTGAATGACTTCCTCCTTAAAAATAACGACACCAAATTGGTCCTCATTACGGGTATCCAAAATTACTTCACTGAAAACAAGGGTTCAGTGGCGCATACCTCACATTTTGGGAGGCTCATAAGGCGGTTATTAGAGGTCAGTGCGTGGCCCTGAGCTCTCGCCTAAAACGTAACTCTGCCCTACAACGTACTCTGACTGAGCGGGAGCTGCGCTCAGCGGAGGCAAAACTTGTTAATAGGCCCTCACTGGGTCTTCTGTGGGAGGTGACCTCCCTCCACTCTAAATTAAGGGCTTTGGAATTGAGGAAGGTCAGTTGGATGATGCAACGCACCAGACAATTATACTACCACAAAGGCAATAAGGCTGACACTCTATTGGCACGCAAACTTAGAGATGCACGGGTTCAAGCTTCTCCCATGGACGTTAAAGATGACCGTGGGGTAATGCGATATGACCCCTCCTGTATAGCCTCTTGCTTTGAAACCTAATACACTCAGCTGTACTAGGTGGTACATCAGGCACAGGCCTCCCTAGGGGGCACTTTACAAGGGAAAATAGATTCCTACTTAGCGGACCTAGATCTTCCCCAGCTGTCGGAAGAGCACCTGGAACATCTCAACTGACCCATCACCGAAGATGAAATCTCTAAAATTATATCTCATCTTCCCTCTAATAAAGCCCCTGGTCCAAATGGCCTACCGTACTTGTATTACAAAACTTTTTTGCCAGAATTACTCCCACATTTGGAGGCTTTATTTAACGATTTTTTACAAGGTAAGCCTATTCCAACTTCCATGTCCAGCTCTCACATTACGGGTATACCCAAACCGGGTAAAGATCCGGTGGACTGAGCTAACTATAGACCCATAGCGCTGCTTAATTCGGATCTTAAAATATACACCAAATTGCTGGCTAACAGACTCGCACGTCTCCTGCCATATTTAGTACATGGAGACCAAACTGGTTTTATCCCCTTCCAGCACACCAGTGATAACACCCGCAGGGTGATTGATGTTATAGACATCCTTAACAAACGTGAAACTCCATCCCTGATTCTAAGCCTAGATGCTGAAAAGGTGTTTGATCGCCTTAGTTGGCCTTTTATGTTCTCCACGCTGACCAAACTGGGCTTTTCCGGACCTTTTTTCCGGGCAATTCGGTCCCTTTATAGCAGCCCGACAGCTTCCGTTAAATTGCCCCATGCCTCCTCTAGACAATTTTCTATTAAAAATGGTACACGTCAGGGGTGCCCATTGTCCCCCCTTTTGTTTGCCTTATGTATCGAACCCTTGGCAGCAAAAATCAGATCTAACCTGGACATCCAAGGGGTTAGGGTGAGGGACTCCTCTTACAAGATTTCGCTTTATGCGGACGATGTGCTCCTTACACTAACACACCCCACTATTACTTTACCAAATCTGTGGTCTGAACTATACTTGTTTGGTGAAATCTCCGGCTACAAGGTGAATTCCTCTAAAACAGAGGCCCTACCTTTACATATGCCACATCCACAACTTTCGGCATTACAAGACATGTACACCTTTATGTGCCGGGAACATTCAATTGGTTATCTAGGCACTCAGATAACGGCTACATACGGCCAGCTGTATTCGTATAACTTTCCCCCATTGTTCCTGGAGCTACATAAGTACTTGAACAAATGGAAATTACACCCGTTATCGCTTTTGGGACGTATAGCCTCAGTAAAAATGATGCTCCTACCCAAACTTTTGTACTTATTTGAAACCCTCCCAGTGCGGGTTCCTGTCCAGACCTTGAAGAAACTACAGGCGGGTTTCTTGAATTTTATATGGGCCAATAAGAGACACAGACTCTCTAAGTCGGTAGTCTGTACACCACAGGAGCTTGGAGGCCTAGGAGCTCCGGACCTTCTTAAATATTACGTGGCGGCTCATTTACGCTATTTACCTTTTTTGACCTCATTACATTCCGCCACTATTTGTAGGGAATTAGAGGAATCCTGGATTTTTCCAATCCATCCTAATGTGATGCTTTGGAGCTCCTCCCTCTTATTGGCAGATAAGGAATTACTCTCACCAATGCTATTTACCAGGAATTTATGGCGGTCCTATAAAATTCAATATGGTTTATCCTCCATAGCATCGGTTCTGACACCTAATATTCACAACCCCCTATTGCCTGATAGTCTTACCAGAGGGATGTGGCAACCCTGGAGGGAGAGGGGACTGTTCCACCTTCAGGATATTTTACAACCCGTGGAGAAGAGACTGTTCTCCTTTTCGGAACTCCAAGCCATGTTTGACCTTCCCCAAACTGCCTTTTTTGGATACCTGCAGATCAGACATTACGCACTCTCCCTCACCCAGCTTTTCAAAAACTACTTCCTTTGAGAGGATATGCATGCTTGGCCCATATACTAAAGGTCTGGTTTCCTCAATTTACCGTCTCCTTCATACTAGTGTACGAGGGATTTCGGGAAAATTTGCTTATATGAGCACTTGGGAATCTATTCTAGGCCGCTCTTTGGATAGTGAGGAGTGGTCAGACATATGGGAAGCAGCGCACAAAAGCTCCATCTGTACATTATATAAGGAAAACTTATACAAAATAATATTTCGATGGTATCACATGCCTGATGTATTACACAGGTTGTTCCCCGTTGTGGACCGTACCTGTTGGCGATGTAGGACACAGCGGGGAACTTTGGAACATGTGTTTTGGTACTGTCCCATTATTCAGAGATATTGGGACCGGGTCCATAAGCTGCTTCAAGATGTAACTCAACAACATTTGTCACTGGACCCGCTTACCCACCTATTGAGGTTACCCTTCACGGGTCTCTTTATTGTATGTTTTCTTTTTTCCTGTGATTGTTGTTTGTTTCAGCAATACCAGATGGGATTTTACTTTGGACTTTGGCCTTGATGTTACTTGACAATAACATTACTACCTTGGACGAGGACATATACTTTGATTGTTGGGTATTTTGCTACACCTGATGTTTATTGGTATTATGTATATTGATCCTATTCTTGTACTGTTGTACTCCTTGTTTATATTCAAAATTTCAATAAAAATTCAATTTAAAAAATATATATATATATATCAAAGTCATACTGTTATGTATAAAGTGAAGGGAAACAAACACTGGTGCATTGAGCCAAAAGCATTTGAATTTCTTTCTGTCCACTCCTGATATCTACACAGCCAATCTGGTAACCTGACCTTCCTCAAATTTATTTTGCAGTACAGCCTGGGCACCTTCCCTCCCCCAACTGGTGAAAGGTCATTAAAAGAGCAACAGAAGACAGATGAGGTCATCTGTCTATATTAAAATGAGAAGGTGCGGATCAAGTGAATTTAAAGTATATGCTAAAAGCTTTTCTAAAATATTTAAATATAATATTAATAAATACATGAATATAATAACAGTATAAATAATAATAATCTTGTCTTTGTTTAAAGCAAAAATGGTCACCAATGATAAAGTAAAATTAAGGATATAACCTATCTTCGTCACTTTTTTTTAGACATTTTCGACCACATAGTTCTAAAACAGGGAGAATCAATTTATATATATTTTTAATTTTTAAAATAAGAAAAAATTAATAAATCAATATATGAATATAACCTGAATCAATATAAACTAAATATTCTTTAAAGCAAAGACAATAGCAAAATTTCCTTCATATTCATAAAGATAATAATGGGGTTTTATATGGAGGAATAGAGGTTTGAGCCAACTCACCAGCTTGAGATACAACTCCTCGTCCTCTTCCTTTAGCATTGAGTAAACTTGTTCGATCTTAGCAGTAATTCCACATTGAGAATCATCCAGGCTCTTGATGAAATTGTCACGGATTTCTGCCATCAGGTTAGTGAAACAAAAGAAGGTGTCTGCCTCTGCGTGCTCTAGGGAAATATGATATATGTTTATTAAATCCAATTTGAAGGTAACAACAAAACCAATGTTTTTCTCTTTTCTTTTAAAATATTTGCCCACCAGGAGGGAAGAACTCTCCTTTTTGAGTCTTCTATTGAAAAAGAAAAAGCTTGTAAAAATGTATCCACCTGAGTAGGCATGTGTAATTATGTCATCGGCACAGTGTGATAGCTGTGTGTGTGAATGCTGGATGTCATATTCTGCAGCCTTACAGCTCTCTGTGTACAAACCTTCATATCTCCTAAATCATTGGTTGTAATGACTTGAAATTTCCTGGGTGCACAGGGGACCCTAATAGTAACCACAATTTCGGCCCCCCAGATTTATAGAATTTAAAGATATGGGGATCAGAATTGTAAAAACTTGTAAAAATACAACATTGGGGTTGCTGTTTCAAAAGCAAGTGCACCAAGAAGTCCTTATTAAAAAATACAAATTGTGGACCCCTGGGGCCACTTACATAGCAAGGAGCATTGGGGTGGGGCCCCTAAATTGATAACTACCTGTCACAAATCTATACCAGTCATACTATGTTACCCTGTCTGATTCTCTTCTTTGAACCCTAGTTTCCCTAGAATGCATGTAAAAAGCTAAAAATGTGGGTGCAATGGCAGGACACCCCTGCCTACCCCACCCCACAATAATTCTATTACTAGGGGCAAACGCACTGCCCCTTACACAATACTGCCTACTTTTAACACTTGAACCCCAATTTCTCTACACGTTCCTAAACTTGTTACCCCCATATCTTAAATTTTTTTATAGAAATTTTGGTTACTAGTAGCTATGAGTTTCCCCTGTGTAGCCTGGAAATTTCAGTCATTACAACCAAGGGTTTAGGAGATAGTTTGATCACAGTGAGTTGTTAGGCTGCAGAATATGACTAGCAAGCTTTACACACATAGCTATCACATTGCTGCTGACATAATTGTACAAGCCCACTCAGATAAATACATTTCACAGTTTAAAAAAAAAAAAAAAATTTAAATATAGGCAGTGATGAGAGGGGGACACTGGCTGTCCTGTCCCCATCTTGCTATCACATGCGCGATGCTCTTAAAGCATCACCACATTTAAACATTATATAAAAGGTGACTTTCGCATTTTATATAATGGAAAAATGTGTTGTTTTTCTTTTCCATTTTTTGGGGGAGGACCCCTCGACTTCCGTCTTTACTGCCATGGTGAAAAAGGCTGAAGGGTAAATCAGCAGCCTCCTGGGATATTTGTGTCACATATCCAAGATGGCTGTGGGCTGTTCGTTCTGCGCATGCCTGACACCAAAAATGTATTATCAGGGGCTTTCCTATAATGTAAAAATATGTAGTATGCACAGTAAATGGCCCAGTTTTTGTACTGCTAATATGAACTATACCACATAACACTATTACACTACTACAAGGGATTACACTTAAGCATGGAACACTAGGCAGCTGGAGCAAAATGCACAACACAGTTTGATCATAATACAAAACAAATAGAAAAATTGGACATACTAACAAGTCAGGCATTAGAAAGTCAGAACAAAGCATAGGGGGAATATAGAACAATAGGAGGTTACTGGATACCTATGGCATAAACTAGTAGCATTAAATTTGCTGTGTCTTGCCAGGCCCACTTTTTACCACCCAGCTACAGCTTCCCACCACCAGGGTGAAAAAAAATTTCTGGGGAGAACACTGGAATGCTTGAGAAAAATATTGAAAGCAGAAATATCTGACAATTAGAACCGGAACTTGAGTTTTGCCTATGCAGAGTGAGGGTATGGGTTTACTTTAATGCCAGCACCATCTATGCATATATCTACTGCTGCAATAAAGGCATGTATAAACTCTTGGATGCTTGACAACTTTGAGAACTCTCTTCCTGCCCCCATGTTACAGCTCTGTGTAACAGTTGTCAGCCATCAAACACCATGCTGTCAATGATGAACAACACTAGGTATTGTTGTGAATTGGAGTCAGAGTGGTCAACAGCAAAGAACTGTTATTGCACCGGCAAAGCACAGGTTTCCCTGATCAACTGAGTTTTATCAACCAGTCATTAAAGTTTCCCAAGACTCTCATGTACCAACATGTAAGATCATTGGGTGACCTTACATGTACCAACATGTAAGATCACCCAATGCAAAGCTGCACATTTCTAGAAAGATCCTTCATAAAAAAGATTCTTCAGCAGATGCAATGTGACCACATGGCCAGACACCATCCAATGTCCGTAGCTTTAGAATAAAAGGGGTTTAAGGACAGAGAAATACAGGAAGAAAAGAACATTTGTAGTCATCTAGAAAATGCCATGCAGCACACCAATGCTTTCTTTTTTTGTTGTTGTTTTTTTAATCAGTCCCATTTGCCAATTTTTGGTTTTGTTTTCTCTTTTGGCTACCAATGGGAAACATTTCTATCTGTGATATGATACACTGTGCCTCAGCATTCTCTGCAAATAAATACATTTTACAATAAAATTAGGACATAAGTAAGTCAAGTTAAAAAAAGGCACAAGTCCATAAAGTTTATCCACTAGGGAGATAAACATATCCCAGATATTAAACCCCTAAATGGACATAGTTGGTCCAGAGGAAAGCAAAAAAAAAAAAAAAACCCTGGTACAATTTGCTTCAACAGGGGAAAAAATTCCTTCCTGATTCAATGAGGAAATCGGATCTTCCCTGGATCAACAGCCTGTTATCTTTACTTCAAAACTTTAATACCCAGTTATATTCTGAGCTTCTAGAAATATATCCAGCCTTCTCCTAAAGCAATCTATAGTAGTTGCTGAAACTACTTCCTGAGGCCATTCCACATTTTCACAGACCATTCAGTGAAGAATCCCTTCCTTATCCGGAGCCTAAACTTCTTTGACTCCAGACACAAAGTGTCCTCTTGTTCTTTGTAATGATCTCAAAGTGAATAATATGGAAGAGAGTTCTCTATATGGACCATTTATACAGGGTGATCATATCCCCCCTTAAACATCTCTTCTCAAGGGAGAAAAAATTTAGTTTAGCTTATCTCTCCTCATAGCGGAGCTCCTCCATTCCTTTTATTAGTTTAGTTTTCCTTCTCTGCACGCTCTCCAATCCCACAATGTCCTTTTTGTGAACTGGTGCCCAAAACTGGTCTGCATATTTCAGATGTGGTATGACCAATACTTTGTAAAAGGGCAGGATCTTGTCTTGATTAGTCTATTCCTCTTTAAATACAAGAGAGTACTTTGATAACTTTTGATGTTGCAGCTTTGTGTTGTATGCTATTATTAAGTCTATGATCTACCAGAACCCTCAGATCCTTTTCCATTTCTGACTCCCCCAAATTCCCCCTAGACAGCATGAAGCATGCATGTTGTTACCCCCCAAGTGCAAAACCTGGCATTTCTCAATAATAAATGTCATTTGCCACTTAGCTGCCCAATCAAACAGTACATCCAGGTCTGCCTTGTAGATTATAGACATCTTGTATGAACTTACTTCCATAACATACTTTGGTGTCTGTCACCCTAGGGGAGACAGGGCCAATAGGGGGAGTTACCACTTGGACAAAAGTGGTGTAAGCCCTAAAAAGGGCCAAGGCGCAGAATCTAAGCGGCAACCAGGTCTTCTCCAGAGCCTCTAGGGGTGAGGATGTTGTGCTGCTGGTTATCGCCAAGTTGTGGTCCTTGGGCACACCAGGGTGGGCAGGAAGATACAAAATACCAAAACACTAAGCAGAAGAATCGTCAAGGAAGGGCGGGGTCAGGGAAGGCAGCAAGCAAGAGAGGTCAGGACACAAGTCCGCTGTCAAATACCAGGAATCCGTGCAATAAACGCCAGTGGCACAGGGGCCACTGCAGACCCAGGGAACACAGGATACAGTGGAAGCAACAGAAGGCCTTAGCACGCTCAGTCAGAAATGCCTGCATGCACAGGAGATGCCTGCCCTTTAGCGAGAAAGAAGTAAGTATGACATTACCCCCCCCCCCCCTTTTACAGGTCTTCCCCACCTGCCGAGATCCAGGTTTTAGAGGGAAGCGAAGATGAAACCTCTTGACAAGTAGTGGTGCAGACACGTCTGTAGCTGTAACCCCGGATCACTCTTTAGGACTGAAACCTTTCCAGTCAATCAGATACATCAGCTTCTTGCGAGAAATCTTGGAATCCAGAATTTGAAAAACTTAGTGGCTTGCAATCAAGACGAGTTCGAAAACACTGTTTACTGATACTGTGCATTTGGAAGTTGTGTCTGTTTGACTGTTGGGTTGTCTGCTTGACTGTCAGTTTTTTGTTTTCAATTGCTTTTTTTTTTTTTACTTTTTCCTTGCTGACTTCTAATGGTGAGTGGTCAAGGTTTCACAGGTGATTTTAGTTCTTGGCAGACTCACCCTTAGCTTGTTCATTCTTGGTTGGTAAAACAAGTGGCTTGAAATCAAGTGGAGTTTGAAAACACAGGAGTTAAATCCTTATAGTAACCACAAACTCTAAGTAAACTTTTTTACCTCCTTGTAAACAAACATTGTATCTGGGAAAATGAGTGGTAGTAAGGTGGAAGGTTTTGTTCAGTGCACAGTCTGCCATATGTATGCACAAATGAAGCAACAGCTCCTAGGTGAATACCGCTGTGACAGATGTGAGCAAGTCGCCCTTCTGGTATCTCGCATTGGAGAGCTGGAGAAGCGCATTGCAACACTGAAATCAGTCGATCACCTTGAGAGGTGAGCAGGTAGTTAACGGCTTAGATGTGGGGGGTGGAGAGGTAATCAGGATGAACATGTAAGGAGTTAGCTTGCTGTAGTTAAAGGGAGTGGTGGGGCACCCAGAAAAGGCAGGCCAGCCCTGTGTTTGAGCATCCTAACATATTTGCAAAGTTATGTGAAGATGTGCAGGTGGCAGACCCAGTGGTGGCAACTCTAGATGTTACTGCTACCCCTAACAGTCGAGTGAGCAGACCATCTAGTAGGGGTGGGGAGGGAAATGCAGGAAGGAAAAGACAATTGGTTTTTATAGGTGATTTTATGATCAGGAAGACTGATAGAATAGTTTGTCGCCTGGATCCCTTCAACCGAATGGTTTGCCGTCTCCCTGGTGCCAGGGTTCGGCATGTGGTGGACCGAGTAGACAAATTACCGGGAGAGGCTGGGCATGACCCAGCTGTCTTGGTCCATGTTAGAACCAATGAAAGGCAGGATAGATGGAAGATGGAGGATCCTTAAAAATCAGTTTAAAGAACTAGGTTTCAAGTTGAAGAAAAGCACCTCCAAGGTTATGTTCTCTGGAATATTGCCTGTGCCATGCACAACACAGGAAAGGCAGAGGGGAGCTTAGACAGCTAAATGCATGGCTTAAGTCCTGGTGCAAAAGAGAAGGGTTTGGGTTCATGGAGCACTGGGCTGACTTTTCATTGGGGTACAACCTGTATGCCAGAGATGGTTTGCACCTAAATGAAAGGGGGTCTGCTGTGCTAGGGGAAAGATTTAGGGGGATGATGGAGGGATATTTAAACTAGGACAGAGGCAGTGGGACAGTTAAATCAAGTGGCAGAAAGGTTAGTCAGGGGTCAGCCACTAATGGAGGGTGGATTGGGGAGGGTTATGGATAAATGTATGGAGCTTCCCATGTTAAAAACAAACATTGGATTGTGCAGTACTAGTTGTATTGAAATACAAAAGGATTTGGCCAACAATGCTGGTAAATGTAGCAATGGTTTAAAGAACCTGTTCACCAATGCTAGAAGTATGGCAAACAAAATAGGGGAGTTGGAAGCCTTAATGAGTGAAGAGCATTAAGACTTAGTCGGCATTGCTGAATCTTGGCTTTGCTCTTCACATGACTAGGCTGTCAATATTCCTGGTTATACTCTCTTTCGTAAAGACAGAGTCAAACAAAAGGTTGGTGTTGTCTTTCTGTCTGTATGTATGCATGTATGTATGTGAGAAGTGATTTGAAAGTGAATGTGAAAGAAGAAATTGCAGATGGAACAACCGATGAGGTTGAGGCATTATGGGTGGAGTTGAATGTGGGGTTGAATAACACATAATTAATTATTGGAGTCTGCTATAGGCCCCCAGTGCTAAGGAAGAAATAGAGAATCAACTACTAGCACAGATAGAAAAAGCAGCAAAAACTGGAAAAGATTTAATCATGGGAGATTTCAACTACCCTGACAATGACTGGAGTAATGGTACTGCAAGAACAGCAAAGGGGAGGAAATTTGTGAATTTATTACAAGATAATTTTACGGTGATATTAACAGCAAAAAGATCGGATCTGAGCATGTAGTTCCCTTAAAGGATGTCTCTGGGTTGGTAACTGGGGACAAAGAAAAAAGGCAGATTTACTAAACACTTTTTTTTTTAGCTCTGTGTACACAAAGGAAAATGGCAGAGCTCAAGTCCAAATTCATAATAGCAATGTCACTGCTTTAAATGAGTCACAATGGCTCAAAATTGATATGATTTAGAAACAGTTGGGCAAAATTAGGGTTGACAAAGCACCAGGACCCGATGGATTACATCCACGTGTCCTCAAATAGCTGAGCTTGGTTATTTCAAAGCCATTATTTCTAATTTTTAGAGACTCTTTAATCACTGGCATGGTTCGATGAATTGGCGTAAAGCCAATGTGGTTCCTATCTTCAAAAAGGGAGCAAAGTCATTACCGGGTAACTACAGACCAGTTGGTTCAATGTCCATATTTGGAAAGGTTCTAGAGAGTTGGATTAAAAAAAAACATATAAAGGAGGAGTGTGGCGAGAGAAAGACCGAAGTTGGCAAACAAATTTACTCTCTTTGTATATTGAAGTAAGTAAACAGGTAGACAGTGGAATAGCAGTTGATATAGTGTACTTGGACTTTGCTAAAGCATTCGACACCGTACCCCCAAGACAGTTAATATGCAAGTTAGGGTCAATAAGTTTGAAAAATTCATTCTGTAAATGGATAGAGAACTGGCCTAAAGACTGCATCCAGAGAGTTGTAATTAATGATTCACACTCTCACTGGTCCAAGTTATTAGTGGTGTACCCCAGGGTTCAGCGTTGGGACCTTTACTGTTTAACATATTTACCGTGTTTCCCCGATTTTAGGACATCCCCATTAAGTAAGCCACCCCCGATTTTTAAAAAAA
>NC_092871.1:63400478-63573375 GCF_032062135.1 Pyxicephalus adspersus | reverse complement strand
GAAAAATAAGACATCCCCTGAAAATAAGACCCAGGGCATATTTTGGCATTTCAAAAAATATAAGAGAGTGCCTTATAATCGGGGAAACAGGGTATAAAAGATAAAAGGTTTGGGATTAAAAAGTACCATTTCTGTGTTTGCAGATGACACCAAACTATGTAAAAGAATTAATTCCATACAGGATCTCTATAATCTACAAGCAGACCTGGATGTAATGGCATTTAATATAGATAAATGTAGTTATGCACTTGGGGGCTAACAACATGCTTGCTTCATACTGTCTAGGGGGTATTAATTTGGGGGAGTCGGAAATGTAAAAGGATCTAGGGATCCTTTTGGTAGATTTGGTAGATGGTAGATCAAAAACCTATCAACAGCATGCAATGCAAAGCTGCAATATCTAAACTAGTAAAGTTCTTTCTTTTAATAAAAAAGAAAATGACTGCAGAGAGGGAGACATAATCCTGCCCTTATACAAAGCATTGGTCAGACCACATCTGGAATATGCAGTCCAGTTTTGGGCACCAATGCACAAAAAGGACATTGTGGAATTGGAGAGAGTGCAAAGAAGGGCAACTAAATTATAAAAGGAATGGAGGAGCTCTGCTATGAGGAGAGATTAGCTGAACTGAACCTATTCTCCCTTGAGAAGAGGCGTTTAAGGGGGGATATTATCACCCTGTATAAATATATAAACAGTCCATATAGAAAACTCTCTTCCCTATTAGTTACTTTGAGATCATTACAAAGAACAAAAAGGCACTCTGCGTCTGGAGGAAAAGAAGTTTAGGCTCCGGATAAGGAAGGGATTCTTCACTGTAAGGTCTGTGAAAATGTGGAATCGGCTCCCGGAAGTAGTTTCAGCAACTACTACAGATTGCTTTAAAAAAAGGCTGGATGCTTTTCTAGAAGCACAAAATATAACTGGGTATTATCATATAAAGTAAAGATAACAGGGACTGTTGATCCAGGGAACATCTGATTGCCTCATGGAATCAGGAAGGAATTTCTTCCCGTTGAAGCAAATTGTTTTTTTTTTCCTTCCTCTGGACCAACCATGTCTTATAGCGTTTTCCCTAGTGGTTAAACTTGATGGTCTTTTTTCAACCTAACCTACTATGTAACTATGAGTAGCCCCCGGAGAGGGAGGAGACAAGCAATTCCGGACGAACGGCTTTAGAGACACATGGAAAGCACTGGATAGCTTGAGATATGGGGGAAGGCGTAGCCTATAACAGACTGGGTTTACTTTAGCAGAAATGACATAAGGTCCAATGAAATGTGGAACAAACTTCAAAGAAGGCATCTTGCAACGAATAATCCTTGTGGAAAGCCAGATTTTGTCCCCAGGTTGGAGAATAGGCGCTTTACGGCAATGCTGATCAGCAAACTTCTTGTGCCTGAGAGCTGCGTGTTTCAGATGCTCACAAGTAGAAGACCAGATGCGGTTAAAAAGTCTTTCTGCAGGGCACTGAGTGCAGGTAATTCGTCAGAGCAAGGTATAGGAGACAGAAGGCAAGGATGTTTGCTGTAGACTGTAGAACAGGGATTCTTTGGTGCTGGTGCTAACATGGTTATTGTGGGCTAACCAGTCATCTTGGTGGGCAGAAACAAGGGCTCAAAGATATTGCTTCAGGGCCTGATTAACTTTTTCTGTCTGCCCATTAGTCTGGGGGTGATAGGCTGAGGAGACATCTGCAGAGATGTCCAGAGATTTGCAAAAACCTTTCCAAAAGTGAGAGGTAAATTGCACCCCACGATCAGATAGTTTATGCATGGGCATATAGTGAAGCCTAAAAATTTCATGAATGAAAATTGGCACCAAAGCAGCTGCTGACGGTAAAGCAGGAAGGGGTATATAATTGGCCATTTTGAAGAAAACAATCAATGACCACCCAAATGACCTTACAGCCATCAGAAGGAGGATCTGTAAAAAAAATCCATCGACAGGTGACACCAAGGCTTCTAGGGAAAGGGAAGAGGAAGAAGTGGCCCTGCTGGGGCACAGGTAGAAGACTAGGTGTGAGCACAGACAGCACATACCTGGACATAGTTTGTTACATCCTTACGGAGGTTGGGCCACCAGTAGAAACAGGAGAGAAAAATGTAAATTCTGTGAACACCCAGGTGACCAAAAGGTTTAACGTCATGTGCCCAACGTAATATTTTGTTGCGGAGTTAAGGAGGCACCAAGATTTTACCTGGAGGAATAGCATATTCCTGAACCTGAGGTCAAGGCAAGGATTCGGGCTGTTGGGATGATAAATTATGTCTCTGCAGTGGTCTCGGAATCCTGTGGATCGAAGGAGTGGAAGAGTGCATCACCTCGGGAATTAGCAGAAACAGTTTTAAAGGTGATTACAAAATCAAATCAAGAGAGGAACAAAGACCAACAAGCTTGACAGGGGTTGAGGCAATGAACAGACTAAGTATTGGAGGTTTTTGTAGTCTGTGCAGCTAGTGACCTTGTGAGGAGAACCCTCTAAAAGCTTGATGGCGAAGAGTTTTCTGTCTCCGATGGAGCATTTTCTTTTGGCTGGGGAGAATGTCCTTGAAAAAACGCACATTGACATGGAGCTCCGGTGGGGGTCTGGTAGAGAATAGCTCCCACTACAACAAAGGAGGCATCAACCTCAATAGAGAAGGGTTTTGAAACAACTGACCCAACCAGAGCTGGGCCAGAAAAAAAGGCTTGCTTTAAGACATGAAAGGCCTCAGTAGCCTTCAGAGGGCCAATTCTTGGGGTTAGCATCCTTCCAGGTCAGTGCAGTGATGGGAGCTACCAGCGTGGAGTAATTTTTGATGAATTTCCGGTGATAATTGGTGAACCCCAGGAAATGATGGGTAGCCTTAAGGCCGCAGCGTAGTGGCCAGTTGGAGATGGCCGTAACCTATTCGGGATCCATGGAGAGACCCTCCTTGGAAACAATGTAGCCCAAGAAGGGCACCTGTGTGGCATTCAAACAAGCATTTGTTGCCTTAGCATAGAGTTGATTGTCTCTGAGTCATTGTAAAACCAAGCGGACATGTCAATGGGTGGACAGTCAGGAGAGAAGATTAAAACAGGTCACCAAAAACATCATTGACAAATTACTGAAAGACAGTTGGGGAATTACAGAGACTGAAGGGCATCACGAGATATTCATATTGCCGATCTCTGGTGGTAAATTCTGTCTTCCATTCGTCCCAGTCCTTCACCTGGATTAGGTTGTAGGCACCTCAGAGGTCCAATTTGGTGAAGACCTTGGCCCCACTGACAAAGGTCAAAGAGCTCAGGGATAAGAAGCACCAGGTAGCCGTTCTGAATTATGATGGAATTCAGACCACGCTAGTCAAAACGGATGGAGAGAACCATCTTTTTTTGAATGAACAAGAACCCTGCTCCAGCGGGGAAGAGGACTTGCTTATAAATTCCCTTTGCAGATTTTCCTTATAGTATTCACTCATGGCCTTGGCCTCAGGGAGACTGAGGGGGTATACCTTACCTCTGGGAGGTGTGGAGTTTGTTTTGAGGTCAATGGCACAGTCATAGGAGGGGGAGGAAGTTGCTTAGTTTTGCATTTGGATAACACATCTTGGAAGTCCATTTACAAGGAAGGTTAAGGTCTCAGGATGAAGCACCCCTACTGACATTTGCATGGGCAGAGTTTGGAAGCGAATTAGTCCTCAGGACAGAATGGGTCCATTCACCGCAAAGATACGCAGGGGTTGAGGCAAAAGCTCTATAGGCCAGGCAAAATCCTTGACAAGGTGAGCAGTAATTTAATTACCTGCTGCCCCAGAATCGATGAAGGCTTAAGGGAAAGTGTGGATTGATTGTGGTAAAGTTGAATGGTTATGGACAGACACTGAGTGGTGGGGAGAGATGGGTGAGCTAGCATGCCCCCTGAGAACATACTAGGTGCTGCAGTTTCCCAGCTTCTGTGGACAAAGTTCAATAAAATGTCCTTTTTGTCGGCAATAGATGCAGAGGCCTGTAGAGAAGCGCCGGGACCTTTCTTCAGAAGACAGACTTGGACGGCCCAATTGCATTGGTTCTTCCTCAGCAGAAACAGCCGGGACTGGAGGCTCCAGGAAGGCTCCAGTCCCGGCTGTTTCTGGCGAGAAGACCTATCGTGGGCGAGAACTCTCCTGGAAACATTCCTGGAAATGAATATCGATCTGGATCGGCCAGCCAACTCATCTTTGATGCAGTCAGAAAGGCCCTGCTAGAAGGTAGCGTGGAGGATTTTTCCAGAAGAGCTCAGCTGCCAGAGTACGAACTTTAACAGAATAGTGTCCCACAGTGAGCGACCCTTGGCGGAGAAGCAGGAGCGCACTTGGCTGCTGTGGAGGCACGGCTGGTTCATCAGAAACCCTCCTAAAGAAGCTGAGGAAGGCTTCAATACTACAGGTGATCAGATCCTTCCTGTCCCAGAGTGGGAACGCCCACGCCAAGGCATCTCCAGAAAGCAGGGAGATTAAGCTACGCAGTGCTCAACCCAGAAATTTTTTTAAGCCGGGTGGGAAGAAATTGTAGGTGGGTGTCAGCCCCTGTATTGTGATCAAACTATTTAGTAACCACCCAAAAACAGCCGGGTGGGTGCTGAAAAGTGCCGGGTGGTGCAGCCAGCTAAAAGGGCCTGGGGAGAACCCTGCTACGTTTTCCCCGCTCAGTGGGGAAAATTTGTGGCTAAAAAAGCTCAAAGTGGATGTTACACAGGTTGATGAAGCCACGGCAGGACTTGGGATACCCAGAGAATCATTGTGCTGAGGCCTGGGAGGGTATGGACATGGTTCATCATGCTAGGGGAGACAGAGCCACTAGGGGCGCTACAACTTGTACGAATGTGGTGTGAGCCCTAAGAAGGGCCAAGGTGCAGAGTCTAAATGCCAACCAGGTCCTCTACAGAGTCTCTAGTGTTGAGGATGTACTGCTGGTTACCGCAAAGCTGCAGTCCTTGGGCACACCAGGGTGGGCAGAAAGATACACGGTACCAAATCACTAAGCAGAAAAATCGTAAAAGAAAGCCGGGGTCGTGGCAGGCAGCAAGTAAGAGAGGTGAGGTCACAAGCCAGCGGTCAAATACCAAGGATCCAGGAAAAAAAACCCAGTGACACAGGGGCCACTGCAGACTCAGGGAACAGAAGATACACTGGATGCAACAGGAGGCACAGGTGACACATGGATATCCACAGGGTGGAACACTAGAACAGCACAAGAGAATAGGCTGGAAACAACAGACTGGGCAACAAGGGGGTAACACAGGAGCTGGACAGAGGAAACACTCAATCAAGCAACAGGTGTACAGGAACTAGCTCAGAAGCAGGGGCTGGGCCCTAGTGGAGACACGTTGCATGAACACTAAGTACTGTGTCTGAGCTAGCTAAATAGCCAGGGATGATTAAGTGGCTATTCTCTGATTGGCTGGCGGATTGGACAAAAAAGCTTGGTAGCCTTGGCATGCCCAGAGTCAGAACTGCCCACATGCGCAGGAGAGAGATGCCTGTGTTTTAGCCAGGAAGAGGTAATTGTGACAGTGACATCTGCAAAAACAGGTACTTTTGGTACTTTTAATCCCAAACTCTATATCATTTTTAAAGATGTTATACAGTAAAGGTCTCAACACTGAACCCTGGGCTACTCTACTAATAACCTTAGACCACTCAGTGTATGAATCATTAATCACTACTCTCTGGATGTGGTCTTTAAGCCAGTTCTCTATCCATTTACAGATTTGCTTTTCTAAACCTATTGACTCTCACTTGCATATTACCTGGTCTGTGGGGTACTGTGTCAAATGCTATTGCAAAGTCTTATTACACAATAACAACTGCTACTCTATTGTCTACATGTAAATTTGTTTGACAACTTCAGTCTTTCTGAATCCGTGCTAAAATGTATTATACTATTGTACGTGTGTATTTATTACTGTGGTTAACATATATGGCTTCATATTATTGATTTTATGACAAAGGCTGCAGGCTCGTGGAACTCTGAACACAGGCCGCAAGACCTCCCAAAAGCCAGTTACCTGTTTCAAATAACATTCCACAAATTATAACGAGGATACACCTGTCATAGGGACAGCTCTTGGTATCGTTGTAGTATTCTACTAAAGTGAGTGTTAAGGTAGTCAATTAGTCAAAAACATACAGTTATTAGTTTTCAAACAGCGATACACTTGTCAAGCATAGTATTAATGAAGGAAAAAACGAATCTTTAATTTTAATGATAACAATCAACACATGATCATATGCGGACTAGGATCCAGCCATTAAAACATGAAATCTACGTGGCTTGTAAATCAATCAAAATATAACCTGCATAACAATTGAAGTAGAACCTCCCAAAAACAAGTTGCCTATTACAGGTCACATTCCACAATTTGTAACGAGGATATAGCTGACACACAGACAGCCTTTGGTTTTGCTGTAGCATCCTACTAGACTGGAGTGTTGAGGTAGTCGATTAGCAAGTTCTCTGGACAGTACATGCTTTCCAAACTACCTGAGAGAGATCTGAACCTCCTAAATGACAACGGCAGGTTAGCAGTCCTGGGTAGGGCTGTGATAGTTGGGGACCGACGACCAGTGTCAAGCCTCCTTCCGTCTTGCAGGAGACATAGCATTGGTTCTGTCCTGATTAATGGGCTGGGGGCGATTACTGTTCTGAGATCTTGCTTGTCTGGATGAGTAATTTACCACATCCATCAGGATAGCCAACCAGTCTGGGATCTGCATAGGGGCAAATTGCAACAGTTCAAACAGCTGGTAGTTGCGAAGGTGATGATATTTTTTGTCACCAGTAAGTGGAAGGGGTATCCCCATTTTTATGTTGCTTGTGCCATGCGTATAATGTCTAGTAATGGTCGCAAAGTCCGGCACATTCTTAAGGTGTGGCTAGAGAAATCAGGTAATATTGGGATTTGCGCCTAATCAAAAACAAGCAGACTATTCCTCAAAGACTCAAATTCTTTATTTCTGTGGTTTCTGTTTTCATTATCTTCAGCACGCAGGTAGAGTGAGATAAGTTGTCACTGCATGGTGGATGTGGTAGATTCTAGAGCAGTTAGACGGGCCTCAGTTGTGGAAGAGCAGGATTCTAATGGTGCAACCCGAGTGTGTACCACATTTTTTTAGGTGCAACACCCTTTTGTTTAAAAAAAAAAGGGTGCAGCACCTCCTCACAATTCTCCATCTCCTAGGCGATCGAGAATGCGAGCGCAAAACCTCCTGAGATTGGCAAGTTTTTTTCTAACCTACGTCCCCCGATCTTGCACCTGGATCAGGTGACAAAGGAAAAAGGACCCGGAAAAGGAGGCAAAGATGGTGGCGCCCAGCTCGGAGGTGGATACTGGGACGACGCGGGACCCGATGGAAGACTGATCAGCTGCGCTGCTGGATTAAAGGTAAGTTTTTTTTTTTTTTGTTTTGGGCATTTTTCAGTTTACTTCCACTTTAAAGTCATCCCTAGATGGGAGTAGGCAAATTATGGCCTGCCAATAGTAACATAGGAGTAAGCAAGAAAGGGTCTGGGCTGCACCGCTGATCAGGAAGATCTGCTGGGTTCTCTGTTGATGAAGTGGCATGGTCAGATCCCCGCAGATGCAGTAACTCATTTAGACATCATTAGCTCTAGGGGAGGCTGTTGTTGACCTTTAGGTTTTCCTGCGGTGAGACATAGGCAAAAAAAGAGGTAAACAGCCATTAAGAGCTAAATAGCCATTAACAGCGGAGCGCTCTGGTAATGTGCTTGCTCAAGCTGCCATTGCATGACCAGGTCCCCAGGGTAAATAAACTTTTATCACCTGTAAAACCTTGACCACTCCCCCTTATTTAGAAGTTAGAAAGAGGAAAAAAAGCTAACTGACAGAAAAAGAGAAAAGGATTTAGGGAAAACCACAAGAAAAAACAGTCACCCAACAGTCAAATGTCATCACAACACAACTCCCAAATACACAATATCAAAAAATACAACTCCTGTGTTTTCTAACTCCACTTATTCAAGCCATCTTTTTCTTTAGCCAAAAGTCAGCAAGCTCAAGGTAAGTTTTCCTGAACTTATATCACCTGGGAAACCTTGACCACTCTCTCTTATTTAAAGGTCAGAAAGAGGAAAACAAGAATTAGGGTAAAACACAGGAAAAAACAATCGCCCAACAGTCAAATGTCCTTACAACACAACACCAATACACAATATTAAAAAACACAACTCCTGTGTTTTCTAACTCCACTTAAGCCACTTGTTTTCACTAGCCAAGAGTGAGCATAAAAAAGGTTAAACATTCTAAATTTTAATTTTGACAAGGGTAACCTATTGCCCAATACCAAATAGAAGGGATTTTGGTTTTGGGATTTGGTTGCTCTTTCTGTCTTGTGTCATGCGTGTATATGTGGAATAATGGAAATTTAAAGATCGTAATATTTGTATCAACCAGGTTAACCTTTATATATTGTAAGTATTTCTTTCTTTGAAAGCTAAATGCCAGGTAAATACACAATTAAAAGAAGAGGTTTTATCTGTGAGAGGATTTTTATGTCTGACTGGACTGTGAAGGAAAAGCAATAGACTTTAGCAGTAGAAGCAGTTGTACTGAAGCAGTAGACTCTGTGTAGAGTGTCACACCGTTATCTCTTCCTATCAGCATATTACTGGCACTACAGCAAAACTGCTTCTTGTGTTGCTTTTCTCTATCACAGTCAGTGCCTAACTGTACAGGAACAGTAAAAGGCTGATGCTGAACCATAATTACATATTTATACTGCCATCATTAAAAATGAAATCACATTTGATTATCTGTAGATAATTTAAACATAAAATAAAGTGCAGTTGATATCATGGTAACTATTTGTTTAGAATCAAAATAGCAATAACAAAACTGTGTGTCTATCAAACAAAAATGTGATAGAAGGACATGTTTGAACTCACCTTTCCATGCACTGTTCGGGTTGGTGGCGAATGTGTAATAGATTGGACCGACTATCTCATTCATTCCTTGCACATAAGCAATGCCAGGATTCAGCTTAGCATAAATGAAAAGTATGCGTTCTACCACCTCCCAATGGGCCTCACAACCACTAGGCAAAGGCTCCAAGTCGCTCAGTAAATGGGAAGCTGATAGCTTCATAGGAGAACTCACCTGCATAGAACATGGGAGAAAAAGTAATTAGAATTCCTTTTCCATGTAAGCCCATAAAATTCCATTCTTCATTTTACCTTATCATACTGAGCTAGTACATGTGTTAGTTGTACATCATAGGCTTAATCCAATGTAATTTCCTACATTTTGCAAACTGAAATGTTCTGTAATTATAGAAACTGCTCCCAACTAGCACTCCAATTGTTTCCAAATACAATAAATAGGAAAAGTGGCACATACAGTACCTGCTCTCAACCAGCTGTCCGAGCTCTCAGAAAATACAATGATCAACTACTATTCCAAGCTGGGTAATGTGGGCTGAATGAAGAGATATAATATGACAATAGAAAATGGGCAATTTTAATTTGTGTCATTCTTCTCTCCTCCTCCTGGTTCCCTCCTGGCCACTTTATCAACAGCACAGCCGCTCAAGAGGATAATAATCTCTCCAGACAATGAAGAAGCAGATGGCTAGAATCAGTGGAAAGAGGGAAGGGATGGCAACTGATATTACATTCAAGAGGGTGATGCCCAACAGCAGACACGGAACAGTCATCCCTTGACACTCTGGAATGAAAGGCAAATTAGATCTGACAAGGAGAACCTGCAGTCAGGTTGAATTGAAGTGGCTGTAAAACCCATTGTCAAACACTCAAGATTTACCACAATAATGTAACTTTTTAAAATATTTTATTATGTGCACTTCCTGACAACACTGTTCCTGTTTTTAACTAAAATAATATTTTGTAGGCATTTTCCACAGGTCAACAATGATGTGCAGTTGACACAGGTGATCATCAGCACCAAGCTACAACAAATACATGCCCATTAGTTAATATACACAGGGATTTAGTAAACTAAATGTCATACATGTCATCAAGCAGGAATGTAAATCATATTTACTGACACGGAGATGATATAGTGAAGCAAAGATTCTCTTGTGAAAACTTTCACATACTGATGATAAATATTACAATATGAGTTTAGTAACCCAGCTTTTTGGTATACTGGTCTGAACACATTCTTACGTTAGTAAGGCCACTCCTGTTCCTTGCCACAGTTTGAGACTTCAGCGTGGTCTGTTCCACACGTTTCCTCAGGGTCTCATACTCATTCTCTGGATCCATGATAAGCTGGCAGGGGTATTCCGTGGGGTTCAGGAAAAATGAGAAGTCAGGACATAGTCTCCTGTGTGATTACAAAAACATAGGATCATTTTGTGGACAGATGGACACTACAAAAAAAGTTTAAGATATGATTTTTGTGAGAGTGGTAATTAGAACAGATGCAAGCAATACATACTTTAAGCCATAGTGTCTGTATAAGGTGACCCCCTGACCCATCAATACTTGCCAAGACCTGGCAGCACTCCCCACCCCTGTGAGCAAAAAGAACCAATAACCTCCTTCCATATGACAGTGCTAACAGCCAATTGATATGTTTTGGTACTATCACATGACAGAGGGATCAACATCATGTAAATACTAGCCAATAGGTAGAGAGACTGAGATGTACCAAAAGGGAAAGTCTAGTTTTGTACAAATAGTATACGATTGGCAAACCTATATCACGATTTTGAAACATTAACAGGATTAAAAAACACACACACAGGCCCACCCTTAAAAATCAAAGTGCTGGGTACAGTATTATCATAAAAACCATACCATAGTAAGGTTGGCTTGTTAAGGAACATTCCAGTACCTAACACGATTGGTAAATATGTGAAAGGCATCAGATTTGTAATTAACGAAGGTGAAATTTTTTGTTCTCTACTTTTGCTACCTTTTATTTTTTATTCTTTTTTTATCTTAACTTTTAATGCATTGCTTCACTTTATTAGCGATCAGTTTTGTTATACCCCAATGCCCTTATCTTTAACAGATTTAGTACTTTCTGCAGTTGATTTGTTTTCAAATGCAAATCAGGCTGTCGTGTGACAGCTGTGAACTAAGATGTGCTCATGGCAGGTTCATTGAGTAAAGTTCAGGTATGTGATTTCTCCTCCGTGCTCACTGCCAGCCAACCAAAAGAGATTATATAATTTTTTTAACACAGGGACAAAGAGGTCACTTATATTACTAGGCCAAGTGTTGATGAACAAAATGTGAGAGCACGGTTTCTCACACATTGCTACCAGCAGCAATTTGTTTGCAGAGAACCTCCATGTTTCCCTGCAGTATGTTTAAAATGTCTGTTCTAGGGCTGGTTTTACTGGGAATCTGCCCAAGCAGGATGGGGCAGATTCCCAATACCAGATCCCACATCTGGAGGCCCTAATACCAATTTAGCACACCTGGGGCTAAGCAGCAGTAGCTGTGAATGTGTGAGTCAGTTACTCTGGGTCCTGCCTGAAGGGAGAAGTGTTGGTTTTGGAAACAAGCCAGAACAATTTATTGCTAGGTGGGCTATTCTTTTGGTGTAAAGGACACTTGTGTTAATGACACCACCCCTGAGAGGGAAGACTGTTTGATTTGTTTGATAATAAGAAAGAAATATCTTCTGCTTGATAAAAAGGAAAATATGTGGACCAAAGAGCCGCCATTTCATTTACCTGACATCCTTATCTATCTGTAGGAGCACCTCATTATCTTTGAAGTATATGTTCCACTGACTGTCTGGGTTGGGATTGAGAGGCTGAAAAAGACAAAAGTTAATTAGGCTTTTTATCAATGAAAGATGTTCATAAGGTACCGCCTGCGCAACTCTCAGCGTTACAAAATAGCTATCCTTTTATGTGGCAGGAGCACTCCTTAAATTACTTGGGCACTCAGATCACAGCTATATATATTCAACTGTACAGTCATAACTTCCCCCCATTGTTCCAGGAACTATATAAATACTTGAACAAATGGAAGGGACACTCATTGTTGCTCTTGGGGCGAATTGTGTCAGTGAAGATGATGCTTTTACCCAAGCTCCTATATTTGTTTGAAACCCTCCAGGTTCGATTCCTTTCCTGACCCTGAGAAAGTTGCAGGCTGGCTTTTTGAACTTTATCTGGGCTCGTGAACGTCACAGATTCTTTAAATCGGTGGTTTGCACGCCTAAGGAACTTGGAAGTCTGGGGGCTCCAGACCTGGTTAAGTACTATGTGGCGACACACCTTCATCACTTGCCTTCCTGGCCTATGCTAGTCTCCCCCAGTATATGTCGGAAGTTGGAGGAAGGTTGGGTTTCCCCACTCCATCCCAATGTGATGCTTTGGAGCTTCTCCTGGTTAATACCCAAGAGGGATTTGTTGTCCCCGATAGCTTTTATGAGGAATATATGGAGAACATACAAATCTAAATATGGTCTCTCCTCTCGTGGCTCTGTGCTTACATCCATTATACAAACCCCTTTGATACCTGACAGTTTAGCTAGAAATATGTGGCAGCCCTGGAGAGAAAGAGAGCTTTTCCATCTCCGAAATATATTACACCCAGTGGAAAAAAGACTGCTTTTGTTCCCGGAACTGCAGGAAAAGTTTTACTGAAATAACTCCCTTTAAGAGAATTTGTTTTGGAGGTCCGTACTCCAAGGGCCTTATTTTCTCTATTTATCGCCTTCTTCATGAGTCAGCAAGGGAGGTGTCTGGCAAATTTGCATACATGGATATTTTGGGCTATACCTTGGAGAGGGATACGTAGTCCACTCTATGGGAGGCAGCAAACAAAAGCTCAATATGTACACTTTATCTTTACAAGATTTTGTTCCGATGGTATCACACGCCGGATGTGTTGCACCGATTGTTTCCAGCTGTGGATCCTGCCTGTTGGCGCTGTGGGTTACACCATGGGAATCTTGAACATATTTTTTGGTTTTGTCCCATTGTCCAGGGCTACTGGGAGAGAGTCAATGAGCTAATTGGGGAGGTGACTCAACAAAGATTTCCCCTTGACCTGCTCCACCACCTTCTGGGATTGCCCCTTAGGGGTCTCCCTAAACCCCCCTCTAAGTTTATCACACATACTCTGGTAGCAGCCCGCACTTTAATTTCCACCAAGTGGAAATCCAGACTGCCTCCCTCTTTAGAGGATTTGTATATTCGCATCTAGGAAATACGCCTGATGGAGTACCTTACTGCTCTCCTTCGGAACAGGGTTGCAAAATTTGAACAGGTGTGGGAACTCTGGGACGCCTAATACACCAGTCTACAGGTTTATTATTTCACTGTTTCTGTGTATCTGTGAGCTCCCCACTTACCCTTGTTTGTCTTCCCCACTCCTTTCCCCTCCCCCCATCTACCTTATTATTATGTTTACGACCTTCTAATCTTTTTCTTTTTTATTGTTCGTGCATCTTTACCACGGATTGTGCTTAAAAAACGGTACTGCACTGCCGCCCTATTACTGTTATCTATACAAGAGATTTATGTAACATTATCTGATGTACCTATCATCCTGTATGCTGTGTTTATGTTATGTTTCCTATAAATGCTTTGTTTTTTTTAGTGCTCTTTTTTTTTCTCTTACCTCTGTATTTGAAAAATGTTCAATAAAAACTCAGTTTCAAAAAAAAAAAAAAAAAATGTTAATAAGATGTCATGTAATCATAATTTTAGTCACTTGAGTGAGCAAGATGTCCATCCTCAATGCCTTCATTCTATATACATTGTAAGGATTTTAGGTTTGTCCAGAGCGCTATATAAATCCTGTTTATTAATAATAATAATAATAATAATAATAATCACTCACATAGACAAATATATATAGAGATAATGAAGAGGTCAAGCAGTGGTCCCTATTTAACCATTTCAGTATTCACAGTGCTGACACTCAATGTGTATCAATCCTACCATGCACAAACAACCTGCACTTACATGGTCTTCCAAAGTGACATCTTCCCTGGACAAGCCATGGTTGGCCTTGGGAATTCCAGGTTGGATAATCATCTCCTTCAAGAAGTGTGCGTAGGTTTCCCTGCAAAAATAGACAATGTTTATACATGAAAGTCTAGAAACAATTGCGAAATTAGGAAGCATGATAAGGATACAGGGATCCATAACCTTTGAGACATTCATTGACCCTATATTTATTATGCTGCATTGCTGCAAAAAGTGGAAATGCATCAGAACATGCTGTGTTAATTTTTGGGGTAAGTGCCTACAATCTTGTCCCTACAAAGATCTAGCACTAGGTATGTGTTTACTGTTAGGACTAGCTATGGTAGGTAGGCGTTTATTGAAAAGTGTAGCCAACCGCCAACCATCCTCCAAAAGTCAGATGGTCCAACAACCAGAGTGCTATTATATTCCTCAATAAAAGTTAAAGGTTTACTTTGGTACCCATTATCACTACAATATCTAGAAAAGTAAACTGGATTCTTTTGCATGTTGAACCTTTGGAAATGGATTTTGCCTTCAAAGTCTGACCGACACATGCACCGACGCCACTGGGAAAACCCGGAGATCATCTCTGTGTTCGCCGGCTGAAGATCGAAGAGGAAGGAAGTGTCCCCAGAACCTGCAGGGACCAGCAGAATAACGGGGGACGTCCACAAAGCAAGGTAAGTTTTGTTTAAGGTTTAGGCATAGGTAAAAGTTCAGATGCTTGTTTAGACAGACTTAGGTTACATATTAAATCGTTGAGCTCTTCCTGGGAGAACTGCTGGTTTGATAACACTTCCTTCATGTTCACTTCCACTGCTAACTCCTGGAATACACTCCAAACCCTGTATATCCTCCATGTCAGATACAGGAAAATCAGGGAATGTACTGAACACCAGCACCATGGTAATGGGAACATCAGCACCATGCGGCACAGGTCGTCTTGCTGATTCTAAATCATGGTACTTACTCCCACTTGTTTTTCTTGTAACAATTAAAACTTTTTACATTCATACCACAAAAATAACAATCATTTTGATGATTTTTGGGCTCTCGTTATACCATAGGTACACCAAACTTCAAACTTTACGTCAGTGGAAAACTGAAGACACTATACACAAGTTTTGCATACCAAGTTTTGCCCAATACTTCTCTTGGTCCCCCAGTTTAATACCAAAATATGCAAGATATGCTTGTTTCACAAATTCTGTAATGTTTCTTCTCTGTGTTTGCTGAGAATATTCACCACAAATGTAGCAAAATACATTAGGGTAATTTAAACAATTTCTTCTTGAAGAACATTTCTGTAAAAAAAAAAGAAATTATGAATAAAAAGAAGGCAATCGAAAGTTTCATGAAAATAATGCTACATTTAATATATAAAATGCAAAACATAGGTGTAAATAAACATTGATTATAATATGCTGTGTTAATATTCGTTATTGGAAAAATCGTAACTGATGTCATTTCTGGATTCAGCAGACCTAAAATACACTAAATATATTAAATACATTTTTTTTCCTTGAGCTGTGTAATCAGCCAAAATGCTGTTGTTTTATGAGAATCATTCATTCATAAAAACATAAATGTAGTATTTTTCCCTCACTTCTTGTTCTGGGTGGACAAGTGACTTTAAGCAGAACTAAATTTGTTAGTGGGTGGAAAGCTTCTGCCAAAATCAGCAAGTCTTGGATCTGTCATCGTTGCATCTGAGGAAGGCACCATCTTTGCCACCAGCTCCATGGCAGACTTCTGTGAAGGTGGGTGATCCTCTTCAACTATTGGATGGCGACTGATAATGTAACTCCTGCACATGCGCAGGAGTTACATTCTGCTCAGCAGCTGGCTCTGTGGGCACTGCTGAGTTCTACACTACACGGCACATACACTGTACAGTGCAGAGAAGTCACGAGGAGTAAAGGCTTTGTTTTTATCAAAGACAATACATGTGTATTTTTGTCAATTGGTACTAGCTCCTGAGTTTTTATTTCTAAGTTTAGGTCCGCTTGAAACAGGACTAAGAAATTCCCCAGGGAATCATAGGGCATTTTTTGGTCCAATGGCAAGTTAGCAGCACTAAAAGCTATTGTTCCTATAAACCAAGACTGTTCTCTCACCTTTGTTTCTGCAGCACAGACTCCCATAATAAGCGTTCTGTGGGGAGATAGTTCAGCAGGATCTGCAGTTAAAAAAAAGATTTAGAATACTTTCAGTAGTGATATATTGTGAATGTCCTGGACTGAGATATTATCATTATTTACAAAAGGTACAGACCTTCCAACAGAGACATCGAATGCCGCCTTCAAAAGGTATTCCTGCCAAAGAGGAAATGTCAATTATTTCCAAAAAAAGTAAAGCTAAGAAAATAACACATCTCCATGCTAGAAATTCTACAACCAGTGATTGCTCCCAGAAGTGTCTTAGGCATGGCTATATTCATGGGATTTTTCAAGCAATTTTGACTTACTCAGCTTCTGATTGCAAAATCAACTGAATTGACAATGACAAATTTTCAAAATCAGTCACATATTGTGAGTTGCCATCAGGAGAACATGAAAGGAACATCTTCCAATGGGGGCATTTCTCTGGGAGATAATGCTCTAAGAGGGGATTTTTTTCTCACTTTCCATGCTGTGCCTGTGACAGGAAATAAAAGTAAATCTGCCTAACATAAGACAAAGAAAAAAATTAACAGGGGTTTTACCCATTCCACGCTCTATACAAAACTATGTGTTTGGGCCTTTTATTAAATACTACAAAGCAATGCTAAAGGTATTATTTGTGGGTCAACCAGCATAAAGCCATACCAGATCTATACTGTTTTCAACAATACTATGTGGTTTTGGTTTCCCCTCTTTGACATAAGAAAGCTTGTATGACTATATCGCTTGTGTTTAGGGGGAAAAACTGGCCAATAGGCCATCAGGAGACAATCTCATTGATCATGCAGTGCTCTCCATTTACCATTCTGTCCTTGACCACCTTAAGGTATTTGCATATTTTATCCATCAAGTTTTTTAAACAGTTATTTATCCCCTACGTAAATCTAACTTAAGTAAATGTGAAAACACAGAGAGTTTACCAGCACTCTGGAAAAAAAACAAAGACTTAAAGAACAAGACAAAGTCCAGCAGTCTATGAATCCAGGCAGGACAAGATGCCTTTACCGTTAAAGCAAAGTTCTCTCAACACAGGCAGCTTGATGTGCGGTTCACTGAGAACGCTCTGGAACTCTGCAATTCTGCAAACAAGACAAAAATGTCATTTGATCAGTACACATTCACATCTGTACACAGTAAAATATTCCTATTTCATAATATCCGATCAGGTACGTTATTCTGTTTCCCCTTAAATACATTTTATATAGATATAAAACACCTGAGTGCCAACAAATACACAATATAGTCAGATAAATTACATTATTTGTCATTGTGCTACAAGCCCAGCTGAGATGTACAAGAATACCCACATTTCCTACAATAAAGACTAAATCATGTTTTGGTGTTTATAAGAGAACCTTTTGGAATCCCTTCTTTAATATAAATCTTAATAAAATTAAATATTAGTATTATTTCTTCAATATATATGTAGAATGAAATAATAACCATGTGTGTTGTTTTAAAAAACCTTGTTCCTGTGTATAAATTGAAATAGGTATATTGGGTGCAGCCATATTTGCTGTTAATATTTGTAGTCTTTGCTTCCTGCATTTAACAACATAATTTTTTGCTTGTTCTCTCAATGCAAGTCTAGGACTCATCTCAACATAAATATCACCCAATATATCTCCCCTTAGCAGCTGCTGACAGTACATCACCAAGAGCCCCCTCTACTGACTTCTCCACAAACCTCAAGGTTTACTACAAAATTATGAAACAGAAATTTTGTAAAAATGTAAAAACAATATCTCTTTGAGAGCCTCTTTAAACTTGTGTTTAATGTAATGTGTTAAAGCAGTCCAAAAATTTAAATGGGGTGCCAACATTGCTCACAACAAACTGCAAGGCATCAAGTTAAGTAGTCATACTTATTAAGCAAATATGGCTACCCACATGTACATACATTATTAAAAAACATACTTAAACAGTAGTTTTAATTGATTTCAAAATACATTTATAAGTAAAATTTACGCCAAGATCTGGACAGGGGTAGATGAACCAGAAGACTAATGACGCCATCTCCAACTAATTGGGAACTTGTGCCCTTGTAAAGCCACCAGTCTGAGCACTGTTGCAAAGGTTCTGCAAAAGACTCAAATGTAGGCACTAACAATGCTTGTATTTGTAAAATAGAATTCAAGATGTATTTTTGAATACACAGCGGCATGATCTGTGTTATCTGTTTGTAGGGGACTGCCTTTTTCTATCTGCTTGCTGAGTTGTAACTTTGTAAATTGCAAATAAAGTAGGTAAAGTGTCTCCTGCCCCTTATAGTGGCCTTAGAAACCCCATCAGAGATCACTTAGGAAATGCAGGAAGTACAGGGACAGGGATGATAACATGTGCTCAGCCAGTGTAGGTGCTTGCATCCCTTCCAGAACACACTGACTGCTGTGTCTGTGTGTAGTGCAGTACTATATCATTCCCCTCTGTATTAATGGGGTATATGTGATATCTGTTATCAGAGATCACTTTGCGAAATCTCTACTGTCAGTGTATCAGCTACATACTCAAATATATTTTTGCTCTGCCCTTTCAGTTATCTTTGCTGATCTGCACTCTCTGTCTAGTTACATCTAGCATAGGTTATAGGCATCTGATGGCCCATAGGTAGCAGAGGTCTGGTTGCATTGGCAGATTAGTGTGATTGCTAGGGTCTAAGTGGTAGTGCAGATAGATTGTTCCTGAACTCCAGAGACTTTGCTGCATCCCTGCAATCCAGGATTACAGCATACACACATACACCAGGTATATCTGTGCACAATTCTCCTCAGGACTCTGATGTGTGCTTGATATGTGTACTCATTGATGTTTATGGATTGTCAATATTGTTATTACTGTTTTGCGGTATAAAGCTTACAAATACTCCAACCTGTGTGTTCATTTAGCTGCAAAGGTTGTATGCTGGGTGTAGTGGTTCCTCAGGTGATGTTTTATATTACAGTTATTATTTCTGGTTAATGTCCCAGGAAGGGAGCCTCTCTGCTAACAGAGACCCTGTCCTGGGTGGAGGCACTGCCAACCGTTATTAGTATCCTCACTCTTCCACATAGCGAAGGCCCAGGATCCTCTCTGTTATCTACAGGTTAGCGCCATAGCCTGGTTTGTGAGGGTCATTTACATGACACCCCCCCCCATAACAGGGCTACATGTTATATCTGCCTGGAGTTCAGGGGTAAGTGTGCATAGTGTTTTTTAGCATTTCCATCCATTGTTGTAGCTCTCTGTTTTGGCACAAGTGACACATTAAACACCAAAAAGCGCAGGCATTCCAAACCATAATTCCTTTGAGACCTAAGGTTCCTCCAGAGGATGCTGGGGATTTCCTAAACTTTAGCTGATTAACCACCCATCTGATGGTGAGCCCATAGTGTCTTGACTGATGCCATCTGGCCAGTAGCATGACATCAAAGCTATTTTTAGCTAACTTTGCAGTGACCACTAATGTACAAATTATACAAAAAAGCATCTGATTAGGCACAACTTTGCATGTTTCAGAACATCACAATTCAAAATTTTGGGGGGTCGGAAAGTAACATTTAGAATCACTCCGCAGCCACCCAGACATGACCGCTGGATAAATATTTGTAATTACCGCTCGGCCATTCAACGTGACGCCCGTCATGTTGTAATCCGCATTAGATGTAGATGATCTGCCATGGGAATTATCAGGAATGGGGTTAAATAAGGGGCACATACAAATACAATCATCTTATCCATACATGACATGTGATCAGCCTCCAGCACTGGTATGCGATAACAGGGATGGGTATACACTGACAATCAGACACTTCCAGCTCTAGCAGCGACGTTCACAAGGAGATCACCGAACGCTGAAGCCCTGCCTGCCCCATACACCAGTCCTGGTGTCCCCCTGATTGCCCTACACATCATCCCCGGTGGCCTCAGTCTTACTTGCTCTTGTGCAGACTCGACATTATGACTTCCGCTGGTTTCCTAGATGCTGGGGGAGGGCAGAGACATTCCGGCAGGAAGCAGTAAGCCTTCCAGTGTTACACGTCAGACATCATCTCCTCCTACCCGGGGGATGCGCTGCCGGCATATGGCCGCGGCTGCCTAGAGATGGAGAAAGGGAATCTGAGCACTGCTGTCATCATATGTGTATTATTGTCATCATATGTGTATGTATGTCATGTGTACATGACATGTCTGGATCAGAAAAATGTAATTTTATGTGCCCTTCAATAATCCTACTCCTGATCTTTCCCATGGCAGGTCATCTACATCCAATGCTGATTGTGTACTGCTGTCATCAAAGGTATACTATTGTTATCATATGTGTACTGCTGTCATCATTTGTGTATTATTGTCATCATATGTATAGTATTTTAATCATATGCATATTACTGTCATCATGCGTGTATTACTGTCATCATATATGTATGTCTGTCATGTGTACATATGTATGGATCAGATGAATGTACTTTTATGTGCCCCTTCAATAATCCTACCCCGATCATTCCCAATGCAGCTCATCATATGTGTACTGCTGTCATCATATGTATACTGCTGTCATCATATACGTATTACTGTCATCATGCGTGTATTACTGTCATCTTCATGTGTGTATTATTGTCATTATGTGTATTGTTGTCATATGTGTACTGCTGTCATCATGTATGTGCTGCTGTCATCCTGTGCATATTGCTGTCTTCATATATGAATTGTTGTCAACATGTGTGTACTGCTGTAATCTCATGATGACACAATACAGTATACAGTTCCCCATCACAAAATCCAGACACCCCATAGGATTTGTTGCTTCCCTTGTGGGTACTGCTATCATCATATGTGCACTGCTGTCTTCACATGAGTATTACTGTTTTAATGTGTGTACTGCTGTTGTTATATTTTGTATGTAATGCTGTCATCATGTGTGTATTAATTTCATCACATGATTACAGCAGTACATCCTTTGTGTTTTGTACTGCTGCCATCATGTATGCACTGTGGTCATCATATAAGTACTGCTGTGATACTAATGTATACTGTATTAATGTCATCACATGTGTACTGATATTTGTGTACTACTTTCTTCCTATGAAGACCGCACTGCACAATGGATGACAGCAATACACATATGAGGGTACAATACACATATGACAGTAGTGCACTCTTGGTGACAGCAATATAGATATGTTGCAATGTACAAATATACTGTAGTACACAAATGTGTTTTGTACTGCTGTCATCTTATGTGTTTTCCCTGCTATACCAGAATTAAACAGTCCTTTATTTCCTCCCCTAATATCCCTTTTTTGGAGACATATAATTCATAGTTCTCCCCAGCCCTCTTTTGGTGGGCGGGCCTCCCAGCTGTTGTGCCTCCTCTGCCCAGTTTGTATCAGCAGCTCTAATCCTCTGAACAGACAACCCTTCTCAGCTGTCATCCCTTCAGAGGATTCCAGCTGCTGTTAAGAGCCTGCGAGGAAACAGCACGGATAGGAAGATCAGGACACAGGCTGTCCCTCCCCCATTCTTTAGCTGTGCTGAGTCCTCTATTGAAAAAAGAAAATAAAAAATTGTGTAAAATGTATTTGCCCAAGTGGTCGTGTGTAATTACTAGTGTTGGTCGAATAGCTCACTATTCGATTGCTATTCAGTCCCCTATTTAATGTACAGCGCTGCGTAATATGTTGGCGCTATATAAATCCTGTTTAATAATAATAATATTCAGTCGAATAATGCAGAATTATTCGGGTGATCGACCGTCAAATTCAAACTCCAATAAAGTCAATGTGGGAAAAATTTGAGTTGTTTTTCGGGACGGTGTAGAGCTTCTACAGCCTATAAATACATTTAAAAAGACATGTCAAGACTCCCCCAGCTCTGCACAACACTGTACAAGTAAAAAAAAAATAAGGAAGTCTTTTTTCTGTTGCTGGCAAGGCCATTTTATGGAGCGGTCAAGGGAAAATGCCGGATTTTATACGGTCTCCGAGTAGAGGCAGAGAGGGACATGAGGGGGTTCCTCTGATCCAAAAATTAGCCACCAGGTTTCACCGCTCCGTTACAAGCCATACACAGGCTTCAGAGTACAAGCAGAGGTCTCTGAGGGGGGTCTTTCAGTCAAAAAATTAGCCAGCTACACAGCTCTGTTATAAGTTACAAGTGACAGGTGGCAGCAGCAGGAGGAGGCGGTGGGCCCTGAGACGGATCAGGGACAGCATTGGTAACTGGCATCCAGAGCTGGGTACTGGGCAGGCGGCATCAGTTACAGAATGAGGAGGAGGCAGTGGGCCCTGAGAAAGAGCAAGGATGGCATTGGAGGTTGAGGCCATCACCTATACGGACAGTGTCGAACCTGTAGCTATTGGAGACATGAATGGATGAACAAGATTCCAATCTGTCCCTACCTACTATGTAGCGAAACCACATGAAACGGAATGGGCTTGGCGGAATCAGCGGGGAAAGAACACCCTGTTGAGCTTGAGTCTAGTCTGGCATCTAGAGCTGGTAACTGGGCAGTGGGCAGGCAGCAGTAACAGCATGAGGAGGAGGCGGCAGGCCCTGAGACAGAGCAAGGACGGCATTACAGCTTGAGGCCATCATCTTTTATTGACAGTGTAGAAAGGTGTAGCTATTGGGATGAATGAGATTCCCACTGTCCCTACAGTGGCAGTGGGCCCTTAGGTAGTGTGGTTGGCTGTGTTACTCCTCCTGCTCTTACTGCTGCCGCCTGCCCACTGCCCGGTACCCAGCTCTAGGAATTGGGTACTCTAGCACTTCACCAGCTTTGAATCCAACAGACATGGACATATCCCCAGACATTTGGGGCTCAGCACCTTGGTGAGCCGAATAAACAGGTGGTCCAGGTTGGTTTTGTACATTTGCAGTGATTGCTCATGAAACCTGATAACATCCTATATACACGAGTTGATGATGACAATGTCGGGCTGAGGTCCATGTTGGAAGTTGGCCAGCACGCTCCCTATGTACTCCGAAGAAACGCAGGTCAGGAAATAGAACCATACAAGTTGGTGGTTAGTTCTGTAATGACCCACTTAGCGGTAAATTATGGCATTGTGCATTTCACCCAGAGATCCCCCAACGTGTCGTTTGCAAACAACATCTCACCCTTCCCTTTCAGCTGCTTCTCAGGCCGAAACTCATCATTCTGCAGTATTTTCACAAGATCCTTGTTGACGGATCTTTGAATGGAGTCTCCCAGCACGGCCACATACTTGTTGTGGAGAAGTCTCCGGATGTCTGCTGAGCTCAATAACTTCATGGCTCAATGTGGTCATCCAGGACCTCTCGGTTCCCGCTAAATATACCGGTGTTTCCAAACTCATCCCCCCAACATATGCAGAGGGACCCCTGTCCCACTTCTCAGTTCCGGGGTAACATACACAGAAATTCAGTCCGATAAAGGGTGGTACCGATGTATGAAGCAGAAGAGATGGCCTTCTACCTTCAATCACAAATTTCAGATTACACACTTCGGGGTGTCATTAAAGATGCACTACACCCAGCTCTAGATGCCAGTTACTAATGCCTTCCACACTCCGTCTCAGGGCCTGCTATCGAGTGAAAGCACATGAAAGGAAACGGGGAATGGCGGAATCAGTGGGGAAAGAAAATCCTGTTGAGTTTGAGTCTAGCCTGGCATCTAGAGCTGGGTACTGGACAGTGGGCAGGTGGCAGCAGTAACAGCAGAAGAAGGAGGGGCTGGGCCCTGAGACGAAGTTTGGATGGCATTAGTAACTGGCATCTAGAGTAGGGTACTGGGCAGGCGGCAGCATCAATAACAGCAGAAGAAGGAGGCGGTCGGCCCTGAGACGAAGTTTGGGCGGCATTAGTAACTGGCATCTAGAGTTGGCCACTGGGCAGGCGGCAGCATCAGTGAAAGCAGGAGGAGAAGGCAATGGGCCCTGAGAAGTGTGGATGACATTGTTAACTGGCATCTATAGCTGGGTACTGGGACGAGGAGGCGGTGAGCTCTGAGACGGAGCAAGGACGGCATTAGTGGTTGAGGCCATCACCTATATGGACAGTGTAGAAGCTGTAGCTAGTGGAGACATTGGTTTGTAGGGGACTGCCTTTTCCTATCTAGCTGTAACTTTCTAAAATGCGGCATGGAAAGCCTTGTTAACTGGCATCTACAGCTGGGTACTGGGCAGGCGGCAGCAGTAACAGCAGGAGGAAGAAGTGGTGGGCTCTGGAACAATGTGTGGACAGCATTAGTAACTGGCATCTAGTGTAGGGTACTGGGCAGGTGGCAGCATCAGAAACAGCAGAAGAAGGAGGCGCTGGGCCCTGAGACGAAGTTTGGACGGCATTAGTAACTGGCATCTAGAGTTGGGTACTGGGCAGGCAGCAGCATCAGTAAAAACAGGAGAAGGAGGCGGTGGGCCCTGAGAAGTGTGGATGGCATTGTTAACTGGCATCTAGAGGAGGGTACTGGGATGAGGAGGTGGTGGGCCCTGAGACGGATCAAGGACGGCATTAGTGGTTTAGGCCATCATCACCTATATGGACAGTACAGAGGCTGTAGCTAGTGGAGACATTGCTTTGTAGGGGACTGCCTTTTCCTATCTGCTAGCTGTAACTTTCCTAAAATGCGACATGGACAGCCTTGTTAACTGGCATCTACAGCTGGGTACTGGGTACCAGGCAGGCGGCAGCAGTAACTGCAGGAGGAAGAGGTGGTGGGCTCTGGAACAAAGTGTGGACGGCATTAGTATCTGGCATCTAGAGTTTGGTACTGGGCAGGTGGCAGCATCAGTTACAGCAACTGAGACGGAGCATTGATGGCATTAGTATCTGGCATCTGGAGTTTGGTGCTGGGCAGGCGGCAGCATCATTTACAGCAGGAGGAGAAGGAGGCGGTGGGCTCTGAGACGGAGTGTGGACCGCATTAGTATATGGCATTTAGAGTTTGGTACTGGCCAGGCGGCTGCATCATTTACAGCAGGAGGAGGAGGCGGTGGGCTCTGAGACGGAGTGTGGACGGCATTAGTATCTGGCATTCACAGTCGGGTACTGGGCAGGTGGCAGCATCAGTTACAACAAGAGGAGGAGGAGGAGGCGGTGGGCTCTGAGATGGAGCGTGGACGGCATTAGTATCTAGCATCTGGAGTTTGGTACTGGGCAGGCGGCAGCATCATTTACAGCAGGAGGAGGAGGCGGTGGGCTCTGAGACGGAGCATGGACGGCATTAGTATCTGGCATCTAAAGTCGTTTACTGGGCAGGTGGCAGCATCATTTTCAGCAGGAGGAGGAGGCGGTGGGCTCTGAGACGGAGAGTGGATGACATTAGTATCTGGCATCTACTGTCGGGTACTGGGCAGGTGGCAGCATCAGTTACCGGAAGAGGAGGAGGCAGTGGGCTCTGAGATGGAGCATGGACGGCATTAGTATCTGGCATCTAGAGTTTGGTACTGAGCAGGAGGCAGCATCATTTACAGCAGGAGGAGGAGGCGGTGGGCTCTGAGACAGACTGTGGATGGCATTAGTATCTGGCATCTAAAGTTTTTTACTGGGCAGGTGGCAGCATCATTTTCAGGACGAGGCGGTGGGCTCTAAGACGGAGAGTGGACGACATTAGTATCTGGCATCTACTGTTGGGTATTGGGCAGGTGGCAACATCATTTACAGCAGGAGGAGGAGGCGGTGGGCTCTGAGACGGAGCGTGGACGGAATTAGTATCTGGCATCTAAAGTAGCAGGAGGAGGAGGCGGTGGTCTCCTAGACGGAGTATGGATGGCAATAATATCTGGCATCTACAGTCGTGTACTGGGCAGGTGGCAGCATCAGTTACAGCAAGAGGAGGAGCAGGAGTCGGTGGGCTCTGAGACGGAGCGTGGACGGCATTTAGTATCTGGCATCTAGAGTTTGGTACTGGGCAGGCGGCAGCATCATTTACAGCAGGAGGAGGAGGAGGCGGTGGGCTCCGAGATGGAGCGTGGACGGCATTAGTATCTGGCATCTAGAGTTTGGTACTGGGCAGGCTGCAGCATCATTTACAGCAGGAGGAAGAGGCGGTAGGCTCTGAGATGGAGTGCGGACAGCAATAGTATCTGGCATCTACAGTCGGGTACTGGGCAGGTGGCAGCATCAGTTACCGGAAGAGGAGGAGGAGGAGGCGGTGGGCTCTGAGATGGAGCATGGACGGCATTAATATCTGGCATCTAGAGTTTGGTACTGGGCAGGAGGCAGCATCATTAATAGCAGGAGGAGGAGGCAGTGGGCTCTGAGACAGACTGTGGACGACATTAGTATCTGGCATCTACTGTTGGGTATTGGGCAGGTGGCAGCATCATTTACAGCAGGAGGATGAGGCAGTGGGCTCTGAGACAGAGTGTGGGTGGCATTAGTTTCTGGCATCTAGAGTTAGGTACTGGGCAGGTGGCAGCATCATTTACAGCAGGAGGAGGAGGCGGTGGGCTGTGAGACGGAGTGTGGACAGCATTAGTATCTGGCATCTGGAGTTTGGTACTGGGCAGGGGGCAGCATCAGTTACAGCAAGAGAAGGAGTAGGAGGCGGTGGGCTCTGAGATGGAGCATGGACGGCATTAGTATCTGGCATCTAGAGTTTGGTACTGGGCAGACGGCAGCATCATTTACAGCAGGAGGAGGAGGCAGTGGGCTCTGAGACGGACTGTGGACGGCATTAGTATCTGGCATCTAGAGTTTGGTACTGGGCAGGGGGCAGCATCATTTACAGCAGGAGGAGGAGGCGGTGGGCTGTGAGACGGAGTGTGGACAGCATTAGTATCTGGCATCTGGAGTTTGGTGCTGGGCAGGCGGCAACATCATTAAGAGCAGGAGGAGAAGGAGGCAGTGGGCTCTGAGACGGAGTGTGGATGGCATTAGTATCCGGCATCTACAGTTGGGTACTGGGCAGTAGTGTTGGTCGAATAGCTCACTATTCGATTCGGCAGCTATTCGCTCGAATATAGCAAAAAAATTTGGGTGGTCGAACATCGAATTCGAACACCAATAAAGTCAATGGGAGGAAAATTCGGGTTTGTTTCAGCACTGTGTAGAGCTTCTATGGCCACATCACAAACTATCCGATGCACTGGCAGGTGGAGATTTCGCTGTAGATCCACCAATCTGGCACTGGCTGTGTACGACTGGCGCAAATGCGCTGACAACTTTCTGGCCTTCAGCAACAGCGGCTGGAGGCCTGGGTAATTCCTAAGGAAGCACTGTACTATCATGTTCATGACGTGAGCCAGGCAAGGTACGCGTGTGAGTTTCCCACAACGCAGGGCTGCCAGCAGATTGGCCCCGTTGTCACACATGACCTTGCCTGGCTAAAGTCTGTTAGGAGTTAGCCATATGTCCTCCTGCTCCCACAAGGCACTTAGAATGGCTGCGCCCGTGTGGCTGAGGGAACCCAGGCTTCGCAACCTCAGGACTGCGTGGCAACGTCTTAATTGTGCACCGAAATAGCAAACTGCAGGTTGTTGCTGGCTCGGTTGTCAGGTGCACCTTGCCAGAAACTGAGTGCTGCAGGGCCATGGACACATTGCTCTGCACGTGTTCATGCAAAGCAGGAACACATTTTTCCGCAAAATACTGTCGCTTAGGCATAAGGTACTGTGGGTTCGCGCAGAGGAATGCGTAATGGAACACATTGGAGTCCACCAGCCGCTAAGGGAGGAGGTCTAACGCAATCAGCTGTGCAATTGCTGCATTAATTAGCTTTGTTTTGAGGTCATTTAGTCCATATTTCCTCTTGCGCTCCAGCATCTGGGGGATGGAAGGTTGGATGCTGCTAATGCTAACCACGATGGGGTAGAAGTTGTGGGGGATGGTAATGATGCCTGGTCCTGACTGCTAGCAATACAACAAACAGCAGCCGATCTGCGTTGGAGCTCCTGCTCACCACTGGTGGAGCCTGAAATAGGTAATGCTCGGCTGCATGCCCCACTCAAATTGCTGGCAGCGGCACGGGTAACTTTGGTGGCAGAAGGAGGAAAGGCAGCAGAGGAAGATCGAGCAGTTTGAGCTTGCTTCTTGGGCAGGCATAGCTGTGGTGACAGCTTCCGACGATTTACGTCTATGACTTGCCTCACTGGTACTTGAAGAATGCAGAGTGTGGGCAGCTTTTACCCTCTCCCCCTTTGAGGGCGCTCTGCCCTCCTCCTCCTATTCTTCTTCCTCCTCCTCCTCTTCTTCCTGCCTATGATGATCTCCTTGTTCGCCCCATGTCGGATCAAGGACATCATCATCATCTTCATCAGAAGAGTCTGTTTCCCTATATGTGCCGAAAGGAAGCAGCGGCCTTTTGGAGCCAGTTTGAATTTACTTGTCTGGCTCAGAGTGTTCTGGTGAAAAGTAACCGGGAGGAAAGCCTGTGAACTGACTCTCTTTATCAGATGACTGAAACAACTGAGCATCTTCATAGAATGCTTGTAGCTCCACCTCTCCAACCCCTCGGTGAGACTCCTCTACATACTGCCGTACAGGTGACTTTCCAGCCGCTGATGAAGAACTAGGAGGAACAGGTGTATCAGGGACTGTAAGGACCTGTAAGGCCTGTGTCTGGGACTGGGATGAAGAGGGGCTACAATAACTTGACCCCGGCTGGGTCATGTACTCCACTACGTCTTGTTCATGGTGTGGCAATAATCGACGCCCACCACCAACAGAAGCGCTTCTTGTTCTTGGGTCTGCAGCTAAAAACAAACTCATACTGCTTTCATTGCCACCCCTGTCAAAGCTGCCCTTTCCTCTTTGGCCAGACATTGTAGAAATGTTTTTCTTTATGTGGCTTGACACCCTGCAAAATACTTTGTAGCTAATATGCCATATGTATGTGTCATCTATCTATCTATCTAGATATCTATATAGCTAACAGTGAAACACTCTACCTATCTGAGTACAGTAGATTTCAGGACTGCACCAATACAGTACAATCCAACAATCTATCTGACTAATAGTGTGAGTGTGACACAGTCTAACAAAGTAAAGCACTTTTTTCACTTTGACAAAGCAAGCCAAGCAGCACAGAAAGGTTGTGATGCTATCAGAAAATCTCTGTCAGGAGAGGTAAAAGCAGGCACACACGCTTTGCCTGAGCACAGAAAGGTTGTGATGCTATCAGAAAATCTCTGTCAGGAGAGGTAAAAGCAGGCACACACGCTTTGCCTTATATAGGCCAATGGCTACCTGTGTGGCATGCAGTGACAGACAGCCAATCAGCTGGCTGCCACAACAAACATGGAGGTGGGCATCCCTGCTGTTATTGGAGGGCCCTAGGCATCATGGGGGAAGTACCTAGGCATTGTGGGAGGGTTGAATGCAGCAAAATTCGGGTCGGGTCCACCCGAATTCGAACAGTACCATTCGGGTCGAACATTAGGACGACCCAAATTCGAACAACAACACTAGTATTGACATCATCGGCAACCTAATAGCTGTGTGTGTTATTTTAACTGCATGTCATTCTTACCCCTCTTTGTGTAAAAACCTCCATATCCCCTAAACCGTATGTCAGGGTAAATTTTCAGGGTGCACAGGGAACACTCATAGTTAGTAGTAACCAAAGCACCCCAGTTTTTCAAAAGTTCAAGATATGGGGATCAGAATTGTAAAAACTTGTTTAAATATAACATTAGAAGTGCTGTTTCAAAAGCAAGTGCGCCTAGAAGTCCTTAATTGAAAATGCAAATTGGGGACCCCCGGGGCAGCTTACATAGAAGAGAGCATTGGAATTGTAACATGTAAAATGTTTCTAAAAAACAACAAGGACAATACAACAACGACAAAACAAGACACAACAGAGGAGAAAAAAGGTAAGGAGTTGTGGAGGGTGTTTTTTTAGGAATAATTATCTGCATAAATATGGAAATTAAATCCCCTATCAATGCATATAGATATTCAATAAAAGAAGGTTCATGCACAAATAATAGCTAGTCACTCAAACAGTTTAATTAAGAAAACAAGGTAAAACAAAGTACACAGCAATATTGTCAGATATCTAAACACAGGAACTTCAATCAATGATATATATATATATATATATATCACTTGGACATAAAGTTATTAGTACTAACCCCTGTAATAATCTAGTAACTACTTAGTACACAATACATCAAAACAATATAACAATAATAACATAGACATATACTGAACAATATAGGAATGCAATTCAGGAATGGGTTATAGCTACCTGTAAAAATGTTGATGGGTACCCCAGGAGCCTGATTCCCTAAGAAGTCGAATCCCCTATTATTCCAGCTCCCTTTTTATATAGTTAACTCCTTGATTGGTTAGTGGGTGTGTTTGGTACGATGACCATCAGTTGGCACACACCCCACTAGATTGGGATTGGTTAATGTCATTTGATGGACCTCCCAACTAAATTTAATATAAAAATCTCTTGCTGGAATCTAAATTTAGGGGTCAACAAGAGGTCCAGCTGGGTTATCAACCCAACCCATCTGTTTGATTATGCATCCATCTTCTGCCGACTCCGGCTTGATGGATTAATTGCCCCTTGAAGGCCCTACTAGTGATCTGTTCTTTCATCTGTTGGTTGTTTGTGGTTCCTTGGCAAAACCAAACCCTCTATCGGTATTTACTACCTCTTGTTATTCCTGTGAAGTCCTTGAATTAGAGACCCCCTAGGCAGGCCAGAGGCCAGTAAAAGCTACAACAGGTTTTAATGTTTAAACGTCACATTCCTAGCCCTGCATTCCTGTATTGTTTCATGCTACTTAGATACAGTCTATCTATTGGGATATCTACTACAGTGTACTATATACATATATCCCTGCACATATACCTATACATTTACACATATATATTTATGTGAGATTGAGAAGATAGCATTCACTGTTTAATGGTTGTAATTAAATATAAGACTACTGACGTTTTGCATTTCAACCACAAGATGTCGCTGTTTCTTAACACAGCTGAATAGGTTGCCAGTTTTCATATTTGCTTTTCCCTGTTTGTGACTTCGCTGTATCCTAGAAAGCCCCCGGTACACGGCTTACATTTATATCTATATAAATATACACATATATATATATATATATATATATATAAATATGTATATATAGACATATACACACATATATACACATACCTACATACACATCTATTACATATACACATATACACATCTATTTACATATTCATAAACAATCGTTGGGTGCAACAGACCCCCGCTTGTGGCTATCGAAGCATTAGCCACACCTAAGACAACAATTGTTTATGTCGGGATTCCATTAACCTTTCCAAATTCTTCCGTTGCAACCTGAGTAGCCGATTTAAATATAAAATCATTCCTATCATTATTATTAGCCGTATGCCTTGTATAGCCAAGAACCCTTTAATTCCAAATTCTAACCCTGTATTTGTAAGAACAATACTATAGTCCCCATCATGCAACAATTCATTCAACCTAGTCTCTGTTTTATTCATGTTGTTACTAATTTGGATTATGTGTGTGTCTTTCCTTGCTAACAATTGCTGGAGATTCAAGGAGAGAGACTCTATTTGGACATCAAATATTGGGAGATATGGTTCAGGGTTTGGAATATCAGGGGTACTATCAACTATATATTCTTCCCTGACAACGGGTATGGGGGTAACGACTGTTTCCCCGATGATGGTGTACTCTCGTGGAATGAAGCAAAAATTGGAATAGGGTATTGGACATGACTGACCCCCATAGAGAAAGGCTTATGGTTAGTGACTACGCAGTACATTCCTCCCATGTTATTTGGACTTAGGTGTCCTCCATCTCGTCAGTTGCACTGGGCAGTTGGTGTCCATATCTGCGGTGGACTGGCCCGGCCATCCAGGCTTTGGTTCTGGTCCCTCTCTCCGGGTGCCATTTCTCTCATCGCTCAGGCCAAAAACTGGCATGTCTATATCAAACACATCACAGTGACACAGATATTGATTGTCTTTTACTGTGCAGCAGGCCGTATGAGGAGCTTTCCATCTTCCCTGGACCTGTACTAAAAGTTCTGGGAGGTTCAGTCTCTCCTTGTATATGTCATTTTCCAGGTAGCCAAGGGAATGTATGGCGGCCAGTTTGTCATAGACATCGTCTTGCATATCAAAGACCGGCAGTGACATTGTGAAGGACGCATAGAGTAAGTCTTGTTGTGCACATGGGGGTTGTCTCTTTAGGCACTCGAACAGGCCTCTATTTGGGTGTGGTGTCACTATCCCTAAATTTCTAATTGTGGAGACTTGCAATGGTTGCCATCTGTCTCCTGTACTTACATTTATTCCACCACTACTTTTAGTGTGAGCACAATACCATCGAGTTAGGTCATTATCCCTAAGGACACCAGGGATCCTGCCAGTCTGTATATCTCGGAGGAAACTACTAGCTTTGGTTAGGACAAAATCCCCATATGCTGTACATATAACTTCTCTCCCTATACTATTATCCCTAGCTCGCTGGTTGTTCACATCTATTATTTCATTAATCTTTTCCTGGGCCTTAGCGAAAAGCTGGGCAATGTTTTGCATATTGTAAATAGTGAATAGTGAATAGTGAATCTCTCCTTAGCCAAGCCTTCAATACCCTGCAGAACAGGTTTCAAGATTTGCTGTTCCTCTGTTTGCTCGAAGTTTCCGATATGTCTGCGAATGGCAGCCAAATCGGCTCGGTTCCAAATAGACATTCCAGAACCGAAGACACCTGGGATAGATCCCATCATATTGTCTAAACTATGTGTCTTCCTGGATCTGGAGCTGTTGTTCTGGAAAGAGAGGTCCTGTGCAAGGACAGGGTCTTGAGTACAGCTTGCATGTGAAGCAATTAGGTCTATTAACAAGGCCGTATAAAACAAGGATATATTAGACTTCACACATGATCCAAATTCTGCCATGTTCCATCTGGACAAATTTATGACTACCAGGACGTGAATGAATTTAACATTATTGATCAAGGTACCGGGAATAGAAGTGGCTGTGAGACCGCTAGCAGGTCCTGGCCGTATGGACGGGCACTCCATAGGTTGAGGGCTGGTATGCACCTCAGGAGTAATAGGAGTTGGAGTTGTGTTCATAGGTCTAGGAGTGCTAGGTTTTGGTGACATGTGCAATGATATTTTCCCTGGTACATACAGTGGATTCATGTCTGATGCAAACTGGTACATTGGAATAAGAAAAACATATATCCATTCCCCTGCATCTGATAGGCGTATTTCCCTTAATATGAGAGACCCATTGGGAAAGAATGTACTCTATGTCCATAATTGGTGGAGTTCCCTTGGGTTCCTTAATTCCAAGCTTTGTCTTTGTCAGCTGGACCCCACCACGACATGCTTCCCCCATCAGTTCCTACAACTGCCACGGGTACTATTACACTTTGTCCCTCCACCCCGTACACAGGATTTTCTTCAATGGTCACTCTGATGTTTGGTTCTTTGTTTTCTCCATTGCAACCTTGGAGTAGCTGGATGAGGATGATTAACTCCAGGGAGATCTTCATTCTGCAACGGAGAGAAAACAAATTATTAAGCTTGTTGTATGCCTTTGAAGAGTTTTAATTGGTTTGCATGGACCCACTTATCCTGAGCCTTTTTGCCTTCCATTATCCTGACCTTATACACTGAGGGGCTTAATTTATCGATAATGGTAAACGGTCCCCTCCACTTACGGCTTAGGTTGTTATCCAGGGGACGAAAATCTAACAACTTGACTGTCCCCCACTGTCCATACACAATCTCTCACTCCTCTGTTAAAATATGGTTTTGCTCTTATCTGACCCTTACCCAAGTGTATAGTGGCAAATAGATGTATTTTTCTTAGAGATTTGGAAAGCTTTAAGAGATACTGGTCCATTGATAGTTGATCAATTGTAGGGGTATGCAGCTCAATCCACAGATACTCTGGTAGTCTCTTTTGTCTACCTGTCATTACTTCAAAGGGAGTTAATTTGGTGGCTGATGAGGGAGTGACCCTGATGGCCATGGCCAGCAAGGGTAACAGGTTGTCCCAATTCTTATCATTAATATTAACAAATTTCTTCAGCATGGTTTTGATTTGTCGATTGGCTCTTTCCACTTGTACAGAGGATTCTGGGTGGTAGGGAATGTGGAACTTTTGTTCCACCCCCAGCATCTGTAGGCATTATTATTCTCGCCGTGACTTGGGCGTTATTACATTTTGCTGGAGACATCCCTACCCATTTTGAAAACATATCTGTCACCACCAAGACATATTTATTATTTTTAGAGGTGGCAGGTAATGGGCCTATGTAATCAATCTGTAAGGTTTTCCATGGACCTTCTTTCAAGCATATTCTCATGGGAGTGTTAACTTACAGCTCCCAGCTCTCACAGTATTGTTGTACATCTGATAGCATATTCGTCCACCAGTCTATACTGAGCAGTCTCTCATAAGTCTTTTCTGCCCCTTGATGACCACCGGTAGGCAGGTCATGAACTAAATAAATCATTTCATCTCTGTTTTTTCCGGTACTACCCATGTCAGTTCTTCTCCAATATAGAGAAGGATTTTCTGGTCCTCTGACAAAATGAGACTTTTTAGGTGCTTACGTAGGATGTTCTCCTCTGATATTTCCAAGCTTTCTTTCTTTAGATAATCTATTATCTCCTTGATCTTGTCATCTTGTTTTTGAAGCTCGGAAATATCTGGTACCTGCACTGTGGACTTTGTTAAAGCACAAACATTGGAGCACATGTCTGGGTCCTGTAGTTCTGTGAGTTCTGGAATTCTCCAGATCTCCCCCCCTCGGGCTCCGTGTTTGGCTAAGTGATCTGCTTTCTCGTTCTGTTCATGATAAGGAGAGTGAGGTGAATGACTTCTGACTTTACATACCCATGGTTTTACTTGTCTCTTTTGCACTAATGTAACAATGTATTTCAACAGCCTAGCGTTGTTTCAATGGAGACCCATCAGATGTTATGTATTGGTGCGTGTGCCAAAAGGGTAAGAATTCTGTAAGTGCGTTGCATACCCATGCTGAATCTAAGTATAGTACGATTTCCTGGTCTCCTGGTGTTACTTTTAAAGCATGCGCAATGTCTGCCATCTCAGCATATTGGGCTGATTTAACATGACATGCTCGTGCTATGGAGGTGGAGTTATTTTGTGGATCAACGACATACACACCAAACCCTGCATGAGGAGAGCCCTCCTCATAAAAACATGAGCCATCTGTAAAAATTTGGATGGCCATTTCAGGGCTTTGGCTCTCTTTTGGCAAAGGTCTGAAGAACTGATGCACATCTGTTGTAGGGCTGATATCACATTCGTGGGCCACTCCCATGTAAATTAAGCTATGGGCTTGGGTGGATGGATTGGGAGTATGTTTTACCGTGATATCTCGGTCCTGCAGTAGCAGAGCCCAATGTGCCAATCTGGCATTGGATACATGCCCATCTTTGACCCTGTCTGTGAGTAGGAATCTCGTGGGAGTGTGTGTGTTATGTAGAATTATTGGATTCAGACCAATGACATATGTAAAATGTTTAACCGCCCAAAAGTTTGCCAGGAGTTGTTTTTCACACAGAGAGTACTTCATCTCTACTGTAGAGAGTAGTTTCGATGCGTAAGAGATGGGTCTTAACTGTCTATGTACTTCCTGTGACAGGACAGCAGACAGGGCTGTCTCTGATGTAGCAGTCTCTATGTGAAAGGGCAATTGGTAATTGGGGTTGGCTAGTGCAGGTGCTTGAGCTAATGCTTCCTTGAGGGCCTGTACTGCATCGGTGTGTTGTTCAGTCCATATCCTTTGGGAATCCTTTTTCAGAAGATCATAGAGTGGGCTAGACGTCTGTGCAAATTCTGGGATGAATGCCCTAGAATATTTTACTAGAAAAGATCTTAATGTAGGGATACTCACTGGTAAAGGTAAGTTTAGAATTGTTTTTACCTTTTCATTGGAGATTGTCCGACAATTGGATGTAACCATGATTCCCAGGAATGAGAAAGATTCTTGCAGTAGCTGTGCCTTGGTGGGGTTGCACTTTAGCCCGGCTTTCTTCAGAAACTCCAGTAGTTCATCCAACAGTTGTAAATGATTCTCCTTACTGCTTGTGGCTAAAAGCAAATCATCAACGAACTGAAAAAGATTCTTAAGTGCAGAAAAATTAGCTAAAATAAATCGCATGGTGGCATGGAAAAGAGAAGGGGAGTTATGGAACCCCAGACATATGTGTACTGCACTCCCAGAAATGTAAACGCAAATTTATATTGGCACGCTTCCGAAAGGGGAAGAGACCAAAACCCATTTAAGATATCCAGGACGGTGAAATATTTATGTTCCGGGTTAAGCATGCTTAGGACATCTGAGACTGAAGCCACTGTGGGTGCACAACTCCGGGTGACTTTGTTCAACTTTCGCTAATCAATGGTCAACCTCCATGAATTGTCCCCTTTCCTGATGGACCAAATTGACGCATTGTTGGTGGACATACATACTCTGATTACACCTTGATCTAATAGGGATTCAATGGTGTCTTTGAGGTTACTGACGGCTTTTTGAGGAAAAGAATATTGTTTCTGTGGAGGAGGGTCAGGTCACATGTGACGGTCAGGTCACACAGTGACATGAATCAATTTATCCACCCTACCACAATCATGTTTATGTTTAGCAAAAGCATCTTGGTGCTTGGCTAAAATGGGCTGCAGTAACTCTTGCTCTGCATGATCTTTTGTAATGACTGATAAGTCATATTTTGTGTCATTCAGCTTTATGGCTGCAATGGAATGAGAGTCAGGAATAACCACTGGTATACTCTGATCAATGGGAAGACCCTGCAGTAACAACCGATTTGACATATCAATAATGCATCCATTTGGATTTAAAAAGTCAGAGCCTAGAAGGCTTTTTCTGTTGGGTAGAGGCATTAGAGCTGCAGGTAGTTTTACTGCTAATTGCCCAATTCAGACATCCAAAGGTTTTGATAAAGCACATTCTACATTGTGTCCAGCAAAGCTTTGTAAATGTAGTGGTTTTCCTGAAGACAATGGAGAGGACATGGGTTGTTCTTCATGTAGAATGGAAATTGCGGCCCCAGTATCAATACCCATTGTGTATGTTTGATCTCTTATTAATGCTCGTACCTGAGGGCGCCCACACCTATCTAAGGAAATAGGGGTTATGATTCTAGGGCCAGCTGCTAGTAACTGCTGATACTGGGTTGAGGGTGCTAATTTCGTATCACTTTATGAGGACATCTGTAATGCCTTAAGTAGTTGCCGCAATTGTGCATATGTGGGGGCATCTTGTATTTTCTCTTTTCCTTGGTGTCTGCTCCTTGTCCATAATATTCCCTACTCCTAGGGGTAGGATTTCCCCTAAACCCTATGCCTCGAGATGATGTTCCTTGGTTCCAGTTAGGATTATACGGAGGACTAAAAACCTCTGGGTGAGAAAGGGGACCTTCTACAGTGGTAGCTTTTCCCTGTAGGGCTGCTACCTTTCTGACTACTTGTCTTTCTTCTTTTTCTTTAGGCCTATACTGTCTAAATGCCTGTATGGCCTGGAAGGATCTGCAGATTATACCTATGATTTCCTCATTGGTCTGTTTCTTGGGATCTATTAAATGTTCACACTTTGCCCGAATTACTGGATGGGCATTCTGGATGAGAAGGCTTTTATATTCTAGATCTTCTTGGGTGGCTTTTGAGTTATTAGTATTATAGGCTGCCCATCTTCTATTTGCATACACCAGAGCGTTCTCTTCATTCTGTTGTTAATTTGGTATGCTACCATTAATCCTACGGCTGTGGGGTTAATCACGTTTTGCAACTCCTCCACAGTTTGCTGATAACTCCCTTTGCCCTCCTAATGAGATCTGGCAAAGCATTCCAGGTGTGGGGATCAATACTTAATTGCAATACCTTCACCTGGTCACTAGGATTCATAACTCCGAAAAGTGCACACCTCTGTCGTACATTCATGGCATGGGATGTAATATGCTCCTGTGATTTACACTTTCCAATGAACTCTGCCACACTCATGAGTTTTTTTTTTAAAGGCTGAGTATGGTAATCACTGGAGTTCACATCCCTTCCTCATCAAACCCCAAAAATGTTTTATCCCCCTCAGGAGAGGAGAATAATCGGGCTCTGCACTGGATGGGCATTGTAGTTCCCTCTGTGGCTAGGAGGTTTTGATCTGCACTCGGATCCTTGCCTTTCCCCCCTATGCCATCTCTATTCTCCTGTTGGCCTGCGATTTCTCCCATGGCAACAGGAAAAGGAGCATTCATCTCAAAGGATTCATCTTCCCAATAATCCTCATATCCTTCCTCTTCCCCCAATTCATATGCACATGTTGGGGCTGTGGCTTTATCTTGGTCCAGACTGTGAGCTAATGCTGCTTGTCCTTTAAGGATGGAAATAGTTTGTATCAGCTGGGCCTCTCTCTGCCTGCACTTAGTGTGGTCAATGGGTTTGCCTTTTTTAATTTCTGTTATTTGTTCTTGTGTAAATATGTAAGCACTAGTAATGTGACCACACCCAGCCTCAGATTTCGCTAATAACTGTTTGTATTTGGTTAATTCCTCTTGAGATGATCTATACTTTTTAGTTTGCTCATCATTAGAGGATTTCATCATTTCATTTAGGATGGAAGTGTTATTTAACTGGTTTTGTAAGTTTTGGTTGTCTGCTTTTATTTTTATTCTTTTCTCTTGTACCAGGTCTTCTAATTTCTTAATTCTAGCACTCATGGCCATGCAGGCTGCATACATGCCTGCCATTGCTAGACTTTTTAACTTCTTATTCTTTTTACAAGTCTTAGCTTGTTGTTCGAATAACTCCTGCACATACGACCATGGTGCTTCCTGGCCTTTAGCATCTGAGACAAACTCATTACTTTTTTGCTTAAGAGTGTATGCTGATACAAAACGTTCCAATGTGGACAATGCAGTCATCTAACTCAACTTGAATGTCCACTGAATTTACAAATAAGTGGTTGATGTTCCAATACTTTATAAGTTTACACTACTACAAGGAGAGAGGGAACAAAAAAACAATGCCTAATAAAATGTATATCATATATGTATTCTAACAAGCTACCCAAAATCAACAGCTTGGAAAGTTTTATTAATACCTGTTCTTTATCACATAGACAATCAGTTCAATTTCATCAGACACCTGGTACAGTAACAAAGGCCTGCTCACCCAATGAGTCCTTATCACTAAATTATTCTATGCACAGAAGATAGCCTAATAGCAACAAGTCTCACTAAAGGTGCGTACACACTTCCAATTTTTATCGTTCCAATCGAACGACGAACGATCGATTGGGCAAAAAATCGTTCGTAAAAAAGTAATGAACTCGGTTAACTCTTGCCTAACAGGAAAGAAATAAGTGATTTAAAAATATGCTGTTTTCTTAGCGCACATAAATGTTTAAAACATTTAAACAGCGCAAACATTTTTTTTAGGGCTAAGGTTAATATGTGTGCCATTAGAAAGAATGATTTTTTAGGGGAACAGTGACTTTTAATGCAAGCTCGCCAGTGTTAAGCTGCCGGAGCTGCAGTGTAAATTCTGCTTGATGAATTAGGGCCAGTGAGTGTATGGGGAATAGCATTGATAAGATTGTTAGTTAGCAATGGAGGGTGATATCTGTAATCACACCACCACACCACAGGGCTAAGGTACAATGATATTTTCTTTACCAGAGCAATAAACTTGACCACTTCTGGGAAGGCCAAAGACTTACTAAGATGTCTCAACTATGGATTCCTTTGAGAAAACGGACTGCAAACAAAGCCTCAACCCCAGATAACAATCATCTTTAGTATTCAACAAAATGTATATACCAACCCAGAACACAAAGGTAATAGCCGATAAAGTTATGCAACTCTAGGCTCAAACTGCTCACACAAGTTTTACAACAACACTAATGTCCACCTTTTACGAACAAAGACTTGATAGAACAAAAGGGTCCTGCTCACACAGACAACAGTCTAATAAGAACAATGGTCAGCTTTATAGTAAATAGATAACAATGGAGATTGATATCACAGATCCCACCTCCTGCTGGGAACAAAAAGGGCTACAGCTACAATTATTCCCACCTAAACGAAGTAATAAACTTAACCACTGCTGACAATAAAACAAAAATCTTAAAATGCAATGGCTATCTGAACCATGCTCAAAATATATCAATTTAGAATGCTTTTGTCCAAAACAAGAACCAAAATATCACTATATGTACTTTACTACATCAATCAGACTTATTAATACCTGAATTCACCAACTAATGTGAACATTAACATCCGCTTATCTTGTGTTTCACTGAAAACAGCACACAATTGGTCACAGATTTACTATCCAACTTCTTACCCAACTGGCTTTTTAACCATACTTCAGTGAGGGGTTCTTAAACAACACCTTATTCCTACTAACAACTTCAACAGTTCCTACTGGGAATATATCCCAGTTAATGATCCCAAGTGTATCCTCCCCTGTTAATTTAAACCGGTTTATTAGAGGTACATCCAATACACTATTATTTTGGGATTTCTATACATACATATAACAAAGTATTGCACATACAGCAAATACTCAAGCATGCAATGACGTATGGCCTCTTACCAATACCCCTGCAGCATACAATATCGAATACAGTATCACTGTGGTCTCAACTTGTCTGAATGGCTGACTCAGCCTGTATTCACTTAACTCTATTTTTACATAAAAACAAAAATAGAAGCTGTTTGAATGAACCCACTAATTTGTGTCCCGAGTCTATGGTCACCACTGTTGTTTTAGGAATAATTATCTGCATAAATATGGAAATTATATCCCCTATCAATGCATATAGACATTTAATAAAAGAAGATAAGAAAACAAGGTAAAACAAAGTACACAGCAATATTGTCAGATATCTAAACACAGGAACTTCAATCAATGATATATATATATCACTTAGACATAAAGTTATTAGTAGTAACCCCTGTAATAATCTAGTAACTACTTAGTACACAATACATCAAAACAATATAACAATAATAACATAGACATATGTGGAGACATGTACTGAACAATATAAGAATGCAATTCAGGAATGTGTTGTAGCTACCTGTCAAGATGTTGATGGGTACCCCAGGAGCCTGATTCCCTAAGAAGTCTAATCCCCTATTATTCCAGCTCCTCTTTTATATAGTTAAGTCCCATTAGGTAACATTGGGACTCCTTGATTGGTTAGTGGGTGTGTTCAGTACGATGACCATCAGTTGGCACACACCCCACTAGATTGGGATTGTTTAATCCTTTGAAGTTACTTTCAGTTTCACTCTGCACTGCAGCCAGCATCGAGGAGTCACACAGAGGCACACAGAATCAGGTATCGGAGGATGTCTTATTTGCGGGGGTGCTTTATTTTAATTGTTTGAGCAAAAATCGGGGGATGGCTTATTTGATGAGGATGCCTTATCATCGGGGAAACACGGTAGATATATACACACATATATACACATATCTACACATACACATCTATTTACATATTCATAAACAATCTTTGGGTGCAACAAGGGGGAACCAACACATTCCCAAATATACTCAGCCTTATTTACCCGTAGTGGGGGATTTATATCTTATCCAAGGGTCCCAGATCCTGTCAAATTTCTCTATTTTATTTTGGAGTACTTCCATCTTGGCAAAGAATGGACCCAGCACTATTGGATTGGATTTCCAAGACTTAGCAAGAGTGATCCGAGCCGCCAGCAGAATCAGTTTCAATCAGTTTATATTATTATGGTAAAAATCAATGAGATTTGGTCTTTCATGTTGGCCAGGGATCTGCATGAGCTTTCAAAACGAGTAGGTCGCATTGGGCGACGGGACAGCCGAATTTTGGAATGCAGGAAGGACCGAATTTGCAGATAGCAAAAGTACTCGCGAGTCAGCAATTCTTTTTTCTAACCAGATGTTCAAAACTGGAAATATCACGGACATTTATAATGTCATGAATTCGCTCAAACCCTTTGTTAACCCACCAAGATAAATCTATCTAGATCTCTGCCAGGAGTGAACTCCAGATTATTCCAAAGGGGAGTGAGGGGAACATGGGCCGAGCTTAGCGCCAGGTATGACCGTATATATCCCATATCTGAAGAGAGTGACATAAAAGAGGGTGCCTTCTAAATTGTCTGAGTTTCCTAGGAGTCCACATCAAAGATTCAATAATTCACAATAAAACAGCTGACTTTTCTATATCTACCCACTGTGGCCTGATCCCTCGTATTGTGGAGTGTAAGAACTGTGAGATTCGGGCAACTCTATAGTAGTGACTAAGTAGAGGGACCCCCAAGCCCCCTTGTGAGCGAAAGGCAAGCATTGTCTTCCTCTGGATCCTGCTCCACTTGCCCCCCCCAAACAAAATTCATGATTTTGCTTTGAAGAGATATAAATTCTTAGGGTGGCACCAGGATGGGGAGGGTGTGAAACAAGCATAAGATACATAGTAAAATATTGATCTTGACAGCCGCTATCTGGCCTAGCCAGGATTGAGGAGCAGTAGACCAAATTTTCAAATCCAAGTAAATCTTTTTAAGTAAAGTGGTGTAATTTGATTTGCCTGAAATAAGGACTGATAAGCTTGAGTTGTCTGATCAGGGGCCTGTCTGTACAGCATGAATCCCACCTGGTTCGGATGGGAGTAAGCTCCCAAAAAAGATCCAAGACAAACTGAAAGAATTTTAGTCATCAGCTTCAGATCGCAATTAATTAATGACATTGGAAATGTCCGAAGCGTCTTTACCCAGTTGACATTAATGAAAGCACAATTCCCTTCCAAATGAAGGGAATTACCCCCTTTCAAATAGTTGTAATACTCAACCAAATGTGGGAACAATTGGGAACCAAAGGTTTTGTAATATACATAAGAGAATCTATCTGGACCAGGGGCACTACTAGATTTAAAGCACTTAAGCACTGTAGGAGCTTAGTGAAGGGCTTCTCCAAGATTTCCACATATTTAGTCTTAAGCTTGGGCATAATAATTCCCCTGAAAAAAATGCTTCCATTGCACTTGGAGATGCATTTTGCTGTTGCCGTAGAGGGAGCTGTAAAAATCTTTAAAAGCCAAGCGAACATTTTCTGGATTCTTGGTAAGTTTACCATCTTTCATTTTAATCTTTGGGAGAGCATACATTTTGGGTCTAAGGTTCAACTTATTAACTAACAATCCCCCAGGCTTATCTTCCCATGTGTAAAATTTATGGGCTGCCCATCTTAAGGATTTCTCAGCTTTGGTGGTAAGCAACAAATTGAGTTCAGTGCGTAGGAATTCAATTTGAGGATGAAGATCCAAGGTCGGATTAGACTTATGTTGCAATTGTAGGGTATGATATTCTCTTATCTTAGTTTCTATAAGTTTTTCCCGTGCCTTCTTCTCTTGGGCCCCCTTATTCTAATGTTGGGCCCCCTTATTCTAATGTATTCCCCTCTTATATAGGCCTTATGGGCCTCCCAGTTGTTGGCTGGAGAAATATCCCCAGGTATTTTAATTGTGAAGTAACCCTCGATCAATTTCTCTATTTCTGATTGCATCAGTGGGTCCATTAGGAGGCTCTCATTGAGTCTCCACCTGAAACCAGCCTGTGCACCCCAGAGACCCCTCAGCCGCACAACCACAGGATCATGGTCCAACCAGGGCACTGATAGGATTTGAGCTTTGGTGGCCATAAGAATCAGCCGAGGTTGGAGAAAGATATGGTCAGTACGAGACTATTGATTATGAGCCACCAAGAAAAATGTATAGTGTTTTTCAGATGGGTTCAGCTCCCGGCATATATCTATGAAATTTTATTGTTTTAAAAGATTAGAAAACCTATGACTTTTCTTAGATGGGAAGCGATACGGTGGTGAGCTAGTTTTATCAAGAACTTGATCTAGTGCCAGATTTGAGTCACCTGCCCAAAGCTATTTTGTGCAAAAGAAAGGTGAAAAAGTCAATTTGGCCCTCGGGACCATAATAGGTTACCACAGTAAGTACTTAACCCTCAATAGAGCCCGGCACTAGTAGGAATCTACCACCTGGATATCAGACTTTATCCAGAGGCGAGAAGTTCATCACACCACATTTTTTTTTATCTGAGTTAGCCTGATAACAAAGGGGAAATCTCCTATGGAGAAATCATTGCATTGAGTTGCTGGAAAAAGGAGTCTCTTGCAATGACAGGATGTCTACATTGAGAGAGTTATAGTAGTGAAAGGCTTTGGTCCTTTTAGTTGGAGAATTAAGCCATTGCACATTGTGTGTCAATATCACCAAAGGCGGAGGATCGTTAGTGTCTACTGCTGTAACAGCCATTAATCAAATAGTAGGACAGAGAGAGCATGGAACAACCCACAATCTTGAGAAACCAGGGGGAAAGGAAAAAACATTGGGGAAAACACCAGCGACGACCACACATAGAGAACAAAGACAAAAAACAACAAACAAAAACATATAAGTAGCCAATCTGTAAAACAAAAAAGTATCCAGGGTCTCAGACCGACCCCTTCTGCACGTCCTAAAATTGAGGACGAGCGGGAGTGATCAGCTCAAGCTACTCGGACCTTCTGCATTGTGCATCGCATCTTCCAGGAGATGCGAGCAGCAATAGCAAATTCCGAGGGTGGTGCCAGCTGGCATCACCCCCAGAGACCATCAGATCGCCGCTGGGGCGCGGGGCAAAGGTAAGGGGGGCTTTTAAAGTTACCCCAAGTGTGACTCGGGATTACCTCTTTTTGCATGTAAAAGCCACCCCGAGTCACACTCGGGATTACCGCTGGGGGGGGTTAATGATTGATACTCTAAATGGTCTAAGGCAGACATTGTCAAAGTCAGATTTCCACCAGCCCACAGCCTCTGTCATAAAATCAATAATATGGGGCCATATATGTTGACTACAGTAATAAATACACACATAAAAAAAAAAACCTATTTTATATTTCATCAGAGTTGATCAACCGCCTCGCAATTATCCACTTGCTACTCGGCGGGCATAATCCGCAGGACGGGAGTCCCCATGTGTGCACAGGGAATCCCCTAAAGCATTATAGTGGGCATGTGCTGTGCAGGACCTGCACGTGCTAAATGGTCAGCCCCCACACATTTTCACCTTACTAAATCTGGCCCTCTTTGCAAAAAGTTTGAACACCCCTGGTCTAAGGGTATTAGTGGTTGTTAGGTCTTGTGAGGACTGCTATCTTGCAGAGTTAGTGCTAACCCGACGACAGAAACCACTCCACACAGACCAAAAAAAAAAAGCTCCAGTTTATATACGTTATTACACAGGAATTGCCCATCATCCCAGAACATCTGCAAGCCCTCCCCAACCTGCTTCCTGTATCGGCCCTAGCTACTCCCTTGCAACAAAGTCTTGCTTAGAACACTCCAAGGCCATGTGTTTGGCTGCTGACTGTTTGGCTGGTGAAACAAGAGGCTTTTTAATTAAGTGGAGTTGGATTCATTAAGTGGAGTTGGAAAAAACAGGACTCAGATATTGTGCATTTGGGAGTTGTGTTTGTTTGACTGTTGGGTTGTGTCTGCTTGACTGTCAGTTTTTTGTTTTAAATAGCTTTTTTTTCCTTTTTTCCTTCTTCCTTGCTGACCTCTAAGGAGGAGTGGTCAAGGTTTCACAGGTGATTTAAGTTCCTGGCAGACTCACCTTGAGCTTGCTCACTGTTTGGCTGTTTGACTTGGAAAAAACTTTTAAAGGTAAATCCTTATAGTAACCACAAACTGAAAGAAAAATGTTATAACTCCTTGTAAACAAACAAACATTGTAACTGGGAAAATGAGTGGTAGCAAGGTGGAAGATTTGGTTTAGTGCACAGTCTGCCACATGTATGCACAAATGGAGCAACAGCTCCTAGGTGAATACCACTGTGATAGATGTGAGCAAGTCGCTTTTCTGGGATCTCGCATTGGAGAACTGGAGAAGTGCATTGCAACACTGAAATCACTGGATCACCTTGAGGGGGGTCTCCTGCTCACTGAGCAGGCAGTTAATGGCTTAGATGTGGGGGGTGGAGAGGTTAATACCCCTAGCAGTAATCCCAGGTGTGACTCGGGGTGGAATCCACTTGCAAAAAGCGTTAATCCTGAGTCACACTTGGGGTGAGTTTAAAAGCCCTACTTACCTGCGCCCCACGCTCCAGTGGTTATCTAACGATTCTCACTGTGATGCCTGGGCATCTGTCCGTCAGGGGGTGTGGCCGGGCGGGAAATTTAAAAGCAGATTACTGAGTATTCAGCTTTTGAATGCCGCCCGGGTCCCGGCTACGCCGCTGCCTCTATTATCAGTTAGATGCAATGCACCATGTAGGACTTCTGCATTGTGCATCGCATCTAACTGGTGATGCGATCAGCAATAGTAAATTCTGGGGGTGATGCCAGCGGCGATTTCCCACTGGCATCACCCCCGGAATTTACTATTGCTGATCGCATCACCTGGAAGACCTGATACTTGCTTCCTCCTGGTGACCTTTTGTTTAACTTTATGTGGCTTATTTCATCACTTCCTGAGTGTATCATTTGATCACTTTGTCTTTGACATTGATTGTTCCTGAATGATTACTGGAGACTTGACCACATGGCATCCAAAAGGCATCTCGCCAGCGCTGTTTTGGAGGAACTTGAAAGCAGCAATAGCGATTTGGAACCCCTTGTGGAATCAAGCGATAGTGATTCACCAGGAAATTTGTCTTCGGACAGTGAAAGTGAACTGAGAGATGATTCTGAACCTGAGGTCAGTGCTGTGCGCACATGGTGCTCTATTGACCTTGATGCGGACCAGACAGCACCGCCAAGATTTCCATTTACCGGCGCACCTGGGATGAAAATTGAGGCTGAATGCGATGACCCCCTTGCATACCTGAAGTTTTTGACCAATGAAGTTATCGAAAAAATTGTTGCCGAGACAAACAGGTAAGCTGATCTAACGTTTTGAAATTGTTTGCTATTTTTTTTTTTTGTTTGTTTTTTAAGCAAACATGTATGCTGCTCTGTGTTTGCTATCCTTTTAACTTTTTTTTGCTATTTTTTTTTATGCAAACAAGTATGCTGCTTTGTGTTTGCTAACTTTTTAAAATGTTTGAAATTTTTTGCAATTTCTTTTTTTATGCAAACATGTATGCTGCTCTGTGTTTGCTAACATATTACTTGCAATCTTCACCACACTATAAAAGATCATATCCTAAAATACCTTTTTTATTTTGTTTTATGCAGGTATGCTGGACAACAACAAGACGCTCCACACCTGAGGTTTGCAAGAAGCAGAAAGTGGGAACCTGTGACCAAGGATGACATTTGGCTGTTTTTGGGCTTGGTGATCCTGCATGGAGTTGTGGGAGAAACCAGTGCAGAAGTGGCACTGGTCCAAGAACAAAATGCTTTGCCACTCCATTTGTTGGCACAGTCATGCCAGAATACCGATTTTTCCTCAACATGAAGTACATGCACTTCGCAAACAATGAAGAATTTGATCAGACTACCCATCCTGCACAAAAACTAAAGAAAATTTGGGAAGTTTCTCAAATGATTCTTAAAAATTTCCAGGAGACCTATGTGCCAGACAGAGACATCAGTATTGATGAAAGTCTAATGGCTTACAAGGGGAGGCTCAGTTGGGTGCAGTATATTGCGTCAAGGAGGGCACGATTTGGCGTGAAAACATATATGCTGTGCAAATCCTCATCTGGTTACATTTGGAATAAAGTACTTTACACTGGAAAAGGGACACAGTTCAACCCCAGATACAGCCATTATGGATTGGCAACATCTTCAGTGCTATCCCTCATTGAGCCATTGCTAGGTCAGGGCTTCTGCAACACTGAACAGATGCCTATGGAACCGTTAGGGCTAACCGGCGCAACCTGCCATCAATGTTTGCAAAAGGGAAGCTGAAGACTGGGGAAACTGTTGCCTGGCAGAAAGGCAAGATCATGGCCCTGAGATGGCATGACACAAAAGATGTGTGCCTGATGAGTACTGTCCATGATGCCTCCACCGTTCTGGTACACACAAAACAGGGGAAAGAATTGATGAAGGGAAAGAAGTGATGAAGCCACAGGTGGTGACAGTGTCGATAGAGCTGACCAAGCTATGACAATCTACCCAGCGATGAGGAAACAGCAAAGGAAGTACTACAAGAAGATTTTCAGGCATCTAGTTGAGCTGTGCCTATGAAATGCCTACATTCTGTACAGAAAAAATAGACAGAGGCCTGTGAATCATTCGGTCTTCATTTTGAAAGTTTCCAAATCCATGGTCAGAAACCACCAAACACCACCTGGACGTCAGGCTTCCACCGTTGTCATTCCAGAATGCCTGACTGGTCGTGACTTCCCTGAATACATCCCACTAACCCAGAAAAAGGCAGCACCTACAAGGATGTGGTTTGCTGCTCAAAGACCGATGACAGAGAAAGGAAGATCAGAAAGGAAACCAGATTCTACTGTCTAGACTGTGATGTTGGACCCTGCTTCAAAACCTACCACACCTGGGAAGTCTACTAAAAATATATATATTTTTTTCTAAATTCTACATTTAATTTATATTGTTATTTATGCATCCTTGTTTTGACAAATTTCAGTGAAAAATGTTTAATAATTTTTTTTTTTTTTTTTGATAAATTACATTGTTGTGGTCTATTATTTCAATATTTTTTATAACTATGATTTATAATTATTTATTATATTATATTATTGTATTATGCGCAACACAGGAAAGGCAGAGGGAGCTTAGATAGCTAAACGCATGGCTTAAGTCCTGGTGCAAAAGGGAAGGGTTTGGGTTCATAGAGCACTGGGCTAATTTTTCATTGGGGTACAACCTGTATGCCAGAGATGGTTTGCACCTAAATAAAACGGGGTCTGCTGTGCTAGGGGAAAGATGTAGAGGAATGGTGGAGGGATATTTAAACTAGGACAGAGGGGGGTGGTGGTAAAGGTAAATAAGTGGCAGAAAGGTTAACCAGTGGTCAGACACTAGTGGAGGGTGGATTAGGGATAGTTGGGGGGAGGGTTATGGAAAATTGTTAGAGCTTCCCATATTACAAACAAACTTTGGATTGTGTAGTACTAGTGGTACTGAAGAACAAAAGAATTTGGCAAACAATGATGGTAAAAGCAGCAATGGTTTAAAGAGCTTATTCACCAATGCTAGAAGTCTAGCAAACAAAATAGGGAAGTTGGAAGCCTAATGAGTGAGGAGAATTATGACTTAGTTGGCATTGCTGAATGCTGGCTTTGTTCTTTGCATGACTGAGCTGTCAATATTCCTGCAAATACTGTCTTTCGTTAAGACAGAGTCAAATGAAAGGTTGGTGGTGTCTGTCTGTATGTGAGAATTTATCTAAAAGTGAATGTGAATGGTGCAAGTGATGAGCTTAAGACATGATGTGTTTTGTATGTGGGGATGTATAATACACAATTAAATATTGGCGTCTGCTATAGGCCCTCCAGTGCTAAGGAAGAAATAGAAAATAAACTTCTAGCACAGATAGAAAAAGCAGCAAAAAGTGGAAGTGTTTTAATCATGGGAGATTTCAACTACCCTGACACTGACTGAAGTAATGGCACTACAGGAACAGCAAGATAATTTTATGGTGCAGTTTATAGAGGCCCCAAATAAAAAATGATACTCTTCTGGACCTAGTTCTTTCTAACAGTGCAGACCTTATAACAAATGTGCATATAAAAGAGAATCTGGGTAGCAGTGACCATAATATGATTTCATTTAATGTAAGCTGTAAACAGGAAGCAAAAACAGGAAAAATAAAAACATTTAATTTTAAGAGAGCAAATTTTCCATTATTAAGGGTCTCTCTATGACTTGGACTGGGAGACAACATTGTCCTCAAAGAACGCAGAACAAAAATGGGAATGTTTCAAGTCTGTTCTACAGAAGCACACTGAAATATATATTCCAATGGGTAATAAGTTTAAGAGGCTAAAATTAAAATCTATGTGGCTCACAGCTGATGTTAAAAAACCATAAGAAACAAGAAAAGGGCATTCCAAAAATATAAAAATGAAGGATCACCTTCATCATTTGAAAACTATAAAGAATATATCAAAAGATGTAAAAAACAGGTAAAACTTCAAAAATGAAAGACAGATTGCAAAGGAAAGTAAGGCAAACCCCCCACATTTTTTAAAATATATTAATAACAAAAAGATCAGTTCTGAGCATGTAGGCCCCTTAAAGGATGTCGCTGGGGATAAAGACAAGGCAGATTTACTAAACATTTTTTTTTAGTTCTGTACACAAAGGAAAATGGCAGGACTCAAGTCCAAATTCAGAATAGCAATGTCACTGCCTTAATTGAGTCACAATGGCTCAGAATTGATATGACTGAGAAACAGCTGGGAACAATTAGGGTTGAAAAAGCACCAGGACCTGATGGATTACATCCATGTGTCCTCAAAGAGCTGAGCTTTGTTGTTTCAAAGCCATTATTTCTAATTTTTAGAGACTATTTAGTCACTGGCAATGTTCCAATTGGATTGGCATAAGGCCAATGTGGTTCCTATCTTCAAAAAGGGAGCAAAGTCATTACCAGGTAACTACAGACCGGTTAGTTTAACGTCCATAGTTGAGGAGTTTCTGCTGGAAAATAATATTATAAGTGATAGTCGGCATGGCTTCAAGAAAGACAGAAGTTGTCAAACAAATTTACTCTCTTTTTATGAGGAAGTAAGTAAACAGGTAGACATTGGAGTAGCTGTTGAGTTAGTGTACTTGGACTTTGCTAAAGCATTTGACACAGTACCCCACAGATGGTAATATGCAAGTTAGGGTCAATACGTTTAGAAAAGTCAATCTGTAAATGGATAGAGAACTGGCTTAAAGACCGCATCCAGAGAGTTGTAATTAATGATTTATTCTCTGAAAGGTCCAAGGTTGAGTTTGGGATTAAAAGTACCATTTCTGTGTTTGCAGATGACACCAAACTATGTAATGGAAATATTTCCATACAGGATGCCTATAATCTACAAGCAGATCTGGATGTACTGTTTGAATGGGCAGCCAAGTGGCAAAATTGTAGACCTGTAACTTACAGAAATATGTCCGAACAAGGGTCTAGTAGATATCATGAATATAAAAAATGTTTGAAACACACAATCATGTAAACAAAAAAAAAAATACTTTTAATAAAATTAAATAAAATACACAAAAATCAGCTAAAACAAGAATACATAAATAAATGAAAAATACTGAAAATGCGATAATTCGGTATACTGTGTAGTAATATATTTTTCTAAAACACCGGAAACCCCCGTGATCGTCACTGCACTCGCCGGATGAAAAAAGAAGACAGAAGACATCTCCAGAGGAGCTGCGGGGAGAAGGTGAGTATTTTTTTTTTCGATCGACGCTGGACAGAACGGATCATCGCAGCGGGGACCAGGTAAGTGATTGGGATTTACACAGTGAGAAAAGTTTGCGTTTATCGATTTTTGCAAAATCGATAAACCCGAACCAAGGTCGGGTTTACCGGTCGGGTGGTTAATATATATAAATGTAAAATTATGCACTTGGGCACTAACAACATGCATGCTTCATACTGTCTACGGGAAATACATTTGGGGGAGTCAGAAAAGGTTTTGGGTGTTCTAGTAGATCATAGACTTAATAACAGCATGCAATGCCAAGCTGCAATATCTAAAGCTAACACTTTCTTGTAATAAAAGAGGAATAGACTGCAGAGATGGAGACATAATCCTCCTGCCCCTGTACAAAGCATTGGTTAGACCACATCTGGAATATGCAGTCCAGTTTTGGGCACCAGTTCACAAAAATTACATTGTTGAATTGGAGAGAGTGCAGAGAAGGGCAACTAAATTATTAAAAGGAATGGAGGAGCTCAGCTATGAGGAGAGATCTGAATCTATTCTCTCTTGAGAAGAGACGTTTAACGAGGGATATGATCACCCTGTATAAATATATAAACAGTCCATATAGAAAACTCTTGTTAGCCCTGTGGGTCGTGCCGGCGCCGCTGCTCCTAATTGCAGGCACGGGCGCGGGGTCCTATCTTTCAGGTAGAGTAACCCCAGCACCTTTGTTCCATGCCAGAGTTTCCTTCCTGCTGGAAACTTGCACTGGTGTTTGAGCTGGCGTGGGTGTGTCTCTCTTCATCTATTAGGCAACACATACACGCCCTCTGTTTCTACAGTCTATGGCTAGATCTCTGCTAGTATTTAAAGGCACTTCCCACTACAAGAAGTTGTCTGAGTAATCTATCCTCACCATCAGAGGCTCTAGTGAAGACCAGGTAGCGGCTTAGTTACGCCCCTTCGGAGAAAACCCAGTCAGTGGCACAGTGGGTCCACACCCGCGTGCATTAGAACTCTCTTACCCATTATTCACTTTGAGATCATTACAAAGAACAAGAAGGCACTCTTTGCATCTGGAGGAAAAGAAGTTTAAGCTTCAGATAAGGAAGGGATTCTTCACTGTAAGGTCTGTGAAAATGTGGAATCGGCTCCCTCAGGAACTAGTTTCAGCAACTACTATAGATTGCTTTAAGAAAAATCTGGATGCTTTTTTGGAAGCACAGAATATACCTGGGTATTAAGGCTTTAAAGTAAAAATAACAGTGACTGTTGATCCAGGGAACATCCGATTGCCTTATGGAATCAGGAAGGATTTTTTATTTTTCCCTGTTGAAACAAGTTGTACCAGGGTTTTTTTGCCTTCCTCTGGACCAACTATGTCTTATAGAGTTTTATATCTGGGTTATGTTTATTTCCCTAGTGGTTGAACCTGATGGACTTGATTTTTTCAACCTAACCTACTATGTATACTATGTAACTATGTATGTGAATATAAGAGATATACAAGAATTTGCAATTCTTAGCAGAAAAACTATCCTTGTCTAAAAATTAAGGAGGCTTCCAACTATCATATTAACAAGATGGTGGCGGGTATTAACAAAATGGTGCCGATCAGATCAATAATTGCTTACAGTGGTGTACCCCAGAGTTCAGTGGTTGGACCTTTACTGTTTACCATCTAAATAAATAATACAGAGTTTGGGATTAAAAATATCTTTTTTTGTGTTTGCAGATGACACCAAATTATGTAATGGAATTAGTTCCATACAGGATGTTCAATCTACCAGCAGACTTGTATGTACTGTTTAGCCAAGTAGCAAACGACATTTAATATTGAGAAATGTAAAATTATGCCTTTGGGGTCTAACAACATGTATGCCTCATGCTGTCTAGGGACAATACATTTGGGGAAGTCAAACATAAAAAAGGATTTGGGGACTCTGGTGGATGATAGGCTTAATATTTGCATACAATGCCAAGCTACAATATCTAAAGCTAGCAAAGTACTTTCTTGGATTAAGAGGAATAGACTTCAGAGATGGAGACATAGTCCTGCTCCTGTAGAAAGCATTTGTCAGACCACATCTGAAATATACAGTACAGTTTTGGGCACCAGTTCACAAAAACATTTTGACAACCATCATGATTACCAGCTCTATAAACAGGACCCTACTGGTGTTTTCTGCCTAAATTTCAAGGCTTTATTTTTTAATTTCAGGGTTTAAATTTAATTCATAATGTGTAACCATAAAAGATATGTAGAGTTATGACTTGGAATATACATTTTTTTTTAAAAATATTTATGTTTTAGACGTAAGAGATCTCTTGTAAGAATAACAGTACTTTCTTTTGTTTTTGTTTTGCCTATTTCCTGTTCAAAAACTATGACAGCGAATATGTAGCAAACCACAGTATTTCCACACCAGGTTTTATCTACAAATTACACTTTGCATAAAAGTAGCAAAAGCTGAACTATATGAGATACAATATATTTCCGGCGTATAAGACGACTTTTTAACCCCGAAAAATCTGTGCCAAAGTCGGGGGTCGTCTTATACGCCGGGTACTTACCAATCCCCTGAACGGGGAGAAGATCCGAGCTCGGGTTAGCAAGAGAGTCAGAGAGCTTCGGGGGAACGCGTTGAGCCATGCCGTATAGATTTACATGCGTTATAGAATATTGTGATTTACAAATTAGCCACCAGGTGGTGCTGTGTGACTACTTTACATAGAAGGGTAGACAATTCTATCATTTAAAGTAAAAATTTTCTTTGTTACTGTTTTTTTTTTTTAAGTGCAACAAACTCTATATTTTAACTGGAAAAGCTGTGGGTCGTCTTATACGGCGGAAAATACAGTATATATATATATATATATATATATATATATATATATATATATATATATATATATATATATATATATATATTGCATTGTAAAAATGTTATTGGGCATCTTTTATGAACTCTTGGACCTATCAAACCGATATACCACAACACTTTCAGTTATAAATTTACCAGAAGGTTTGCTGTTGCAGTTTTATGATTCAGATTCCTTCATGCAGGTAGAAAGCTTACCACGAAAATCTTCCCTTGTGAGGGTACACACAACAGAACAGAGGTATTAAAAGTTCTAGCTTTTTTTTTGTTTTTTCCTTTATTCTGTTTTTCTTTGCTTCAGGTTTCCTTCTGAGTGTCACACTTACTTCTTCTTTGCTAAAGCGCAGGCTCCACTCTTCTGCGCAAGCCTGCAGTTCCAGATTTAGGCAGTATCGCCCCCCTGCTGGCAAATCTGGAAATAGCCTGTTAAGTACCTTTGGCTATTTAACTAGTCCCCACTTGTCCCAAGCCCCCTAGCTCTGATGAGCATTTCCTATACACCTGTGCTGGTAAATATAGTGCTTTTCCTGTCCATCTCCTGTGTTAACCCCTTTGGTCCAGTCTCTTGTTTCTCAGCCAGTTCCCTTGTGCTGTTCCAGTGTTGTGTGTCTGTGTCTGTTACCAGTGCATCCTGTTGTTTCCAGTTTCTCCTGTGTTCCCTGTGTCTGCGATAACTACCATGTCACCGGTGTCCATTTCCTGGATACCTGGTATTTGACCCCTGGCTTGTGACCTGACCTCTCTTGCTTGCTGCTTGCCTCGACCCTGGCCTTCCTTGACAATTCTTCCACCTAGTGATTTGGTACCACATATTATCCTGCCCACCCTGATGTTTACAAGGACTGCAACCTGGCTGTAATCAGCAGTGAAACATCCTCACCACTAGAGGCTCTGGAGGATACCTGGTTGCCGCTTAAACTCTGCGCCTTGCCTCTTCTTAGGGCTCACACCACTTTTGTGCAAGCTGTAGCTTGAGGCTCTTACTCCTCAAGTGTGACAGTTTTCACCAACCATGAATATTCTTTTCCAGACCTCAGCAGACCCCAAGCAACTTCTCACCCAGAGGCTAGATGCCCAGGAAGCTACCAAAAACCAGGTGCTCCACCAGCTTCATTTACTCGCCTGGATCAGCTGCTGGTCTGGAGAAGCTCTGGCATGGGTGACCCCGCTCTGGGAAAGGAAGTATCCGGTTATCAGTAATATTGAAACTTCCTGAGCCTCTTTAGAAGGGTTTCTAATGGACCAGTGTGCAGCTCCTCAGCGGCCAGTGCGGTCTTGCATCTCCGTCAGTGGTCACTGTGGGTCAATTCGCAGTTATGTTTTGTACTCCGAGCTTGCCTGGAACAATGAGACACTTCTCGACACTTTCTGGAAAGGCCTTTCTGACTGCATCAGGGATGAGTTGGCTGGTCGAGAGATTCCCCTTCTCTGGATAGCCTGATCTCCCTGGCCCTCCAGATTGACCTTCGCTTCCAAGAGCATTTTCAGTCTTGTTCATGCAAACACTTTGTACCACAACTGGACTTCAGTGACCTCTTGAAACTCCAGCCTGTACTGTAACTCCTGTCTCAGAAGAACTCATGCAGCTGGGCAAAACCTAGCTGTCTCCAGAGGAAAGGTTCCAGCTCCTGTCTTCATGTCTCTGCCTTTACTGCGGACAAAAGGGACACTTTATAAAATCTTGCCCACAGAGGCCGGGAAACTTGAGCGCCTACCCTGCTCTGAGGGGGCATGCTGGATCCCTCTTCTCTCCCCTCCACTCAGCGTCCCTCCATAACCATCCAGCTTCGCCACAACAACTCCACGTTTGCCCTGGAGGGCAAGCTGCTCAACTCTGGAGCAGATGGAAATTTCATCTCAGTCACCCTTGTCAGGTAATATGCTTGGCCTATAGAGCCTTTATCTCAACCTTTGCATATCTCTGCTGTGGGTGGTACCCGTCTGTCATGTGGACTTATCCACTTCCAGACTAGACTCATAGAAATGTCTGTTGGTGTGGTACATCACATATATAACTTTTCTTGTGCTTCCTCAAGCCACCTCTGCAGTCATTCTGGGAAGCCCATGTCTTCAACTACACTCCCCTGTGCTGGACTTGTCTACTCCAGAGTTATTGGCTTGGGGTCCCTTGTGTCACTCCAAATGCCTGACCAAGCTCACACCTCTCAGGCCTCTTGCTCTCTCCACTCTTGAGGTTATACCATCGACTCACAGACAGCATATGGGTTTCAAGGATGTCTTTTCCAAATGTAAGGCAAAGCAACTACTTCTCCACCGGTCCTATGACTATTCGATAGACCTCATTCAAAATGCCACACCTCCAAGAGGTAGGGTATACCACCCCAGTCTCCCTGAGACCCAGGCAATGAGCGAGTATATCAAGGAAAATCTGCAGAAGAAATTTATACGTAAGCCCTCTTCCCTTGCTCTAACAGGGTTTTTCTTTGTCCAGAAAAAACATGGGACTCTTTGGCCATGTATTGACTACCACAGTCTGAACGCCATCACCATAAAGAACCGCTACCCTCTGCCACACATTTCTGAGCTCTTTGACCGTCTCCGTGTTGCACAGATCTTTACCAAACTAGACCAACAAGGTAATAAGAAGGTGAGTTTTAGGAATAGAGAAAAGACAGGCTTTTTTAGGGCATGGAGTATTTTTCATAAAACAATAAACTTTATTTCAATCGAAAATATTCTAAAACTAGACAGAGATGACCCATGCTAGTGCCTAGTGCTAACATAGGAAGACTAAGCTAGGTAACAGGTAAGCATACGGTGCAAGTAGTTTTGGTCCTGTTCAGACAGCAATAGTTTTGTTTCCCATCCAACACGTTTTGCCTGATAAGGCTTCTTCAGGGATTTGTTGGGGGGACTTGGTAGTATTGCTGAAATCTTTTCTGTGGGGGCCAGTTGTTCTCATACTGCTTGTGAAGTGATTCAGTTTTAAAAGCCATAGTATTTAGAAAAAGCACAATAAGGGCTAGTCCTTTGGTTAGGAATAGAACATCCTTTGTAAGGCTAGATCCTAGATCCTCAGTGTTTTTTTACTTTTATGTCTGCTCTCTACTGTGTGCACACCTGATCCTAGACCTGTTGAATCCTGGCCTTGCTGCAAACAGAGTACTACATATCATGTGGACATGTGGAACAAAACTACTTGCACCGTACGTTTACCTGTTACCTAGCTTAGTCTTCCTATGTTAGCATTAGGCACTAGCATAGGTCATCTTTGTCTAGTTTTAGAATATTTTCGATTGAAATAAAGTTTATCGTTTTATGAAAAACACTCCATGCCCTAAAAAAGCCGGTCTTTTCTCTATTCCTAAAACTCACCTTCTCGTTATAACCATCAGCCTAGGCACACAGGAAACTATCTCTTCTAAAAGCTCTTGGGTTACCACCTTTGGTGAAAATCACCTTCTCTCTAGACCAACAAGGTACATATAATCTAATTTGGATCAAAGAGTGAGATAAATAAAAAACAGCATTTAACACCAGTAAAGGGCATTAGGAATACCTTGTGATGCCCTTCGACCTCTGTATAAACCATAACAACCTCCAGTACCTACAATCCGCTCATCGCCTCAACCCTTTGGAAGGCCCTGGTTCAGCCAACTCTTAAGCTGGCGCTCTTTCTTGCTCCTTTGACCCCCAGGTAAAACCTTAGTGCCAGCTCAACTTTGCACCAGAATATTACGATTGGCACATAATTCCAAACTTTCAGGTCACTCAGGCTTTCACAGAACACTCACACTTTTCTCCCATCTGTACTGGTGGCCCAACCTTCGTAAGGATGTGGCAAACTTTGTCAAGGCCTGTGCTGTCTGTGCTCAGACAAAGTCGTCTACCTGTGGCCCAGCAGGCCTACTCCTTCATTTGCCCACTCCCAAGGTGCCTTGGTGTCTCCTATCCATGGATTTCATTACAGGTCTTCCACCTTCCCATGGCTGTATTGTTATTTGGGTGGTTGTGGATCGCTTTTTCAAAATGTACTTTGCAATCATGCAAAATTGGATACAAACACAACCCCCTGGTTTGGAACAAGTCATCTCCTCCTTGAAAAATCTATTTCACACGGAAATGCTGGACGCTAAATTGCAGGGCGATGACTCTATTACCCGGTTTTGGACACATTGGTACAAGTTTTTGATCTACGCCTTTAGGGATTCGGACAGTGCCTCAATACTTGAATTGTTTAAATACTCTACCTGGTATATGACCAATATATCAGGGTGACAGTGTGGTCGTGGAATATTCTTGTGATGATATTGATAGCATTGGAATTGTGAGTGTTCCCTTTTTGTTCCCCGTTTATTTTTTCCCATATTTTTTCCCCGTTATGTTTGTTTCATTTTGGTTAAGGTTATAAAGTTGTATTTGTATGTGCATAAAATTAATAAAAACAGTTTGAAAAAAAAAATGTACTTTGTACCCCTTCCTGCTTTACCATCGGCAGCTGCGTTGGTGCCAATGTTTATCCATTAAATTTTTAGGCTCCACGGTATGTCCACACATATGACTGACTGTGGGGTTCAGTTTACCTCCTGTTTTGGAGTTATAAATCCTTGGACATTTCTGCAGAGTTTTCCTCAGCCCATTACCTGCAGACTAATGGGCAGACAGACAGAGTCAACCAGGCCCTGGAGCAATATCTTCGAGCTCTTGTATCTGCCCACTATGATGACTGGGTATCTCTTCGAGCATGACTGCTTCCACCAGCATTCAAGAGTCTCCTTTCCTCATTGTCTATGGCAAACACCCTTGTATTCTGTCTTCTGTACCCCACTCTGCCGAAGTATTTGCTCGAAGTATTCTGCGTCTTGCAGAGAAACTTTAATAGTATCTGGTCTTCTACCTGTGAGCATCTGAAACACGCATCTTTCAGACATAGGAACTTTGTGGATTGTCAGGAACCTGCTTTCCAACCTGGGGATAAAGTCTGTATCCCCATGAAGAATATTTATTGCAAAGTCCCTTCTCTGAAGTTTGCTCCACGGTTCATTAGTCCATATGATATTTCAGCCCAGGTCAACCCGGTTTGGTATAAACTTCACCTGCCTCCACATCTGAAATTACCCAACTCTTTTCATGTGTCCTTGCTTAAGCCGTTGGTTCTGAATCACTTTTCTCGTCCCTATCTGCTGGCTACTGCTGCACCCAATTCTTCCCAGGAATATGAAGTCCATCAATTTCTGGATTCCAAGATGTCTCACAAGAAGCAAATGTACCTAACTGGAAAGGTTTCGATCCTGAGGAGAGAGTGGGGGTTCCAGCTACGGATGTGCCTGTCCCTCCTCTGGCCAAAAGCTTTCATCTTCGCTTTCCCCTTAAACTTGGACCTCGGAGGGTGGGGAGGTCCTGTTAATGTTAAATCTACCTCTTCCTTGCTAAAGCGCAGGCGCCTCTCTCCTACGTATGCCTGCAGTTCTGAGCCTAAGCGTGCCTGCTCTTTCAGATTTATTCAGTATCCCCCTTCCACTGGCCAATCAGGAAATAGCCTTTTAATCACCCTTGGCTATTTAGCTAGCTCAGACACAGCACTCGTGCATTGTGTCTCCACTAATGCTGAGCCCCTCAGCTCTGCTGAGCATTTCCTGTACATCTGTTGGTTAATTCAGTGCCTTTCCTGTCCAGTTTCTGTGTGAACCCCTTGTGGTCCAGACTCTTGTTTCCCAGCCAGTTCCCTTGTGCTGTTTCAGTGTTCCTCTGTTTCTGTGGTTATCCCCATGTCACCTGTGCCTCCTGTCACTTCCGGTGTCTCCTGTGTTCCCTGTGTCTGCAGTGGTTCCCATGTAACTGGTGTCTATTTCCTCGATTCCTGGTATTTGACCCCTGGCTTGTGGCCTGACCTCTCTTGCTTGCTGCCTGCCTCAACCCCGGCTTTCCTTGACAATTCTACCAGTGATTTGGTACTGCCTATTATCCTACCCACCCTGGTGTGCCCAAGAACCTAGAGGCTCTGAAGAAAACCTGGTTCTCCTTTAGCCTCTGTGCCTTGGGCCTTCTCAGGGCTCACAACACTTTTGTGCAAGCCATAGTGCCCCCCAGAGGCTCCGACTCCCCAAGTGTGACACTGAGTTTGCTTTCTCCTAACAACAGTGTTGATGGCAAAATGTACATGTGGTAAACCATGTCACACTGCCATTACTGCTAGACCACAACTCCACCACAAGCCTTACCAACCTCCCCTTTCTCTACTTTGTATTTTGTAGTTTGTATTTTCTCTCTTTGGTCATCCAATGTATGCCTCTTTTTCCCTGGTACTAACACCATCATGGCTTGTCTTTTCTCATTTTATCATACTGACAGAACCCATTTCTTTCCTCATTACTAACTTTTGCCCACACAAACCTTTTGCCATTATAGTAGATCATTCCTTTCACCCAACCATGGCAGTAATCCTATGATCCTTCCATCATTATTATTAATTATTATTACACAGTATTTATATAGCACCATCATATTACGCAACGCTGTAAAAAGTTGATAGTCGTGTGACTAACTGTCCCTCAAAGGAGCTTATAATCTAATGCCCCTACCATAGTTATATGTCATTCATGTAGTCCAAGGTTAATTCTGAGGGGAAGCCAATTACCCTTACTGTATGTTTTTGAGACATAGGAGGAAACCGGAGTACCCGGAGGAAGCCCACACAGACACGGGGAGAGCCTGCAAACTCCATGCAGATAGTGTCCTGGACGAGATTCGAACCTGGGACCCAGTGCTACAAAGGCCAGAGTGCAAACCACTAAGCCACCGTGCTGCATCATATGCATCATACTAGCAAACCAAAACTAGCAAACCAAAACCCTGACTTTAATAGCTTACCACCAACGCCTTTTCAACTCAAGTTAACAGACATTCTACTCACCAGTACTTCCATGAGCCTTTCCCATCTACCACAAGCCTTCAGCTCACTAATCCCTCTTTACTTTGCCTGTTAGCACTATACACATGGTGCCTCACAATCTGGCCACATGTGCCTGTTCGTACTAACCCCCTCTACCTTGGCTGCAACACCCTCCCTCCCTGCCACTACCATGGTCTTACGAACCCATATTTGACTACAATCAGAGCTTCTACCAATATCAATTCGCTCCACCCCACTACAACCATGGTCTTACTATTGCATATTTGACCAAAACCATAGCTTCTTCAGATATCTCTCTCATCTATCCCACTACAATCCTGGTCCAACCACTCCATATTTGACCACAGTAATAGCTTTACAAAATAGCTTCTCCAAATATCCCTCTGTTCTACCCCACTACAGTCCTGGTCTTACCAACCCATATTTGACCATAGTTATACCTTTTCCCAATATCCCTCTTTTCTATCCCACTACAACTCTGGTCCTCTGCTCCCCTCATTATCCAAATCTTTTACTCCACTACAGCCCTGGTCCTACCAACCTTTATTTCACCATAATCGAAGCTTCCCTCAATATCCATCTCTTCTACCCCACTAAACCCTGGTCTTACTAACTTTTATTTGACAAGAGTCACAGCTTTTTCCAATATCCCTCCCTTCTACTCCAATACAACTCTGGTCTTGTCACCCATATTTGAATACAATCATACCTACTCTCAATATCCTTCTCATCTGGCCCGTAAACACTTCTGTACTGTATACTGCTGTAGACGAAGTATTGTTGAGTCCACTTGGTCACGAGCATCACTTTCAAGAAGACTGTCATCCAATAGTACACCTCAATTACTTACAACCAAGTGCACACATAACCATCTGGTCCTTCAGGCTTCAAATTATTTATTATGTATTTTCTTTGGTGTAGGGGTAGGGTGTTTCCATACATGTAAAATATGTTAAGGTAAGGTAAGGTTATTCATAAATAAGCAATTTGTTCTATAGGGTTACCAATATGGTATACAATAGTACTGTCGAGACTGCTATTGTAAATTTCTAGCCACGATCTTAGGACATTGTCCTACTCCCACTGACCACTATCACTGGGGCATATATTACTCACCCATCGATGTATGTTTCTGTGGCTACCAGTGTTACAGTATTTGTTTTATTCTTCTACTACCCACACAGTCAAATCAGCCTTTACCAAACTTTTTAACATGAGGGAACCCTTACATAACTTTCAGGTCTTAGGGAACCCAATAGTTACTTTATTTACAACTCACAGTACATCAGTGTGGTGGTTATTAGAAAGAATGCCTCATACATTGTTGACCAGTGGGAAGAATGTCACCCTTACAGATAGCCAAAAAGAATATTGGTGTCAGCTGGGAGCAAAAATTGCTCATTGCTCAAGGAACCCCTAGCAACCTCAGGAGGAACCCTAGTTAAAAACAGTGCTCTAAATGGTAGTGAGCTGGCCCTTTGTTTGAAAAGGTTTTAAGGATCTCTTAGTTAAACTCCCCTTGGTATTGTCAGGTTTTATTAAGGTAGAGAGGTAAAGATGTTGTCCATGCTCTTATTAGGATAGGAATTTATTTGCACATCTAGAAACCTTCTAGACTTAGCCAATGAGGTTACAGTGTGGTTACCGCTTCATCATGCCCATGCACTGCTTAAAGGATCTAACCCTTGGCTGCTCATATGCAATAAATGAGGGCGGTAATGAGCGATTCACTGTTTGTTGCAACACTGAATAAATAAAAACCAACACAGTATTTGAGGCAGCAAACCAACTATCAAGGTGCCAACCACTAGTAACTGCCTGGGAACACTTGTTCCAACCACGTGTCTGACTTAACACTAAGGCCACTTGATCTCTAGCTAGCTGACAGGAGTTACAGCTGCATCATTCCTGTCAGGCTAAGCAAATACAAGGTTTCTGCTGGAGTGAGACTTCATGTCACAGCTTCCTCCAACATTAGCTGAGTGGTAAAGGGCTAGGAGAAGGTCTTTTTCCTGGGAACAGACCTTATGCTAAGTACAGGGACTGCTGGTGAGTGAATGTAGACTCCCCAAATTCAGGACTCTCCCTGTGCAATATATCACACAACTGGAGACAGAAAGTAGGAGAAAGCAGGCATCATGCTGAAAAGTAGGCTGGATCTGTGAGTATATTCAGAGTGAAGGAACAACTACACCCCAAAGCCCACCAAAATCTATCAAGAGATTCTACCTTAATATGGCTCATCACCTTCCAAACCTTTTAGCCACCCCTTCCCCTTCACAGCCCTATAGCCACTCTTTCTCCTACAACGCACTTTAACCACCTTCCTTTTTTCAGATATATTCAGCCCCCCATCCACAAGCCCTAAACTCCTTACCTTCTTTAGAGACACTTAGCACCTCTTCCTCCCTAAAGCTTCTCAACCACCCTATATCCAATATGTCTGGGCAATTACTCTTATAATTACTCCTATATATTCTAGTCCCCCTCTCTACAATGTACCCCTTCACCTCCTGCACTCTGAGCCTCCCAATCACCCTCTCTTACCCAAAACCCTTCAGGCTCCCCACTCCATTTTAATCTGAGGCTTTTAAACCCGTACTTGCCTTCAGCCATCAGCCTTAAAACCCTTTTGGCCCCTCCCACCTTTACAGTTTTTAAATCCCCTTGCCAACCTCAGATCACTTAAACTCCCTTTCCTCTTTAGGGGTCCTTGAGTCAACCTCCAACCTTTATAGTCCTACTGCATCATTCACCTCCCCGTGGGTATATTCAGTTTTTCTTACTCCCCCAGAACCCTTTAGCCACCCTACCACATGCAAAGACCTACAGTCTGCCTTTTTCTCTCAGATCCCCTCAGTCTCTCTACCTCGCTCAAAGCCTTTCATTCTTCAGCCTCACCTCCCCCCTCTACTTCTATACACCTCACAAACAACTCCAAGAGCCACCAAACCTCCTTCATCCCCCAACAAGTTACCAAGGTTGTCTTTTTCCACTGACACCACCCTTGCTTCTGCATTTTCCTGCCGTTGATATCACCTATGCAGGGGCATTTCTTTATCTGCCACTGTTAGACCCACATTTTGCTGGGACACTATGCACATCACTATGCAACTCATGGTCTGGTAATGCACAGAGGGTGACACAATGCAATGTAATGACACAATGCAAGTCACTATTACACATGTCGGTTTTATTTTGGCATGGCGTTGTCAATTCATTTGGCAATTCCAATCTCAGGGCCATTGATTAAGGGTTCCCAGGTACAACTATGGAAAATGATAGAAAGCAAGAGTCTATTTAAAGTAAAATGTAGAAGTGTTAGCACTTCTGTAAATGTTTTTATTGGAGTCGGATCTTTCCTGTCCTGATGACAACCGCACTCCCCCATTTTTTCACTTACAGACATCATAAAAAAAAAAAGGAACCGAAGGGCAAACTCACTAACAAGATAGAGAATTTTCAAAGTAGCCTAGATGACCCCCTATAGATATATTATCCCCTTCTATTTTTGAGGCTTCTTAAATCTATTCTATATTTATTTAATATTCAAAAGTAGTTTGTATGAGTTTATGTGAACAATGATTGAAAGATTAGTGTGTCTCATGATTCTTTGAAACTTTTATGACTTCTTCAAATAAGTGTATATTACATTACTAATCTATATACAAATGTTCAGTTGAATCTGAAATTCAGGTTTCTTCAATATGGGGCTCCTTGAGCTTGTTTTACATTTAGTTAATATTCAATAACAGTTTGTTGGAGTCTAGGCGAATAATGATCGACAGATTGGTATGCTTCTTGATTCTTTGAAATTTTTATGTTCTATTTGATACGAAAAGTTATACATGTTTTATATGAAGCCTGTGTCTGTTAGGCGAGTGGTAGACACTGTGTGCTCCACATACTGTTCCTCCAGAGACTTTCCCATATGTATTTTAATATAGGGGGATCTTTTGAGGAACCTATAGTGAGTTTTTATACCCACCCTTTTGCTTCTTTGGGTTTTTTTTTGTATGTAACCTATTTAGGATCATTTTTGTTGCTCCTTTTTCTTAGGGGTTTTATCCTGGGTTGTCCGCCATGCATGTTGATTTGGGATTTCTTGTGACTTGCTATAAAGGAAATGCAATGTTAGTGCTTGAATATAAATGTTAGTCAGTGCCTATACTGACTCATATGTACAGGGTTTGAACTCGCCCAATAAGCTTTCTAAAGTGTTTATTTTAAATTAAAAAAGGCTGATATACTGTGCCTGCAGGAGACACATTTTTCTGTGTCTTATCCAACAATTTACCTGGCAACTGCTTCAGTCAAGAAAAGAGGTGTCTTGATAGGATTTCGCAAATCTGTTATTTTTATCTTGGTGCACCAGATAGTCGATCCTGAAGACAGATTTTTGATAATAATAGGTCAGTTATGTGATGTTCAAGTGATGGTAGTTTTTTTACTATACTCCTAAAATCAGACAATTATTGTTTCTTTCCCATCTATTTCAGCTTTTGGCTACATATATGTTGGGAACGCTAATAATGTGTGGAGACTCCTAAGTACTAATACCTAGATTAGATAGGAAAAAAATACGTGCACAACTGGATAAAAATGAGGTGACTAGGGTGTCTCAGCAGTTTGGTAATTTGCTTCACTCATACTCTGTGTTAGATGTATGGAGGGAACTACATCCTATAAAACAAGACTATAGTTATTTTTCCCACCCACATCAAGTCTACTCTGGAATAGACCATGTTTTTTTACATGCACAAACCCTGCAATAGGTTGTCTCATGTGTTGTTTTACCAATAACTTGGTCAGATCATGATGCAAACTATATGATTATGGCATCCCTTTTACCGAAACCTACAATTTTTTAATGGATGCCTAATGATACATTATTGACTGTCACGCATGGAGAGACAGGACCACTAGGGGATGCTACGGCTTGCACAGAGGTGGTGTGAGCCCTGAGAAGGGCCAAGGCGCAGAGTCTAAGCAGTAACCAGGTCTTCTCCAGAGCCCCTGATGGTGAGGATATTGCGCAGCTAGTTACAGCCAGGTTGCAGTCCTTGGGTACACCATGGTGGGCAAATCACAGTACTAAATCACAAAGCAGAAGGATAGTTGAGGCAGGCAGCAAGCAAGAGAGGTAAGGTCACATGCCAGGGGTCAATTGCCAGGGATCCAGGAGACAGACACTAGTGACACAGGGGCCACTGAGGGCACAGGGAACACAGGAGACACTGGAAGCAACAGGAGGCACAGGTGACTTAGGGATATCCACAGACAGACAGGAACACTGGAACAACACAGGGAAGTTGACTGGGAAATAGCCAGGGCTTGTCAATAGGCTATTTTCTGATTGGCCAGCAGATTGGATGCAATTGATAAAGCTTGGAAACAGGGGAACCTCTAGACGGCTTGGTTTGAGCACATACAGCATTGGCCTTGGCATAGTCCGTCACATCTTTACGAAAGTTGGGCCACCAGTACAGACGGGAGAGAAGGGTGAAAGTTCGGTAAAGACCTGGGTGGCCTGACAGTTTAGAGTCATATGCCCAAAATTATATTTTGGTGCGGAATTGAGGAGACACCAAGGTTTTACCTGGGGGAATAGCAGATTCCTAAACAAAGGTTAAGGCAAGGATACGGGCCGATAATAAACTCTGGCCCAGCATTGGTTCCCGAATCCTGTGGATCGAAGGAGCAGGAGAGAGTGCCAGCTCGGGAGTTAGCGGAACCACGAAATAAGGGAAAAACAACGACCAGGGAGCTTGCTGGAGGTTGAGGCGACAAGCAGACTGTAGGAGATTTTTGTGGTCTGTGAAGATAGTGACTCTAGGGCTAGCTTGATGGCACCGAGCTCCCTGTCTCCAATGGAGTAATTTTTTTCCTTTGGGGAGAATTTCTTTATAAAAAAATGCACATGGGCGGTGAGCTCCTGTGGGGGTCTGGTAGAGGACATCCCCCACTCCAACAGACGAGGCATCAACCTCCATAAAGAAGGCCGGCTTTAAGGCATGAAAGGTCTCAATAGCCTCAAAAGGCCAATTCTTGGGGTCAGCATCTTTCTGGGTCAGTAAAGTAATGGCAGCTACCAGCGTAGAGTAATTTTTGATGAATCGCCGGTAATAATTAGTAAACCCCAGGAAACACTGAGTAGCCTTGAGACCGCAGGGTAGTGGCCAGTTTGGGTTGGCCGTAACCTTCTCGGGATCAATGGAGAGACCCTCCTTGGAAACAATGTAGCCCAGGAAGGGCATCTGTGGGCATTCAAACAGGCACTTTTCTGCCTTAGCATAGAGTTGATTGTCTCTGAGCAGTTGTAAAACCAAATGGACATGCTGTCTATAGGTGGACAAGTCAAAGGAGAAGATCAAAATGTCGTCCAGATAAACAACAACGCAGATGTACAACAGGTCACAAAAAACATCATTGACAAAGTGTTGGAAGATAGCCAGGGCATTACAGGGACCAAAGGGCATCACTAGGTATTCATAATGCCCATCTCAGGTGTTAAATGCTATCCTCCAGTTTTCCCCCTTCATGATGCGGATTAGGTTGTAGGTGCCTCGGAGGTCTAGTTTGGTGAGGACCTTGGCCCCTCAGAGCCGGTCAAAAAGCTCAGGGATAAGCGGCAGCGGGTAGCGGTTCTTAATTGTGATGGCGTTCAGACCACGATAGTCAATACAGGGACAGGGAGATACATCTTTCCTTTGAACGAAGAAGAACCCTGCGTCAGCAGGGGAAATGGACTTGCATATAAATCCCCTTTGCAGATATTCCTTAATGTATTCGCTAATGGCCTTGGTCTTAGGGAGACTAGGGGGGTATACCTGACCTCTGGGAGGTATAGAATTGGGTATGAGGTCAATGGCACAGTCAGAGGACACATTCTGGAAGCCCATGTACTGTGTAGGGATGGAAGCAGCAACCTCCAATGTGGAAAGAGCGAGCGACTTGAGAGGCTTGACCTTGATCAAACACTCGGACTGACAGGATGGGCCCCAGGCCAATATCTCAGGAAAACACCAATCAATTACCAGAGAGTGTAGTTGAAGCTGTGGGAGGCCAAGTATGACTGCACATGAGGCCTGCGGGAGAACAAGGAAAGTTAAGGTGTCATGATGAAACACACTTATTGACATGTGCATGGGCAGAGTTTGGAAACAAATTAGTCCACAGGACAAAATGGTTCCATCCACCGCAAGGGATTCGCAGGGGTTGAGGCAAAGGTTCTTGGTAGGCCAGGCAAAATCCTTGACAAGTGAAGCAGAAATGAAAATACCTGCCTCCCCAGAATCGATGAAGGCTTTGAGGGCTACTGTGGACTTTTTGTGATGAAGCTGAATGGTTATGGATGGATGCTGAGTGGAGGAGAAAGAACAGTGGCCTTGCATGCCCCCTCAGGGCATACTAGGTGCTGCAGTTTGCCAGCTTCTGCGGACAGAGTTTAAAAAAATGTCCTTTTTGCCTGCAATAGATGCAAAGCCTGTAGATAAGCGTTGGACCTCTCCTCAGAAGACAGACGTGAACAGCTAAAATGCTTTGATTCTTCTGAAGAAGGGGAAACAGCAGGGACTGAAGGTTCCAGAGGACGCTAATTGTGGCGAGAAGACCTTTCTTGAGCACCAATATCGATCTAGGTGGCCAGGTAGATCAGATCATCCAGTGGGTCAGTGGGGAAATTTTGTGGCTGAAGTTCAAAGTGGATGTTACACAGGTTGATGAAGCCACGGCAGGTGCAAAAACCGAAAACAGGACCGGGTCAGGGTTCAATCAGGCAGAGAACAGGCACGGTCAGGACAAGCCAAGGTCAGGAACAGGAAACCAGGACTGGAAACTGAATGCTCACAGGAACCTCAGGTAGTAACACCTATTGCCGAGGCTGTCTGATTGAACCCAGCATATATAGGGAGACTGACAGTCTAGCTGGGCGGGGACCAGGAGGACAGGTGAGAATCAATTAGCAGAAATGGCTCGGCAACGCCCCTAAGTCCAGACCCAGCAGAGCAGCTAGAGCAAGGTGGGAACAGCTGCTGCTAATCAGACACTATCAGAAGGACAACAAGTACCAGATCAGCAGTGCTGCTGATCTGTGACAGTTGGTAGTAGGTGGTTCATGCAAACTGTCACGCATGGAGAGACAGGACCACTGGGGGGGTGCGATGGCTTGCACGGAGGTGGTGTGAGCCCTGGGAAGGGCCAAAGCGCAGAGTCTAAGCAGACCAGGTTGCTGTCCTTGGCACACCAAGGTGGGCAAATCACGGTACCAAATCACAAAGCAGAAGGATAGTCGAGGAAGACCAGGGTCGAGGCAGGCAGCAAGCAAGAGAGGTCAGGTCACACGCCAGGGGTCAATTGCCAGGATCCAGGAGACAGACACTAGTGACACATAGGCCACTGAGGGCACAGGGAACACAGGCGACACTGGAAGCAACAGGAGGCACTAAGAATATCCACAGACCAACAGGAACACTGGAACAGCACAGGGAAGTTGACTGGGAACCAACAGACTGGACAACGAGGGGTTAACGCAAGGGCTAGACAAAGGAAACACTAAATTAAGCACCAGGTGAACAGGACTAGCTCAACAGAACTAGGGGATCGGCATAATAGAGACTCGTTGCACAAACACAGAGTGCAATGTGTGAGCTAGCTAAATAGCTAGGGCTGTTTAAGAGGCTATTTTCTGATTGACCAGGAAATTGGACAGAATTGATAAAGCTTGGAAACAGAGGCACGCCCAGTGTCAGAACTGCCTGCATGCATAGGAAAGAGGCATCCGCGCTTTAGTGAGGAATTGACATTGACTAACCAATCAGTTCGTATGAAAGTACTTTATGCTTTGCAGGAACATTTTAAAATACATGATACTCCAGATGTTTCACCTGCAACACTATGGAGTGCGCACAAGACAGTTTTGGGAAGCAAGTTGATTAAATTGGCTACGCAACAAAAGAAACACTGAACGGAAATGCTCAAGCAACTTGACTCTGAATATTCTCTATTGCGTATTCAAAATATTGTGTCACCTAGGGAAACTAAATGAAAACTTGAGGAGGTCCAAACTCAGCTTAACTTGTGTTTGACATCATTAGCTGAAAAACAATGGCGATGGACCGGAATTAAGTATTATACAAATGGTGATAAACAACATACTATGCTAGCAAATAGGCTTAGCAGGCTGGATAGGGAATTCAAACTGATAAAGATACGTAAGAAAGATGGCACCCTTGTTAGCGAACCTATCAAAATGACTAACAAATTTTCTGAAAATCTAAGTAAATTGTATCAACTGTCCCCTCCTCTTAACTTGACTCAACTACAATCTTTTTTTAATGAAATACGATTACCTGAAATCTCCCAGAGTTTGTTTGACAAATTGGAAGCCCAGATAACGGCCTCTGAGGTGAAAGTTGCTATCGAAGCTCTTAAAGCTAATATGAGGCTGGGGTTAGACGGCTTTACAGCGTCCTATTACAAAAAATATATTGATGAACTGACACCATATCTAGTGAGGCTGTTTAATTCAGTCAGGGAGGGTGGTAGGTTAGGCAATAATATTATAGATGCTCCTATTAGTATGATTTCAAAGCCGGATATTGATGATACTGCCTGGTCTAATTTCAGGCCAATTTCCTTGCTAAATTTGGATGCCAAATTGATGGCGTCTATTTTGGCAAAAAGACCCAATTTTGGTATTGAGGCGTTAAAATCACCAGATCAAATGAGTTTTATACCTAATAGACAGACAAATGACAACACTCAGAATTTTACATTTAAATTACTTACCTAAAACCGGAAAGATACCGGCATTACTTTAAAGTTTGGATATATGAAAGGAGTTTGATTCTGTTCTATGGCCATACTTGAACTTTCTACTAGAACAATGGAGGTTTGGTCCTAATTTTGGATTATGGAGATGGATTAAAGCACTTTATGATTCGCCTAAAGTTTAAGTGCAATATTTGGGTTTTCAGTCATCAACTTTTGCTATAGATAGGGGCACTCGTCAAGAGTGTTCTCTCTCGCCTCTTCTTTTCGCATTGGCGATCAAGCCCCTGGTGAGTACAATTCGTGATCATTCTGATATAAAAGGTTTGTCAGTAGCTGGTCATCACTATAAACTTTGTTTGTTTGCGGATGATGTAATAATGTTTATAACATAGCCACTGGTGTCATTGCCTAACCTACTGTCATTATTAGATAAATTTAATTTAATCTCAGAATTCTCAGTCAATAATTAAACTAATCCAAATGCAAAGCTTTAAATATTTCCCTTTCTGTTATACATTTGCAGCAAATTTTTCCTTTTAAATGGGAACTTACTTCATTGAAATATTTAGGTATACAAATTACTGGTTCATACAAGACACTGTATGCTGCTAATGTTTCTTAATTTCTAAGACACCTAAATTCTTTACTGAATACCTGGTGTATGCATCATAAACGCTGGTTAGGTTACATAGCAGCCAATAGGATGACATGGCTTCCAAAATTGCTATATCCATTTCAAGTTCTACCCATTGCATTGCCTTCATACCTAATCCGTATATTACAGTGACAGAATATTCAGTTCACTTGGCAAGATAAACACCCGAGAATTGCAAAAAAGGTGTTTCAAGGCAGAGAGGTGGTCTTTCTGTTCCCAATGTGACTAATTACTACATAGCTACGCAGCTGGCTCCATTAACTCAGTTTCATATTGATTATAGACCTCCTCTATGGGTTTCTTTGGAATCTTATGCTATTACACCAGTGTCTATTGCTATTATTCTGCGGATACCGATGAAGATGCAGCCCTCGCTGCACAATCTGATAGTGTCTGTTTTTGAAAGGATTTGTTTGAATATGCTAAACTATGCTAAAAAGCTTGTATCCACCATTTATGACTGTTTATTATCCAAACAATATTCCTCAGTTATGCCCTATGTCAGCAAATGGGAAACTGATTTAAACATAAATCTTGAACAAGAAGATTGGGTACAAATTTGGGAAACAACGGCACAAGTAAATGCTTCAGCGATAGAATCAAACTATGAGCTACTTATGTGGGGGAATATGGTACCTTATTGTATGCATAAACTATCACCTCTTTAATCTGATCAATGTTTCCAAGGATGTTCCGCACAGGGTACATTACTGCAAATTTGATGGGATTGCCCCAAGATAAGACATTACTGGATAGGCATCTATCAACTAGCTTACATGATAATGGGCAGTTCTTTTTCCTAAAAAGCCAGTAGAGGCACTTCTTAATCTTTGTCCACCACATTCTTCTACTTCGCAATTTAAATTATTAACCTTCCATTTTACTGCAGCAAAGATGGTATTAGCAAAAGCTTGGGTTTTTTCGACCTCGACAGTATCACAAGTAAAACAAAAAATGTAGTGGTTTTTAATTAATGAAAAAATTAAAGGCACTAAGATTTGACCCTCTAGTCAGGTTTGAGCGGGTATGGTCTCATTGGATTGAGAAATAACTTCCACATTCTATTAACAAAAATTTGTTTATTTTTTAATCAGTCATAGCTGCAAGAACTTTTGAACTTTTGAAAATTTTACTATCAGACAATGCTAGTATGGCCGACACCCAGGGGGTAGGGAGGGGGAATAAGGGTAGGGGTGGGAGGTCTTTGGGGTCATTTTTCTCTTTAATGTTTCTGTTTATATTTTTTATTTTTATTTTATATACTGTATTTGTTTTGTTCACCTTTGTTTGTTTTGTTAATTCTTAAATATCCTAATAAAACTTATTGAAAAGAAGAACCAACTCCACGTATAGATACAGAGCAGATAAATAGACTTATGGATGTACTATTTGATTGGGCAGCCAAGGGGCAAATGACATTTAATATAGATAAATGTAAAGTTATGCACTTGGGGCTAACAACATGCATGCTTTATACTGTCTAAGGGGAATACAGTTGGGGGGGGGGTTCAAAAATGAAAAAGGATCTGGAGGTTCTGGTAGATCAGGGGTCGGGCAACTTTTTTGACTACTAGGCCATTTCAGGAGGTCAGAAAGGCACACTAGGCCAGAAGAAACAAGATGTCCAAGGAAAGGTTTTTTATTTAAAAAGACGATACGATCAATGGGAAACATGATGTTGCATGTTCTTAAAGACAGATACAATATCAGGTTCCAATAATGAGGAGTTCAGTAACAGAATGTCTATTAGGTGATTGTCAGTGAGCTGAGAGCGCAGATTGTTCTTACAAAACTTTATCTTGGAGAACAGCTGCTCTCACAAATAAGTGCTGCCAAACATTGGGATCACACGCTTGGCACGGGCTAACAACATAGGAAACTGAGCATGTGGCAGCTGACGGTAGAAGTCAATGAAAGTCTCTGTGTGTGTGCCCGTGCTTGGCATCGAAATGCCCCTTGAGATTCGACCGCTTGAAAGTGCTGTTGGTGTCGCACACTAAACACAGGGTTTTGTTGCCGTATTGGACAAAGAATAATTTGTCAGTCCATTTGAGGTTGAAGACACGAGATTCGAGGTCAACCTTCTGGAGACTGGTAGCTGCACGTTGCTTCTGCTCTTTAGGCATAGTAATTGGGGTTACTGTGCGGGAACTCGATGATATTGTTGGAACTCGCCATAATGCGACAATTCAATTAGGCTGGATCCAACAATAGATAACTAGGGGGGCGTTAGGCCAGACTGGAATAATGGCTAGGCCGTTTTAGGCTTAAAGGACGGAGTTTGCTGACCTCTGTGGTAGATCATAGACTTAATAACAGCAGAGGTTTAAGAGGGGGAGTAATCACCCTGTATAAATATAAAAATGGTCTATATAAAGAACTCTCTTCCCAATTATTCACTTTGAGATCATTACAAAAAACAAGAGGGCACTCTTTGCATCTGGAGAAAATAAAAATTAAGTGCTGGATAAGGCAGGGATTCCTCACTGTAAGGTCTGTGAAAATGTGGAATAGTCTCCCTCAAGAAGTAGTATCAGCAACTACTAAAGAATGCTTTAGGAAACAGCTGGATGCTATTCTGGAACAGAATGTAACTGAGTATTAAAGCTTTAAACCGTTGATCCAGGGAACATCCAGTTGCCTCATAGAATCAGGAAGGAATGTTTTTCCCGTTGAAGCAAATTGAACCAGGGTTTTTTTTGCCTTCCTCTGGGCCAACTATGTCCATAGGGTATTATATCTGGGATATGTTTATTTCCCTTGTGGTTGAACTTAATAGATTCTTGTCTTTTTTCAACCTGACCTACTATGTAACTAAATTAGAATGTGTTCAAACAAAAAGGGTGTTTTTGGTTCAAAAACCTAATAAAGAATGGTCGGATAACAGTTCTATTCATATACACTGATGAACAACTGTTACAACATTGTAATAACTAGGTCTATTTAATTCCTCCTCAATAATGGGATCATAGGCAGAAAAAAAATTGCTAACGCAAAGGCAGTTTCTTCCGCAATTCATCCGCAACAAAATTATGTTGCCTGGAGTTAGTCATTATTACAGCATTTTCTTAGGCTAGCTTACTCACTATTCTATAGTAGGAACTGAATTCTTAGGGAGCCATTTCCGAGTATCAACATTTTAAAAGCACAAGCGGTCCGGTTGCCATGGGGGCAGTCGGAAGTGACGAAGAATTTGTTGACAGCGGAGGGTACAGGGTGAGCAGGAGCATCGGCTCTGAACACGGCCCGAAAAGAAGCTCTGCTATACCAAGCTGCAGGGGGGCCGGGAGCAGGGGCGAGGACAGAAGGTGCTACACCGTTTTCTGCTGGGTAAGGATATGTGCACAGCCTGTGATTTCTTGGGGATAAAGGAGCGTACTTCGCTGCCTCACCACATTCATAGGTCAAGTAAAATCCCGATATACTTACACATCGGGGCCTAAAAGCTTCCCTGAACTGTCCTATGGGTTTATAGTTCACAAAAATTATTTTCGTTATTTGGAATATTCGCCACCTGGGTTTAATTTTTGTAGACTTCACAAACTTGTGTCATGGAAATGGCTCTGGTTTTCAGGACTGGAAAAGTCCTAGTTTGATTGTGTATTAGCTGGAAAAAACAATCTTAAAAAAGAGGGGGGAGAATTTCGAGTCTGCCAGCAAAAAGTTGTAATGTGACACTGGCAATGTTGTCACATTGGCTGCAGCTCAGCAGCAAGTAGGATCATGAACTAGACCCGCTATACTTCACTTCCTCCTTGGGACCTTCAACCATCTTGATTGGCTGGAATGACATAACCCCTGCGCAGGCGTGTGAAAGTTTATTTAGTTCTGGCATATACAGGGGAAGCAAGGATTTCACTGCTCAGTTTTTTAGTTCGACTTTTATGCTTGCCTGCTTCTGTGGGGGTGCTCCCTCACTGTTCTCAGATTAAGCATGTCAGAGATATCGTTCATGAGGGTGAGTGGTTTCGTTTCACTTCTGTTGATGTTTATTGCAGGTTAGTTGTAGATGTAAGACAGGGACCTGAATAGATAGGTGACTAAGTGTCCATTGTGTATTCAAGGCCTGTAATTGACTAGTGGTATTGTCATGGGCAGAATGGATAAAAAGGACATTCACCTGCTTCTGTGAGGCCACTGGCTATAACGCTGCAGAGGGAGCAGCCATTGGTTAATACAGTAGAAGCATGTACGATCTTGTCCCTTGAAACTCTTAAAGCATATTAGCTATAGACAGGAGATTGTGACCTGAATACATAGGCAATTTATTGTTGTTCCTCAATCACAGGCCAATCTCAGAGAAGCCAACCTGCCATTGGCAGCTGCTAGCCAGCAATATGGTGGCTAAATAGGACACTTCCCTGTCCATGGTGTCCCTGGCCAAAACACTGGATGGCTGAGATGCAGAGCCAAGCAGTTGCTGAGGGGGTGATCAAGAGAGGCCTCAGCCACTCACTAGCTGTAACAGAAAAAGGGTCATTTAGATTCCATCATAGATCAAAAGCATGCCAGTAATAGTATGGTTAAATATGATACTCAGTTGCTTGTAGTGGCCACCGCATATATGCATATATAGATTTATTTTACACAGATTGATTTGTTTGCAATGTTGAATACATATTTAGAGAACATACACAGCTTTCTAATTACTGGGTAATGATTGTGGACAAAATATTCTTGTCAGATTGGATGAGCCCTGTGTTGTATCTTTCTATATACTACAGATGGGTATAAATGGCTTATTTAAACGCTAAGTGGTCTTCAGGTCATTTGTTAGGGTGTAATTTGGGAAGATAGTACCCACTTCTGACATATGAAACCGTTGTGTTCTGTGAGAGACATTTTCTAAATCTCCACACATGATCACTGTTTCTTCTCATCCAGCAGAGAGAAAGAAGTAGTAAACCTCATTTACGTGGTTTGAATTCTGAGTCTATGTGCAGTTGATTAGGGGCAGATGTCTCCCCTCCTCTAGTTCTTGGAGGGACATCTGCCTGGTCTATAGCTAGTCTTGAGCTGTTTACAGACACCTAGCCAAAGATCCTTTCAGATGCACGCAGGTTTGTTTGTGCCTAAATAGAGGGAGGCATTGTGAGGACAAGACTGTCTTGGTGGAAGCAAAAGTGATCAGTTGAGAAAATCCTTTGCGGCCACCTTACACAATAAAATATTTTGTTATTCTGACACCAGTGTGAAAGTTCCCTTAGACCAGGGGTGTCAAACTCAAATACACAGGGGGCGAAATTAAAAACTTAGACCAAGTTGCTGGGCAAACTTGAAATTTATTGAAAAAATGTATTGAAAAAATTGAAGTTTTTTTTTCTCATTAGATATAAAACATTTTCATATGAAAACAAATTGGTTTTGCTTAACATTCAATCTGGAACAAGCCTATAATAGAGAAAGAGGCCTAAGACTTTTTTTTAATTTTATTTAAGAAAAAATCATATGCCTCTTTCTCTATTCACTAATGAATGTCAATGAGGAGGGGGTGCTTGTGCGTCTTGATTGACCGTGGAAGATGCCTAACAAATTCCTGACCGCCTGCGCTAAACTTGAAGCCCCTGTAACACCAAAAGACTCCAGGCACCTCCCACGTGTAGCAGAGGGAGAGTGCTGGAAATGCCAGATGTGGCCAATGTAGAGCTTAATGTTATGAGTAGCTGGAACTCTTCACTAAAATCATGACAAAAGTATCACCATGTGATTCCTACTTGTTCACAGAAAAATGTTTATTGGACATAATCATATAAGCAACCAGAGATAAGCAGAAAGCAGTAGTGGACCTGTTAGGCAAGGAGAATATTTGTGCCCTTTATTGTCTATAGCTATAACCATAGTAGTAAATGATGGATCAGGATATTGTGTGGCAATAGGATTACTGTGCCAAGGAACAAATTTAGATCAATCCACTGAAAAAAAACTGCATGCTCTTCTCATGTGTTCTTGTTTCTTCTTATTATTATTGTTATTTTACTTTGCCAGAGAAGGCAATGTAAAACCAAATGAATTGCTGCATTTATTTGTTTTCACATTGCATTCTCTGGCAAGTAAAACAAATAATATAGCAATAGCTCTATGATAATTTCTGATAATAATTATCCTGATAATAATAATTATCCTGATAATTCCTGATTATTGAGCTTACCTGTCAGTATAAACTCTGCAGGGTCCATGCAAGGGCTGCTGTTTAATAGACACAAGTGATGCCGCTACTACAATTCCCGGCCTCACCTGCGTCAGTAAAATGCAGGGCCACACAAGGCAGAGAGGCTTCTGGTCTAGAGACACGAGTGATGCCAGGCATAGTAGTAGGGGCATTGTACTCGCGTCTATAGAACAGCAGCTTAATATGAATTGCAGCTGGCCCGCCGTTACTACGGATTGCAGTAGCGGCGGGCCAGTTGCAATTCATTTTAAGAATTATTTTGGGGACCAAAAAAAAGGATGTGCCAGAATTTGACACCCCCTGCCTTAGACTTTATGTTTTTAAAATGTCTTCTGTTGGATAATGCACTGTTCATTCTAGAACATATTGCTGACTGGCTTAAGCAATTAATGACATTATGTGGAAAGTGTTACTTATCTGGCAGTACCTGTATGCAAATTAACATAATGGCATAATACAGGACTAGTAGACCTGAATGTCTGTGGGAACAAGTTGTTTTCCTATGGTTCAACTTTAAAGCCACAGAGCCCAATTGACAGTCTCGTAACGAACATCTAACATACAAAAGTCTTTTCTTTATGTATGCTTAAAGTACTAATACAGCAGGTATTTAGAATGAGGATACAATTTTTATGTGAATATGCTGTTTTCTGTAGTGTAATTAGGTTGTGATTTGTAGCTCTAATGTTAATTTGTTTTTGCTTTATAAAGATTTTGTATCGCTGTACAGATAGTGTTTTCATTACTTATTAAATATGCATGAAGAGTGTTTCTCTATCCTGGTAAAAATGATGAATGGCTGGGTACTCTTTGTGGTACTTCCCCTTCGCTTTTCATTTTGCTTTCAATTTTGATTTTATGTATACCCCTTAAAGGGAACGTTTTTTATGTATGCCTTTAAGGGAATTGTGTTCTATATATATATATAATTTAACTTTTCATATGAAGGATGTCATCCAAAACCTAAACTGCAGGCAAATGGCAAATCACACAGATTAAGTACATATAGCTGTAGTACCAGCCAAAGGATTTGCATCCCCCCTTTCCCCATCACTGCCTTACACTTTCACTCCTGAGATTTACACAGATTTGACTCATGACACAGCCCTGTCTGCAGTCAAAGAGACTTGGGAGTTCTGACTTTCCTGATCTTCATGGTTGTTCCTAGGCAATATCTTAAAATCCAGGCAAATAGCTATGCACAGATTCCAAATATGGTATTGGTTTTGCTAGATTGGTTCTAGTTTTTGAAATAATGACCTCAATAATAACCTCATAGAAAACTAATGAAACATGGAAATTAAGCAAAATTAAACTAGATTTGCCTACGTATACAAAATTAAATTTTTGAAATACTTAATGTCAATATATTTTATATTCAGTATATTTACAGAACTAAATACAAAGGCGTTATTGAAAAACTCCATTTGTATGATTTCCTTTTATGCTGATGATCAGGACAATCACGTTGAAGGCTCTAGCAGTAGTCTACCATCATGTGTCTATCCCATCTGCTCTGATACCTTTCTTCCATCACCTTTATATATTGATGGAACCTCTCCCCTTGTTCCTCACTAAAATTGCTAAGGTTTTCTGGAAATTTTTGCAAATGGCTGTGGAGATAGTGTACCTTTTATGCTTATAGTAACACACAAAATGTTAGTAAAATTAAAGTTAAAGAGCAAGTTTTGTACTAGTTCTTCATAGTTTTGTGCCTTAAGGTTACCAAAGAAGTTCTTGACAACCATGACATAACTGTGCCAGGCAGAAGCTTCAGTATCAATAATGTATCTTGTGAAATTTGAATCTTTTATCAGTTTCCGAATCTGGGGTCCATCAAAGATTCCTGCTTTTCATTTTTCAGTACTCAATCCAGGAAAGAATCTACAAATGTATTTGAAGCAATCACCGTCCTTGTTCAGAGCTCTAACAAATTGCTTTATGTGTAGTGGGAGAATTTTTTTTTTTCTGTCAAGCATTGGCTTCGTAATGATGTTCGCTGCACATTTTTTCATGTTTTCCCTTGGAGGCCATGTCACTTTTTTCCTGTGATCCTCATTTGCTCTACTATCCCACAAGCAGATGAAACATATGTACTTCACGTATCCACTTTGCTGTCCAAGTAGAAAGTTCACCATTTTTAAATCAACACATATGGACCATGGGTGTTCATGATAGCAAAGCTTTTGTAAGACCATTTTGATATTTTCTTATTCTTCTTTAACCTCCCTGGTGGTCTGAATATGTCCATATTTTGTATGTATATATGTCAAAAGCGGTACATTGTTTTGCGTGGAAATTTGTTGTTTAATATTTTAGGCCTGTAATTCTTAGGAATAACTCCCGGGTATAAGTTTGAAACACAAATCATAAATTAAAATATAATATTATATTGTAAATAATTATAAAAAATAATGAATTTATTGTTTTAATAAAAAAATAAAGAAATTATTTAGTTTTTTTAAAATTTGTCCAAACAAGGGTACAATATTAAATAAACTTTTGGATTTATTTTTCTAACTTTATCACTGTGATCAATGTTTTAAAAGCAGATTACAATGTAATCTGCTTTTAAAATTCCTGCCAAGCCACGCCTCCCCATCATTCCAACGCTTCACACATCACATCAATCAAGCCGAGGATGTGATGCAGAAGCCAGCCAGGGTTTGCTAGAGGATGCCACTGGATCATTGGTAGCACGTAGGATTTTTTTTATGCTACCCCGAGCGTGGCTCAGGGTTACCGCTTTTGCTATATAAAATTCACCCTGAGCCACACTCGGGATCACCGTCAGGGGTGTTAAGTTTTGTTGAGAGACCAATTGGAATTGATGCATAGCAGTTGCCATTATGCAGTAAAACAGATTTCAAACTTCGAGTGAAACTGTCTGATAAAAGCCGCCAATCTTCTGCTTGTTATTCTGGTAGTCCCATATGGGCTAGTAGTCCAGGGATCTTACAACAGTACACAAAGTCTCCATCTTAACTGAAATATGGTAGAAGTGTCCCCTCTCTTGTCCTTTAAACTGTTATTTTAACTTCTAGTCTCAGACAGTTCTTTTCTTTTACCCTGGATACTAAAAGTTCAGATGCTTGTTTTAACAGACTCATTGAGCTCTTCTTGGAAGAACTGCTGGTTTGATGAAACACTTCCTTCATATTCACTGCTAACTCCTGAATTACACTCCAAACCCTGTATATGTCGGATACAGGAATATTAGGGAGTGTACTGAACACTGGTATGGGAACATCAGCACCATGCGGCACAGGTCGTCTTGCTGATTCCAAATCAGGGTTGAAAACTTTTACATTCACAGCACAAAAATAACAATCATTATGTTGACTTTTAGACTCTCACCATACCAAAGCTTCACCAAAATTCAAACTTTTCAGTTTTCTATTTTCCACTGATGTAGACACTCCACAAGTTTTGCATACCATATGGGGAGCCCCATACTTATCTTGATCCCCCAGTTTATTACCTAAATATGCAAGATATGCTTGTTTCACAAATTCAGTAATGTTTCTTCTCTGTTATTGCTGAGAATATTCACCAAAAATGTAGTAAAATACATTAGGGTCATTTAAACAACTTCTTAAAGATTTCTGTAAAAAAAGAAAATGTATGAATAAAAAGAAGGCAAATGAAAGCTTTATGAAAAAAAATGCTACCTTTATTATATAAAATGCAAAACATTGGTGAAAATAAAGATTGATAATATGCTGTGTTAACATTTGCTGTTGGTAAAATGGTCTATTCCGATTTCTATACCACAAGAACTAGAGCCAATTCAATGAAACTCATGTTATTTCTGGAGTCAGCAGACCTGAAATATATTAAAAATCCTTGGCAAGTAATAAAAAAATGTTTTTGTTGAGCTGTGTCACCTATTTCATTCAGTGAAGCGGTATATATAGGTTTGGAAGGGCCTGTTTTGTTCCAGCAGCCAATCCCAAGAATGATGGCAAGCATGCCGCTTCTGTGATACCATAAGTTGGCAAATATTTGAAATGCAAAGAATAGCTGCTGTGAGTTTATTCCACTCCTAGAAATGACAATGACCTGCTGCTGACTTCAAACGTGCATTTTATTACCCTTTGGTGGCTTTCTTCTAATATCCATTTCAATCAAGTTCACATGTGAGAGTTCTGAACTCTGGCTTTGATTGCAAGCTGATACCTCGTTGTTGATTCCTAGAATAGGTCAGATAGAATATGATGCAGCCAAATTATAATGTACCAGTGAGTCAGATTATAATGGCAGCATATTACCCGTTAAGACATTGTTGTGCAAAACAATACATGATTAATTACAGTGGCATCACTCATTTGTCAATATCCAGTTTATTTTGTTTTTTGTGAAGTTGATTGGAATGTTTGCAGATTTCCAACAACATGCAAACGTTATTCCTGCTGCCAGAAAAATATAAGACATTAGTTGCACAGTCACCCTGGGTATTCCTCCCCCAGGGAAAAGTGTGCTCTCCATGTCTCTGTAAGTTGACCTGCTTGATCGAGTATATTAGGTTATAAATTTGTATCCAGAGTCTTTGGACATGAGGACAGCGCCACCAAGTAAAACGGTAGATAAGCTCCAATTTGATTTATGCAGCTAAATAGGAACTAAATACCTGTGCATCATAAACTTTTTAACCCCCTAGCTGTAATCCTGAGTGTGATTTGGGGGGGGGGGGGGGGTTGGGGATTTTACCTGCAAAAAGCAGTAATCCCGAGTCACTTTTGGAGTGAGGTATCCACAGAAGAACCTCTATTGGAATTGAGAGACAAGACAAAGCTTCTATACCAGTCTATTGAGGTCTCAAATCTGGCATGGTGCATTGACCCAGGGTGATGATCTGAGCTGCTCCATATTGTATAATAATAGGTTTGGTACTCCAGGGCCCTCCATAATCTTTGGTCAGTAGAGGGTTGGTGAACTAATCCTATATTGTTTGGAACCATATATAAACTTGGTTTATTTGTTTTAAATGTTACATATTACCACTTTGGGGATTGGAATTGGTAGGGTGTGGCAAAGTATAGCAGCCTAGGTAAAATATGTTTTTACCGCAGCTATTCTTCCAACCAGGATGTTGGGAGGCTGTTCAGCTGTTTAGGTAGTTAATAATTGTCTTAAAAAGGGGACGATAGGGGGCGTGGCCGGCCGATGGCGGAGTAGGAAGCAGAAACGCACTGCTTCGTGCTCCGCGAGGAGGAGAAGCCGTCACAGTAGCACACAGGTGCCTTTCTAGCACACCCGATGGGCCCTAAGACAAAGGGGGGGCAGAAGAGCCGACCCGGTGGGGAAACCCAGGGATCCAGCAGCATCCCGGGCATGTTTTCTGCAAGCCTCAGGGCCGCGAGTACACAGGCCGCAAAGCCGCAGCCTCAATTTCCGGAGGGAGCCGGATCGCGGACGGATGCGGTCCGGAACAGCCACACATCCACAGGACACTCGCCTGAGCAGGTTAGAGTGCAAGCCTTGGACATGGGGACACGTTCACCAGGTAGGGTGACTGGTTCCCCTGACCACACATCATTGCCTCCCAGTTTAGTATCCCCTATGGGGGAATCCTCTAAGGCCTTATTCTCCCCAGGACCAGAGGAAGATGAATGGGATTGGAAAGCCCACTTTAGGGCGCTCCCAACACGCTCAGATCTTGATCACAGTATTGGGATACTTGAAGCAAGCTGCAAAGCGGAATTTCTTCATATTCAACAGACCTTACAACAAGTCTCTAGTACTACTAGTGCTCTTCAGGGCACATGTGCGGAGCTTTCTTCTCAGATTGGGGCTCATGAGGCTATTTTAGAGCGCCAGGCGGCTCAAATTAGAATGTTGTACCTAATGCAGGATGACATGGAGAATCGCAATAGGCGCAACAATATACGTATGCGTGGATTACCGGAAACAGTACCTAATTCTGAGTTATACAATGCTGCGTACACCATTTTCTGCTCAGCTATTAGCGATTCCCCCGGATGTGGACATTGAAATTGATAGAGTTCACAGAACTTTAGGTCCCAAGGGAAGAGATCCACAATGTCCACGAGATGTGATATGTCGGGTTCATTTTTATAGAACCAAAGAGGACATTATGAGAAAAGCCAGGGCTACCAATACTATTGAATATGCTGGGGCTCAAATACAACTGATGCCGGATTTATCCAAACATACCCTAGACCTCCGAAGAGCTATCAGACCTTTGTTAGATGTACTCCGTGGTCGGAATATTCCATACCGCTGGGGGTACCCATTCCACCCTATTGCTAGATTGGGCGGCAAGAATTATTTCCTCAGAGGCCCAGAGGATTTACCACAGTTCTCAGGGAATCTTCAGCTTCCTGAAGTACAAATATCGGCGTGGCCCGAAGTACCACTGTCCTTACCTTTTGGGTTCTTTAATCGTCCAGATCAACGCCCAACAGCACCCTCTACCACTTCTTCGCCTGGAAGGCAGCAAGGTTCTGGATCAGGAACTGACTCTTCTAATCTCATGTCAACTTCACAGCTTTGAATGACCTCCATACTTCAACTACTGTATGGATGCAAGCCCCGCAGCCCGTTTGAGATGGTCTCAGTCATACAGTGATGAACTCTCCTTTAACGTGCCTTGAACACCCGAATGGTGGACCCCCTATTTGGACGTGTCTGTTCTCTGCTTTGTACTTGAGTTGGCCTTTATTTTTTGTCTTTTTAAATTGTTATCCTCACGAAGGCCTACGGGCTGGTCTGCCCACTGGTAATGTATGGAGTTTTTTCATAATCCTTATCTGAGACAGGTTACTAGTTTTCTGCTGTTATTATGATCTTTGGTTTGGATCAGAGGGCCTGCTATATTTGTTATAACTTTATAGTCTCGTTAGTCTTATAGATATGCTAGATTTGTTCTAGATCTGCTTGGAGCCCTATGGGTTTGATATAATTTTGGCTTCTCTTCCGAGTGGATACGGATTTGAAAGTTATAGGTTGTTCTCCTATTGACCTGCCACATTCCCCCACATAGGAGAACCGCCGGTTTAGGCGGCACTTACGGTGTTACCGTTTAATTTAGATTTCCCCCTAGTCGCCTGGGATTCGGCCCGTCCCAGCTGACTGTTACTTCCCTCCCTTCCCTCAGTTATACCTACTTAAATTTCTCATTCCGACTGACCTACTAAAGTAGTTTTACACGCTCACAGGTACTAACTAGTGAGTGGTATACTGTTTATATTTTCATCCGCTGGATTATCCAGTTGTAGACCTACGAAGTACTTTTTGTTGCCACTATGTCCACTACCCGCTCCTCCACCTCACAAGGCTTGACAGTCCGTACCCTTAATGCCAAAGGCCTTAATGGCCCCAATAAACCCTCCCAACTTTTGTATAATCAGCATAAAGCCAGGGTCCATATTTTAATGCTTCAGGAAACACATTTTCATTCTCAAAAGATTCCAGTACTATGTAACCGCTATTATACTACATGGATCCATAGTGCCAATCCTGAAGGTAAAACGAAGGGTGTGTCCATAGCTTTCCATAAATCAATTCCGGCTCAGATATTGGACACCTGCATTGATCCGCTGGGACGCTTTGTGTTAGCAAAGATCTCCTTATGGGATAAGACTTATACGGTTGCCTCATTCTATTCCCCTAATCAACAGCCGACTTTAGCAGCGGTTCAGTTTTTAACCAAGCTTAGCACATTTGCAGAAGGTGCTGTGATACTTGGTGGAGATTTTAACCTCCCTCTTGACCCTAGGGTTGACACATCTACGGGTCATTCCTCTATCTCCTACTCCATATTGAATGGGCTAAAGGCCAAATTAAATGAGCTACAGTTGATTGATGTCTGGTGGCTCCTGCACCCTGGCGACAAGGACTACACTTTTTATTCCAACCCCCACCATACTTACTCTCGCATTGACTATATTTTTATTAGCCATAGATTACTGGACTGGAAACCAGAAGCTCGTATCGAAGGCTGCCCTTGATCAGACCATGCCTCAGTTTCCATCACCCTCCAGATCCCTGTTGGAGGGTTCAGAGGGTGGACTTGGAAATGTAATGATTCTCTTTTTAGGGACTCGGTCTGCGCAGGAGCAGTGTTGGATACCATAAGAAATTTTTTAAAAGATCCCGAGTCTGACGAGACACTTTTACCTTTTCAATGGGAGGCTCTTAAAGCAGTGCTCCGGGGGGGTTTTAATCCAGCAAGGTTCTAGACTTAAGAAAATCAGATCACAAGAGATTATACGTACACTTGATAACATTAAGGAGTTAGAAAGATTGCATAAAAGCAATATGTCCTCGGATGTGTTTATTGAATTAACTTCCGCAAGAAGACATTTACTTGAACTCTACGATCTAGCGCACCAAAAGTTTAGGGATAAATATCGCAAATCCTTTTATCAATATGGCGAGAAATGTGGTCGTCTTTTGGCGAGGGGGTTTCATCCCCGGCCGGCGGCTACCTATATCCCACACGTACGGAACCATACAGGTGTTCCTACCTCCTTCCCGCAGGAAATATTGTCGGTGTTTCAAAAATATTATGCTGAGTTATATAATATTCAAGCCTCACCGCACTCTTCTATTTCCCTCCAAGATTATGTAGCTTCCACTGCATTACCGGAATTAGACCCGGCAGTCTCAGCTAGCTTGGAATCTGAATTTACGGAAACCGAAGTGTCTGCGGTGCTTAAGAATACTCCTGCGGGAAAGAGCCCAGGTCCAGATGGGTTCACGCCCAAATTTTATAAATTATATGTTGAGGCTTTGGCCCCGTTCATGACTAGGGTGTTTTCATCTATATCCAGTGAGAATATTTTCCCTACTCAAAGTCTGGAGGCGCATATCACTGTCATTCCCAAGCCAGGTAAGGACCATTCAGTGTGCTCAAACTATAGACCAATCTCTTTAATTAATGTAGATGCCAAACTTTTCTCTAAATTAATAGCCAATCGATTATCTCTATATTTACCGGATCTGATCCATATGGATCAGGTCGGTTTTATTCATGGAAGGGAGGCCAGAGACAATACACTTAAAACGCTACTAATTACTCATGCCGCCAAACTATCTAAGATCCCGGTATGTTTACTGTCGGTAGACGCAGAGAAAGCTTTTGACAGGGTAAATTGGGCATTTATGTACCAGGCGTTACGCCAGATAGGATTAGGCCCCTTGATGATGGCAAGAATAGCTGCACTGTACTCTGCCCCTACAGCCCGGGTGAGGGTTAATGGGGGCCTGTCGGAGCAGTTTTCTATTGTTAACGGTACTAGACAGGGTTGTCCATTGTCCCCCCTCTTATATGCTATAGTGATGGAACATCTGGCGGTGGCTCTGAGGGCAAATGAGAATGTACAAGGGATAAAGATTGGACAACACCATTTTAAGCTGTCCCTATTTGCTGATAATCTCCTAATGTATATATCATCCCCACAAACTTCTATGCCGTCTTAGAGGAGTTTGAAAAATTTGGGATGTTGAGTAATTTTAAAGTGAATTTCAACAAATCTGAGATATTAAATATATCACTCTTTCCTCCCCAGGTCCAATACATTAAGACTCATACGCAGTTTAGGCTTTGTACCGAGAAGCTCAAATACCTAGGGGTCTTTATAACGGCTGATCCAGATAAATTGTTTAGCTATAATTATGAACCAGTGCTGGATAAATTAAAAGTGGAGTTAGGGAGGTATAATCTCTTACCTCTATCTTGGTTCACTAGGATCAATGCTCTTAAAATGGATGTTTTACCTAAACTACTCTATGTCTTCCAGACGATTCCGATCTATCTATCGCAGGCCTTTTTAGGTACAATACAGCAGTTGTGCAGAAAGTTCTTGTGGACCTCGAAGCACCCCAGAACAGCTCTTAGATATCTTACTAGACCTAAAACATTGGGTGGGGCAGGAGTCCCCGATATCAGATGCTACTACAGAGCGGCCTTGTTGACCCGGGTGGTAGACTGGTTTCATAACAAGGACCGGAAGAGCTGGGTCGGGTTGGAGTACATTTTATCTCCCTGTTGACCTCCGCTCCTTATTGTGGATAGACAGGTCTAGGCTCCATACACTCAGTTCGCTCCCAAGGGTTACACTTGATCTTTTAAGGGAGTGGGACGTTTTAGTTAGGGGGGGCCATGTATCCTCTAAAACAGGGCCGATGACCCCCCTGTTTGATAATCCCTCATTGGATCCCGCAATGCATGTAGACAAATTTTTATCCTGGACGGCTGAGGAACATAGACAGATATGTAGTGTATTACAGAATGGAAGGGTTCCGTCCCTCTCCTCCTTGGGCGCAGAGGTGCAGCAGATGCCGAACGCTTGGTTTTTTTATACCTCCAATTATCCTCTTTTGTGGCTCAGTTTCTAGCCTCTTATCCTACACAAAGGAACCTAACGGCATTTGAATTATTACTACGTTCTGAAAATAGGCCGACCCATGTTATCTCTCAGGTGTACGAGATATTAATCGGGTTATCTGCTACCAGGGCTCCCACCTTTACGAGTTATTGGGAGAAAGAATTGGGTGTAATTATCTCACCTCTGGAGAGGGAAAAGGCGTTTGTGCTGACCCATAAAATGGCTCTCCCTTGTAAGGCCCAAGAGACTAATTATAAAATTATTTCCAGGTGGTATGTATGTCCCACAGATGTTCATCGGATTTCTTCCTCAATTTCTGACAAGTGCTGGAGATATGACTCTCACCGGGGTACGTTGTTACATATTTGGTGGGATTGCTCTGGCATTCGCAGGTTATGGGATCAAATAGCAGATATTTATAATAACGTGACAGGCTCTAATTTAAAGCTCACTCCTCAAATGTCCTTACTGTGCATTCTTCCTGGGTCCTTTAAGGAGTGTAAGAGGGATGTGCTTCGTCACTTTCTCACAGCGGCTAGAACAATTATACCACGTAAATGGAAACAACCTCAGTCACCCACCACGAGAGATTGGTTGGTGGAAATGGAAAAAATTCAATATATGGAAAGATTAATAGCTGAGGATGAGGATAAGCTGGAGCAATACAAGCTAACTTGGTTGGCTTGGGACTGGTTTAAGGAATCACCTCAATTTAAATCAATGTGGTAATAAGCCTTGCGGAGTGTTGGAGTGCTGTAAATTTTGTTGGGAATAGGTTACACTGTACTTTGGACTTGTTTCTTTGAAAGGCCAGTCGGATACCCCCCTCCCCTGCCCCTTGCCCTGCCCCATATCTGTCCCTGGGCTAAATGTTTTGCCTTAGTTTTTAGTTGGAATCAATGCTGACATTCCCGGTTGTTACTGGAGCGGGATTTGAGAAGGGTCTGAAAGTCCCTGAAGGGTATTAGAGGTATTGATTTCCTGATATTTGATTGGGTTTCTATTTCAGGTAATACAAGAGGTTAAGTTATGGGAGTTTCCCCTCCATGTTATTCTCTACCTTCCTTTTTTGTTTTGTTCACTTTTGCGGAGGATCCCACTTTTCTTTTATTTTTGCTATGTTAAAGTTAATTGTCATATGTTTTGTATTGGTATTTTACAATTGTGAGCCGTTGGGCTCTAGATTTCTGTATGTGTTATTTTCTGTACAAGCTATGCCTTGTCTTAATACTCAATAAAAAGGATTGTAACAAAAAAAAAGGGGACGATAATTGATCTGGTATAGCAAACAAGAGCGTTTTTGTTCCCTTTTTTTTCTAAATAGGGTATGGATATCGTGGCCCACACAAAGTCAAAGCTGTTTTGAAATTGTGATGCCAGTGAGATGTTAAGAGCCAGGCACTTTTAACCATCAGACCTGAAACTGAACTGAAAAGAAAGCAACCTTAAAAATTGGGTAGTCAGTCCACAGGAAATGTAATATACAAAAGGGTATTGTTCGTAAACAAGCCACACTTGTGTTCAGTTGGGCCCCATGTGATGCCTTTTTATATCTTGGTTCTATGGGTAATGTGAACAATAGGGGGGGACAGGGGCAACCATGTCTAGTCCCCCTGCGAATCTGAACCAGATTCAAGCCCATTTTTTCAAGCAGTGGTATAGTCCCATGATAGGCTATCAAAAGGTTTATGTAGATTGAGGGAAAGTAGTATAGCCTCTGTATCATGTCCCCCATCCCATTTTCCAGTAACTGTCGAGATCAGGTCTATGGTTTTCCTGGTTTGATCTGGGGCCTAACAGTGACGCAGAAACCCTACCTTGTCACGATTATTGTAGCAGCGATTTTGTACGTTTTGTACGTTTGCCCTCTGACAAAGAAATGACCTGTCTATACATGTAATGGTAGGTTTATTGTAGATGTGAGAGACAGAATAACAACAAAAAAACTCTCAAAAACCCAGTGCTCAAAAGTCAGAGCATGATGTGCATTGTAATGAGTGAAAAAAGTATCTGATCCCCTATCAACCAGTCTGGAGATTGGCTGGGCCACTCCAGGCCCTTCATGTGCTTCTTTTTGAGCCACTCCTTTTTGAGGCGTGTGTTTTGGGTCATTGTCATGCTGGAATACCCATCCACGACCCATTTTCAATGGCCTGGCTGAGAGAAGGAGGTGCTCACCCAAGATTTGACAGTACATGCCCCAGTCCATTGTCCCTTCGATACGGTGAAGGTGTCCTGTCCCCTTAGCAGAACCCCCCCCCCAAAGCATAATGTGTTCACCTCCATGTTTGACGGTGGGGATGGTGTTCTTGGGGTCATAGGCAGCATTCCTCCTCCTCCAAACACGGCGAGTTGAGTTGATGCCAAAAGCTCAATTTTGGTCTCATCTTACCACAACACTTTCACCCAGTTCTCCTCTGGACCATTTAGGTGTTCATTGGCAAACTGCAGACTTGCGGGCTCTGCAAGATTTCAGGCCTTCAGGGCGCAGTGTGTTACCAATGTTTTCTTGGTAACTATGGTCCCAGCTGTCCTGAGATCATTGACAAGTTCCCCCTGTGTAGTTCCGGGCTGCTTCGTCACAGTTCTCATGATCATTGCAACTCCATGAGGGTAGATCTTGCATGGAGCCCCAGACTGAAGGAGATTGTGAGTTATTTTGTGCTTTTTCCATTTCCGAATTATCGCTCTAACTTGTCTCCTTCTCACCAAGCTGCTTGGCGATAGTCTTGTAGCCCAGTCCAGCCTTGTGTAGGTCTACAATCTTGTCCCTGATATCCTTAGACAGCTCTTTGGTTGATTGATTTCTTCTGTGGACAGGTGTCTTTTATACAGGTTACACCTTACAGAGGGTGCTCCTAATCTCAGCTCGTTACCTGCATACAGTGAAGACACCTGGGAGCCTGAAATCTTGCTGGTTGTTAGGGGATCAAATACTTTTTTCACTCATTACAATGCACATCAAGCCCTGACTTTTGAGCACTGGGTGTTTGAGGGTTGTTGTCATTCTGTCTCTCACACCTACAATAAACCTATTATTAGAATTATAGACTAATATTTTCTTTGTCAAAGGGCAAACGTACAAAATCAGCAGGGGATCAAATACTTCTTTCCCTCACTGCACCATCATTAAGCTTAATTTTAGGTAAGGCAAACACTCAGTTTCTAGGATGAAGTTTGTTGGCAATCCTAGTCAATGATTTCTCAGCCCTGGAGGTCAAGCATGGGTTAAGCTCTGTGCGGAGCTCCTCTATTTGAGCCTTTAGGTCTACTTGGGGCTGGGGTTTTTGTTCTTGATATAGTTCTAGTAAGGATCTCTGTTTATGGCCACTTATGTTGAGTGCGGTAGCTAGGCCAATCACATGGCCCTTGATATGCGTGTTGTGCTATGTGGGGTCAGTTAAAACGAACTAAATATATACCCAAGGGACCCATGGAACTGAACTCGCTATAAGACCCAGAATTGTAGGGGAGTATAGGGGAACAAGACAAAAGCGAAGAGAAGGCCTCAGTTTTGTTAGAAACATAACAAAAAACAAAAATTACATGAGGCAAGAATTATAAGGGAAAAGGTCAGGGAACCCCACCAACTTGGTAACGTGATGAGGGGGTAATAATAAAAAGAACCTTCACCCTAATACTCCTTTGGATGCCATGTTTACCCCCTCTGGCCTTCATAAGACAAACTGCAAAAAAATTATAATCTAGTAAGATGCCCCAGATAGACGATTTTATTAGATCCGATGTAAAGCCGCAACCACCTCTAGAAGTGGCAGCGACTTTAGTCACAACCTCAAATGCTAAACAAAATTCAAACACATTAAAAGATGGTTAATCAGCAAATTAAAAGGATATGGTCAATAGTCCTTGGTTAGGTATTGCGCTCTGCTGAGCAATTCACATGATAGCAAAGTCCACAGCGGTCCTGCGGAACAGTGGTTTGGCAGTATTCAAGAGTTCTTTCATCGCACCCTTGGGGAGTTAGAGTCCTGGGTCCAATTGTGTAACAGTTAAGATTTGGCACCACCTGCTGGAGATTGGTTGGGTGGATCCACAGAGATGAGTCCCAGTTCTTAAGGTTTTACCTTCATTGAAAGCAGAGAAGGCATAAGATTTGTTTTGGTAGAAAAAGCACAATTTAAATGGATAAGCCCAGCGGAATTTGATGTAATTCGTCATTAGAGATTGCAACAGCGCTTTAAGCCCTCTTCATTTCTGTATCATTACTGGTAATAGGTCTGTGAAGACTTGGATGTCTGCCAATAGATACATCTACCACGGGTCTGACCACCCTTTTCTTGAACTATTTCACAACTGGTTCCAGATTTTTAAATTATTCCAGAAGGCCCCTATTGCAGAAGTTACCCACCTAGACCTATTCTTGAGGTCCTCTATTTTGTTTTGTGCTATTTCCAACTGGTCTTCCTGTGCTTTGTGTTACTCTGTGGACCATTTTGTCTGTTATTTGCTTTGAGATCAGGTCTCTGGCCCAGGGAGTGAAAATCCTGTTTAAGATCAGCTGTGATTTTTATGTCTTGCTTTATCTAGTTCCCTCTCCAAGAGGTCAGCAAATATACTAATAAAGTGGCATCTCCTAAGTACCCAGTGATTGATTACACAGTATCTGGAGGTGGGCTCTCTGGGTCCTCCTCTTGGGGTAAACTGAGAACCCTCAGAGGAGAGCCTGTGTCCTGCCAGGAGGTTGGAGATAGGAGTTCAGCTGTGTGGCTATCTGAATGGGGAAAGTCCATAGGAGATGCATGTGCTTGAGAATTACATTGTCCCAGCACTTGTTGGATGTACAGTTTAGGAGATAATTGAAAGCAACAAAAAAGAGGTTTTTGTCCAAAGACATATACACTTTCCAGAAAAAAACAAAATTGCTGCTAAAATTTTGGAAACTATTTGGTTCACCTTTACCATATATTATGAAGTTTATTACAGGGTACATGTTCATGTACTTCATGCCCTGTAGGGTGCTAATGCTGTTGCTTGAATAAGCATATATATCTAATTGGATATGAATTAAATACCTAATATAAACCAAATTGGGTATGGGTATTCAATGGATTGTTTATAGTCGATGTAAACCATAACTGATTGGGTTTACTTTTACGAAAGTCACAGTGTACCTTAACTTTTTCTAACATCCTTTGTTACATTTAGTCTTGTTGATCTCCTGCTGCACTGGTTTGGTTGGGCTGCATTGTCCACTGTTAGTAACTGTAAAGCACTTCTTAGTAACTGTAAAGCACTTCTTAGTAACTGTAAAGCACTTCTTAGTAACGCAGAAATGGCCTGCTTTTTCTTTAAAGGTCCTTTGGGATCATTGCTTTCTCTGCTCTCTCTGTTTATGGCCAACTTGGTTGTACATACAAGTCTAAAGAGTCCCTAAATACCAAGCAAATTCTGCAGTGCAGTGAAGCATGAAACGTTTTTGCAATTTAATATTGTTCCTAATCCATTCAGCAAGTAGTAATTATTTGCTTAATTTTAGCCTGATGCCAAATTGCAGCCCAAGCACATTGAGAATGAGAGTTGATGATGTTGAATTTTTGTTTCTCTTCTAGGTATCCAACCCCCTAATGATCCAGAAAACTAAACAAAGGAAAGGGCAGATCTCTTGCTGGTGCCATTTTCATTCTAAAAGATTCCTTTTTAGCACAGAAACAAGATGGCGATGGACAGCCCAGAGTCATTGATGACCATCTGCACAGATTTTTGCCTCAGAAACCTCAAGGGGACCTTGTGCTACCTCTTAGACAATGAAGTCCTGAAGTTGCATCCTGATATCTTCCTACCCAGCGAGATCTGTGACAGGCTGGTGAATGAGTATGTATGTTTATGGGTTTAAGAATTTTGTATTTTAGTATCTTTCATGTCCCTACTACAAACCATTCCTGTTGTGTGGATGTCACAATCTGTCCTGTTTGATCAGATTTTAATGTTACAATTGTAAATGTTAAATTCTTACCTTGAATACTGTATGGTTGTTTAAAGTGAACCATTTAATAAGGTGCATTTGTAATATTGTGGAGCCTTACCTCCCAAAAATTACTTGATTTTTTTTTCTTGTAATCCCCTTGCCAGAGAAGAAGTGTCTATATTGTGTTTTATATCTGGGATATGTTTATTTCCCTAGTGGTTGAACTTGATAGACTTGTGTCTTTTTTCAACTTGATTTACTATGTATTACAAACTATCACCATTTTACATAAAGCAAAAACGTTTTGGGTTAACAGCTTTTACCTATTCCATTAGCCTGGACAAGGGTGTCAGATATCGGCCCTGAGCTCAGAGAGGAGACCGAGCAGAGCCTGCCCAGGGACTTCTGGTGAATTGATGTTTCTATCCAAATAAGACAAGAACACAACCAAATAACCACACACACACAAATGTGATCCAGAGCCATGGCAATTTAACTGCACATGTCTTTGCAGCATGTTGTAATTTGTTGACGTCTTTCATAAAAAACTTTTTCACAAATTAAGAGTACGTATGAGAAACACAAATACAATAGTACCTTGGTATACGTCCCTAATCCGTTCCAGATCCTTGCACTTGTACCAAACAGGACTTATACCAAACACATTTGGTACATCCCATAAGAAATAAAAGGAAAATGATTAATACGTTCCCATGAAGGGAGGAGGAGGAGATGTTCTGTAATTCACAGAGAGTTATAGCGCGGGTTTATCACTGAATGGTAGCAACTGGCATACTGACGCTCGTGGGCAGTCGTGGCTTTGTCTCGGAAGAGGTAAATAAGGGTAGCGCGCGGTGACCCATACAAGTTCTAGCACAAAGGTTGTATGCAAAGCAAAATTTTTCGTATCCAAACAGGACACATACCGAGTTGGACTTATTCCAAAGTGGACTTATACCGAGTTACTACTGTACATTTAAATGAATGTAAAGTGATATTATAACCTATCCAATTAAAATATACAATACCTGACAGATTCTATCAATTGAATGCATCAGAAATGCCCATTTGCTCACAAAATTGGGTCTGTTGTGTTTCTTTGGGGATAGACATACCATCAATCTTAGGCTTTCCATTAAACATATGGGTCCTTGATGTGTCCTAACGCTGGAGAGTTTTATAGGAGACAATAGGCAGAATGACACCTAGTTCAGAACCCATTGGGCACTCTGGTTGTTGCTATTTATGTATACAACGGTGAGTATCTTTTTACTGGCTGACTGTTAAATCACAGTCCTCCAAAGCTTAGCAGTTATTAGAGGAAACATGCAGGTGCTTAGTTTAACTGCAATAACATGTATTACCAATCAGAGTCTTAGAGGATAAGTGGAAATACTGCCCTTAATAACAAGCTATGATATCTAATGGCAGTATCCTCCATTTTTGGTGTCCTGAGTTTTATAGAACACTGGTAACATTAGGATGTACACATTATGATTTAGACCTTTTCTTTTCCAGATACATTGAGCTGGTGAACGCAGACAGCAGTTTTGAGCCCCATGAAAGCTTTTTTACCTTGTTCTCTGAACCACAGAGCACAAGACTCACCCGGCTACACTTGAGGGAAGACATTGTCCAGGATCAAGACTTAGAAGCCATCTGTAAACAAGTAAGTATGGGACAGGAGCCAGTAGGAGGTCAAGAATTCCAAATGATCTTACAGATACTTACAGCAGCAGTTTAAAGGCTCAAAGGGCTACTTCTGGAAGGCTGACCATTGATCTGCTTCACCATTTCTGAATAAGTATAGGAGCCCTTTGGATCCGTTAATGAAAGCCCAAGCTGATGAAAACTGCAGGGAGGGATGAAGGATCGTTAACTTTTGTTTGCACAATATAAATGAGAGAGTGGGGTTTCCCCTGGATTCCTTGCCCTTTCATACAAAGCAAACATAATATGTGTATATTATGTAAATCTGTTACAAAAACAATCCTGTAGAAGATCAATAGATATTGCCCCCCCCCCCCACCTTCAGTGGAATGGAACACAATTGAAAGGATACAATTGAACGTGAAGCTGGGTGATCTACCAAACCTAGAATGGATTTTTTAAAAGTATTTTGGTTTTTGTTAGCAATGTTTTCAATCCTGGAACAGATCGATTACATGTTTGCCAAATCACCCAGCTTCACTGATGAAAGTGTATCCTCTCTAGTCTTGGAGAGCCTTAATAAAAATGTGTTCAATATAATTACATCGTACACAGCTAAATGGACAAAGATTAGAGCTCCAACAGCTCTGCAGATTTGGCAGCAGTAGCATAGCGTTGTCAGCATTACAAAGGTAGAGAGGGCACCGGCAGAATCAACAGGTAAATACTACAAAAAAAAGGGGTTATTAAAACAGCAGCTTATGATTGAATGAATTGATGAATCCATGATGTTTAGGCAAATTTTACATATGCCAGCAGTCTTAAGTGTTTATCCCTAAATTGTTTATATAGTCAACTCTATCTTTTGGCTAGTGATAGATTTTAAATGTATTTTCATTAATACCTGTCTGTTTGTTAGGTAATGAATCGGCATAACATTCAGTTATGTAGCATTTTTAGAATGAAGGCAACAATGACAGCTTGTTTATTTCTCGCAGGACAAACTTAATTTATTCTTTAATTCTTTGGGATCCAACTACTTATGCTGGTAAAGCATTCCTTACGTTTCACCTACACTAATCTAATTTTGTCTGTTTTACAAAAGCTGTACCAAATATTACTCACAACCCATAGCAACTGATTCCCCCCCCCTCCCCACACACATATACACACACACACTCACTCTCTCTCTCTCTCTCTCTCTCTCTCTCTCTCTCTCTCTATTGGGTGTTTGTTGTTTCGTTGGTATCTTTGCATACTAATGCTATGAGACCCTATCAGTGGGAGCTGTGACAGATAACCTGTACACTTCACCTGTAGAAGATGCTTATCTACTCTCCTACAGAGGTCTAGACCGTTATAAAAAAAATTAGGAAATTCTGTTTGCAATGTTCAGTCCCTCCATATAAATCTTCCTGACCCACAGTGTTCAGTCTGTTTAATTCACCCAAATCACATGACCATTGATGCTTGGAACAGCCAGGATATACTTCAGTCTCTTCCACACATTCCCATTGAAAGAGGCAATGGTTACTTGGTGCAAGGTCCGAAGGATAGAGAGAAAGTAGTAAAAGATTCAACCCCGGTGGATTGATTGTTTTTTTCTAGCATTCATGTCTGAGATTTGTGATTTCAGTGTAAAAATTTATAGCAGTGAACCAAGTGTCTAACTTGTGTTGGCGTTTTCTGTTCCCCAGGACCTGGTAGAACTCTATCTTACAAACTGTGAGAGGCTAACAGCCAAAAGCCTCCAGACCCTGTCCCACTTTAAATCCACTCTGGTGTCCCTCAGCCTCTTTGGCTGCAGTAACATTTTTTTTGAAGAGGAAAACCTGGGCCGCTACAATGATACTGATTGTTTGGTGAACCCCAGTCGTCAGATCATTTCCCGGGACTTCACATTTCAGGGATTCAACCATCTCCGCTTTCTCAATCTTGGCTGCATCACCAAAGGTGTAGACGTAGAGATAATGGTTCAACCACTGGTCTGTTTAAAAGCTCTAAATCTGTCGGGAATTCAGATGAATGATATCAGCTTTCTGACTCAGTGGAAGGACACAATGGTGTCTCTTGTCTTGTACAACATGGATCTTTCTGATGAGCACGTCTGTGTCATTTCACAACTGCACAAACTCCGGTAAGCATTTATCAAAAGACCCTTTTTTATTATCAACTAAAAATTCATTCCTTTTTGTTTGCTACCTTTTAATTTGTTAAATATACTATTGAAAGTGGTTTGTTATATTTGTCTGATAATTGGAATAAAAAAATACCAGCCGATTTTGGGAGACATTCATAGCTATCCTGTATCTTATCCACAATTACTTTGGTATCTCAAGTGGACTGATAAACCCTCCCAATTCTTATCTTAAACTATAGACCAATAAATGTTTATGTTGTAAATATGAAAAAAAGAGGTTCCAGAGTTTAGCAGAATGGATATAGATATGTTCTGAACAAAATATTTATCCCTTCTTATGTTTTTTTCTTGTTCCAGACACTTAGATGTTTCCCGTGATCGCCTGTCTAGCTATTATAAGTTCAAACTCACACGCAAGGTGCTAAGCCAATTTGTGCAGAGTCTTGAGGATCTTGTATCCTTGGACATCTCTGGTCACATGATGTTGGAGAACTGTGCTGTTTCCAAGATGGATGATGAGTTAGGCCCTGACAGGTATGGACAGCATTGAAAATAAAACTGCAAATAATCCTGATTATCAAGGTAGATTTTTATTCGAATTGAAATCTTCACATAGTTAAACAAAGGGTTTTCATTCTTGTGAACATCAACAGGGCAATTTATATGCATTGTGTTTGCATTGCTTGATGGATAAAATTACATCAGTTTAGACGAGGTTTAGTTTGCCAAACAATTTACAAAGTAAGTGTATATCTTAAGTTCTTTTTCCTTACCATAAGGACTCGCCTTAAAAAAACAAAAACATTCCAAACTTATGTTTAAATATTTTGTGGAATCTGCTTGGCTAAGTAAACTGTGGCCTTCATATCTTTTTTAAATATCTTTTCTGTATTATGTGATGGTATTGCATTATTATGTTAGAATGAAAAGGGATGCATGCCATGTCATATGCGTTACACACTAAGGGGTTCATTTATAAAAGTTCCCTGGTTGAGAAGCTTCCACATCTCTTTGTTTCAGTTGTAGTAAATGATTTGCCACCTGGGTGTTTTTCGGAGAATGTCAGATTCACTGCTTTTATAAATAGACCCCTATGGTAAACCAACTAAATATCTCATCACCAAAGTTTAAAAAAGGAAAAAAAGGAAAATTGCTCTTAGATTTCCATTAGCACTTATTGTATTGTTTTATTTCCTCTACTCCTGCCTGCTTCAAAATGTCAGAAATGATTAAAAGAAAAAGCAATGTGCAAATACCAGTTTTTTTTTTTAATAACACTATAGCCAGGAGGCTGTGTCTATTCCAAGTATCATACAAGGTTTTTAGGTATAGCCATTGCAGTGTTTTTCCCAGAAATTTGTTTTCAGCCAAGTGGTAGGAAGCTGTAGCTGGGTGGCAAAAAAGTGGGCGGGGCAAGACCACACATTTAGTGCTCCTAGTTTATACTATAGGTATCCAGTAACCTCCTATTGTTTCAGTGTTCTACCTTCCCCCTATATTTTGTTCCAACGCCTGGCTTGTTAAAATGTACAGTTTTTTAATTTTTTTTTTGTATTATGTTTTAACTTTTCAGGGCTGTGTATTTTGATCCAACTGCCTTGTGTTCCATGTTTTAATAGTGTAATAATCCCTTGTAATAGTGTATTAGTGTGATGTAGTTTAGTTCACATTAGCAGTAAAAAAACTGGGCCATACACCTTGCATACTATGGGTAGTGTTGTTGTTCGAATTCGGGTCGTCCTAATGTTCGACCCGAATATGACCGTTCGAATTCGGGTGGATCCGACCCAAATTTTGCTGCATTCGAATACCCAAATTCAGCCCTCCCACAATGAACTCAAACAACTGGGGACCTCCCCCATGATGCACAGTGCCCTCCAATTAGAATAGGGATGCCCGCTCCATCTTTGTTGTGGCAGACAGCCGATTGGCTGTCTGTCACTGCGTGCCACACAGGCAGCCATTGGCCTATATAAGGCCAAGGCGTGCCTGCATTTGCCACTCCTGACAGAAATTTGCTGATAGCATCACAACCTTTCTGTGCTGCTTGGCTTGCTTTCTTTGTCAAAGTGAAAAAAGTGCTTTACTTTGGTAGACTGTGTCACACTCACACTATTAGTCAGATAGATTGTTGGATTGTACTGTATTGGTGCAGTCCTGAAATCTACTGTACTCAGATAGGTAGAGTGTTTCACTGTTTGCTAGATAGCTAGATAGATACATTGATAGAATGAAAGATAGAAGGCTAGAAAGCTAGATAGATAGATAGATAGTCAGTCAGTGTGTTACTTACAGGCAGCCAGAGGCAGGGTCCCCTTTCTGACTGCGTGCACAGTATCACACTTGTACTGAGAGACAGACACACAGACGCAGTGTATACTGTGCTGCATATTACAAGCGTCACCACTGAAGGTATTTTGCAGGGTGTCAAGCCACATAAAAAAAAAAATTGGACAAAGGGTTTTCTGAATTGTCATGGACTGTATATGGATAATTTATGACGTGGTATATACAATGTAGCTTTATACATAATCATATATAAATGTATGTGTGTGTGTGTGTGTGTGTATATGTGTATATATATATATATATATATATATATATATATACACATATATATATATATACAAATATAATATTAGCTACAAAGTATTTTGTAGGGTGTCAAGTACAATGTCTGGCCAAAGATGAAAGAGCAGCTTTGGCAGGGGTGCTGGCAAGCAAACCAGTATTAGTTTGTTTTTAGCTGCAGACCCAAGAACAAGAAGCGCTGCTGTTGGTGGTGGGCGTCCATTATTACCACACCATGAACAAGAGGTAGTGGAGTACATGACCCAGCCTGGGTCAAGTGATTGTACCCCCTCTTCATTCCAGTCCTAGACACAGGCCTTACAGGTTTCCCAAACAGTCCATGATACACCTGTTCCTCCTAGTTCCTCATCAGTAAAGTCTCGTGTATAGCAGTATGTAGAGGAGTCTCACCGAGGTGTTGGAGAGGCGGAGCTACAAGCATTCCTTCAAGATGCTCAGTTGTTTCACCCATCTGACGAAGAGAGTCAGTTCACAGGCTTTCCCCCCACACTTACTTTTCACCAGAACACTCTGAGCCAGACCAGCCAATTCAAAGTGGCTCCAAAAGGCCGCAGCTTCCTTTCGGCACATATAGGGAAACTGTCTCTTCTGATGATGATGTCCTTGATCCGACATGGGCCAACAAGGAGATCATCATAGACAGGAAATAGAAGAGGAGGAGGAGGAAGAAGAAGAAGAAGAAGAGGAGGAGGAGGAAGTTGCAGAGCGCCCTCAAAGGGGGAGAGGGAGGAAGAGGGTAAAAGCTGCCCACACTCTGCATACTTTAATTACCAGTGAGGCAAGTCATAGATGTAAATCGTTGGAAGCTGTCCCCACAGCTATGCCTCAACAACCGCACACCGCCACCATGAGCACCAGCTCCAGAGCACCTTTAGGCCCAAATGTTTGCCAGTGTGGGCATTTTTTAATGTCCATAGTGATGACAACACTGGTTATCTGTAAACTGTGTGCTCAATACTTGAAACGAGGCAAAAACCCAAACAAACTTGGAACAAGTTGCATAAGCACTCATTTAAAAAGCCACCACCCAGTAACCTGGCGTGAACACCTGGTGAAAGCACAGAGCTCTGTGCGACCACCTCCGCCCAAGAAGCAGGCTCCAACTGCTCGATCCTCCTCTGCTGCCTTTCCTCCTTCCGCCACTACAGTTTCTTGTGCTGCTGCCAGCAATTTAAGTGTGGTGTGTAGCCGATCATTACCTTTTTTTAGGCTCCACCAGCGGTGAGCAGGAGCTCCAACGCAGATCGGCTGCTGTTTGTGGCACATCCCCCACAACTTCTACCCCATCGGCCAATGTTTCTGTGGTTAGCATTAGCAGCATCCAACCTTCCATCCCCCAGATGCTGGAGCGCAAGAGGAAATTTGACCCAAATGACCCCAAAACAAAGCTGATCAATACGGCAGTTGCACAGCTGATTGCGTTAGAGCTGCTCCCTTACCGGCTGGTGGACTCCAGTGTGTTCCGTTACGCATTCCTCTGCGCAAACCCACAGTACGTTATGCCTAAGCAAAAGTACTTTGCACAAAAATGTGTTCCTGCTGTGCATAAACACGTGCAGAGCAATGTGTCCATGGCCCTGCAGCACTCAGTTTCTGGCAAGGTGCACCTGACAACCGACAGTTGGTCGAGCAAGCATGGAGTGGGAAGATATATTTCCTTTACAGTTTGAGCCACATGACATCCTTCATGCAGGAGTGCCTAGCCAAAGATCCACGCATAAAACACATAAAAACAAAGACTGACGACTATTGGATTGCTACATTACTGGATCCACGTTACAAGCCTGAGGTACAACTGATCTTGCCCCAATACAGGGAACCTAAAAAGCAGCACTACCAAGAAGTGCTTGTAAGGGACTTGTGCTCAGCCTTTGCAGCTGGCAGCAGCAGCAGGGATCCCCATGGCAGTTCCATCAGCCATGGGAGCCAAACAACTGCTTTAAGCGGCATGGGTGGCAGCAGCAGAAGAGGTCATCTAAGCCTAACTATGCAGGCTTTTTTTCAGCGGAAGCAAGCTGCCAGTCGTGCAGCAATTGCTAATGACACTGTGCAGCCGTACTCAGTCATGGTGAAGGAATACATGAGCTCTGCATGGGACATCTGCAACCTGCAAGGCCAGGACCCACTGGGCTACTGAGTATCCAAACTTGAACAGTGGCCGGAGCTGGCAGAACATGCCATTCAGATCCTTGCCTGCCCAGCAGCAAGTATGTTATCTGAAGGAGCATTCAGTGCAGCTGGGGGCGTAGTGAGTGACAAACGGATTCGGCTTTCTGCAGAAAATGTCGACCTAATCACTTTTATTAAAATGAATAAGGCTTGGATCGGCAATGACTTTAACACCCCCTCTGCAGATTGTACTGATTAGTAGTCAACTGCTGCACGGACATCAAGATGGGAAGAGCATGTTCACAGCCTTTCAGCATCTCCTTCTACTCCTCACCCTAATGGCCCTATACCTCTACTCTTTCTCTGAGATTTATAACTTGCAATGGAGCTGTGTAACTGGCAAATATTTTTTTACCGAGCACCCCCCTCAGGACCCTCTGCCTTTATCAACTTTGAGGCCTATATCACTTGTAATGGAGCTGTGTGAATCATAATTAAGAAATTTGTATTTTTAGTAGAGAAATACATACATTTTTCTGTCCTTTTTGGATAGATAGTAAGTGCTATCAGAAATAAATATCTGTATTTTTTTATAGAAACAGATTTTTTTTCTGGCTTTTTTGATAGCAAGTAGGATCAGAATGAAATATCTTTGTTTTTTTACAGAAATACAGAAATTATTCTGTTTATTTTGATAGGTAGCAAGTGTTATCAGAATTATTCTCTGTATTTTTTTTTTTACAGAAATACAGAAATGTTTCTGTTTATTTTGATAGGTAGCAAGAAGGATCAGAATTAATTCTCTGTATCTGATCACTCTGTGTCAGAGTGATTAGAAGGGGATACATTGACACAGAGTGATTTTTTAGTATTTTGTTCAGAATCTTTTTTTTCTAGGTTTTTCTCCTTCAAAATTGGGTGCGTCTTATAGGCCGGAGCGTCTTATAGTCCGAAAAATACGGTATTTCTTTCCGATCCCACTTTGCTATATATCTCCAAAGCCATAAAAATTTCTATACTTCTTTTTCAAAAATCTAGATATTTAATTCTGCTAGCACTTTGTATCGATCCAGAAGACCATAAAAACTTTGGTATTTCTCTACAGAAAATGCAGATCTTTAGTTCTGATCCCACTCTGCTATATATCCCCTATACAAACAATACAGATATTTAATTTTGATAGCACTTGGATATGTCCCCTAAAACCCTTAAAAACGTATGTATTTATGTGAGACAAATACATATATTTAACTGTGATAGCACTTGCTAGATATCCACAAATGATAAAAAAATGTATGTATTTACCCGCGTATTCCACCAAGTCTGTTACCTTTTATGTGGTTTCACTACATAGTAGGTATGGAAAGTGTGATTTTCGTTAATCCGTTAATGTCCCAATTAGCTACAGCTTCTAAACTGTCCATGGAGTTTATGGCCTCAACCTCCAATGTGGTCCACGCTACGTACCAGGCAGCAACGCCTCCTACTGCCTGTTACTGCTGCTGCCTTTCCAGTACCCAACTCTAGATGCAAGATACTAATGCCGTCCATACTCCGTCTCAGAGCCCACTGCCTCCTCCTCCTCCTGTAAATGATGCTGCCGCCTACCCAGTACCTGATTTGATATGCCAGACAATAATGCCGTCCATATTCCGTCTCAGAGCCCACCGCGTTCTCCTCCTCCTGTCAATGATGCTGCCGCCTGCCCAGTACCTGACTATAGATGCCAGAAACTAATGCTGTCCATACTCCGTCTCAGCCCACCGCCTTCTCCTCCTGCTGTAAATGATGCTGCTGCCTGCCCAGTACCTGACTTTAAATGCCAGACACCAATGCCGTCCATACTCCGTCTCAGAGCTCACCGCCTCCTCCTGCTGTAAGTGATGCTGCCACCTGCCCAGTACCTGACTTTAGATGCCGGAAACGAATGCCGTCCATACTCTGTCTCAGAGCCCACCGACTCCTCCTCCTGCTGTAAATGATGCTGGCCCCTCCCCAGTACCTGACTTTAGATGCCAGACAATAATGCCGTCCATACTCCCTCTCAGAGCCCTCAGCCTTTGATTCATGCTGTTACTGCTGCTGCATGCCTAGTACCCAACTCTAGAAGCCAATTACTAATGTCGTCCACACTCCGTCTCAGTGCTAAATGCCTCCTCCTCATGCTGTTACTGCTGCTGCCCAGTACCCAACTTTAGATGCCAGTTACTAATGCCATCCACACTACATCTCAGGGCCCACCTCCTGCTTCTGCTGTTTCTGATGCTCCCGCCTGCCCAATAACCAGCTCTAGATGCCAGTTCCCAATTCAGTCCCCGCTCCGTCTCAGAGCCCACCGCCTCCTCCTCCTGCTGTAAATGATGCTGCCACCTGCCCAGTACCAAACTCTAGATGCCAGATTCTAATGCCGTCCACACTTTGTTCCAGAGCCCACCGCCTCCTCCTCCCAGTACCCAGCTCTAGATGCCAGACTAGACTTCAGCTCAACAGGGTCTTCTTTCCCCGCTGATTCCTCCAAGCACAGTCCCTTTCTTGTGGTTTCTCTACATAGTAGGTAGGGACAGATTGAAATCTCCCTCATCCATTCATGTCTCCAATAGCTACTGCTTCTACGCTGTCCAAAAAGGTGATGGGCTTCAAATCTAATGCCCTTCTTGCTCCGTCTCAGGGCCCACCGCCTCCTCCTCCCAGTACCCAGCTCTAGATGCCAGACTAGACTCCAGCTCAACAGGGTCTTCTTGCGCCGCTGATTCCTCCAAGCACAATCCCTTTCATGTGGTTTCGCTATATAGTAGGTAGGGACAGATTGGAATCTCCCTCATCCATTCATGTCTCCAATAGCTACTGCTTCTACACTGTCCAAAAAGGTGATGGCCTTCAATTGTAATGCCCTCCTTGCTCCATCTCAGTGCCCACCGCCTCCACCTACTGCTGCTGCTGCCACCTGTCACTTGTAACGTATAACAGAGCTGTGTAGCTGGCTAGTTTTTGGACTTAAAAACCGCCCTCAGAGACCTCTGCCTGTACTCTGAAGCCTGTGTATGGCTTGTAACGGAGCGTTGAAACCTGGTGGCTAATTTTGGGACCGGAGGAACCCCCTCATGTCTCTCTCTGCCTCTACTCGGAGACCGTGTAAAATGTGGCATGTTACCTTGGCCGCCACATAAAATGGCCTTGCCAGCAACAGCAAAAAGACTTCCCTATTTTTTTTTTACTTGTAAAGTGTTGTGCAGAGCTGGGGGAGTCTTGACATGTCTTTTTAAATGTATTTATAGGCTGTAGAAGCTCTCCACCAACCCGAATAATAACCCAAATTTTTCCCACATTGACTTTAATAGAGTTCAAATTCAATGTTCAATCACCCGTAGGCAGGGTAAAAAAAATACAGATATTTAATTTTGATACCACTTGCAATCTATCAAACTGAACTGAAAAATTTCTGTATTTGTGAAAAAATACAGAATTTTCATTCTGATACCACTTGCTATCTATCAAAATAAATCTAAAAGTTTCTGTATTTCTGTAAAATAATACAGATATTTAATTCTGATTCCGCTTGCAATCGATCAAAATGAACCGAAAAATTTCTGTTTTTATGTAAAAAAAAATACAGATATTTATTTTGATACCACTTGATATCTATACAAAAGGACAGAAAAATGTATGTATATCTCTACTAAAAATACAAATATTTCATTATGAATCACAGCTCCATTACAAGTGATATAGGCCTCCAAGTAGGCAGAGGGCCCTGATGGGGATGCTCGTTAAAAAAAAAAAATTAGCCAGTTACACAGCTACATTGCAAGTTATTGACCTCAGAGACAGAATAGAGGTAGAGGGCCACTAGGGTGAGGAGTAGAAGCAGATGCCGAGGGCTGTGAAAGAGCTCTTCCCATCAAGGTGTCAGCAGGCCGTGCAGCAGTGGACGACTAATCAGTACACTCTGCAGAGGGGGTGTTGAAGTCATTGCGGATCCAAGCCTTATTCATTTTAATAAAAGTGTCAACATTTCCTGCTGAGAACCGAATCCCATTGACACTCACTACGCCCCAAGCTGCACTGCACGCTCTTTCAGATAACACACTTGTGGCTGGCAGCTACAGCTATGTTCTGCCAGCTCCGGCCACTGCTCAAGCTTGTATACCCACTAGCCCAGTGGGTCCTGGCTTTGCAGGTTGCAGATGTCCCATGAAGAGCTCGGGTATTCCTGCACCATGACTGACTACCGCTGCTCAGTGTCATTGGCAATTGCTGAACTACTGGCAGCTTGCTTCTACTGAAAAAAAGCCTGCATGGTTTGGTTTAGACGACATCTGCCTCCCATGCCAACCTCTACCGCTGCTTAAAGCAGTTGTTTGGCTCCCATGGCTGGTGGAACTGCCATTGGGTTCCCTGCTGCTGGCAGTCGGAAAGGCTGAGCACAAGTCCCTTACAAGCACTTCTTGGTAGTGCTGCATTTTAGGTCCTATGTATTGGGGCAAGATCAGTTGTTGTGTCTCAGGCTTGTAACGTGGATCCAGTAATGTAGCAATCCAATAGTCGTCAGTCTTAGTTTTAATGTGTTCAATGTGTGTATCTTTGGCTTTGCACTCTTGCATGAAGCCTGTCATGTGGCTTAAACTACGCACAGTTGAGGTAATTCTGTACCCAGACTCCTGTGGGTCGAACAGCAGCACAGGGTCATCCTCCTCCTCCTCCTCCGCCTGGTCTTGCCATCCACTGAACATGGCGCCCTGTGTTTGGGTGGATGGATGCTCAAGTACCCTCAATATCCTCCTCTGCTCCTTCCTCCCCGTCTGCCATGCCTGCAATGTCCACCTCATCCTCCTCCTCCTCCTCTTCCTGGATTTGTGGTGCACTATGTCTAGTAGGCACGCATGTCCAAGATGATGTTTGAAACGTCTCTTGATGCGGCGTCCGCTCTGTGTCGTGTCCCAGATCCACCATCATCTGTTCCAGCAGACATATGATGGGGATGGTGTCACTGACACAGGCCTGATCTCTGTTGATCATCCTGGTGGGCTCTTCAAAAGGTGACAATACAGTGCACAAGTCCTACATTTGCAACCACTCCGCAGGGCTGAAGAAAGGTAGTGTAGGTATACGTCTCAAACGAACAGACTCTGCCACGTAATCCACCACAGCTTTCTGTTGATCAGCCAACTGCTGCAGCATGTAAAAGGTGGAATTCCAACGTGTGGCCACATCACAAATTAACCAGTGCACTGGCAGGTTCAGATTTCCCTGTAAATCCACCAATCTGGCACTGGCTGTGTACGACCGGCAGAAATGCGCTGACAACTTTCTTACCTTCAGCAACAGCGGCTGGAGGCCTGGGTAATTCCTAAGGAAGCGCTGTACTATCAGGTTCATGACGTGAGCCAGGCAAGGTACACGTGTGACTTTCCCACAACGCAGGGCTGACAGCAGTTTGGCCCCGTTGTCACACACGACCTTGCCTGGACTGGACTGAAGTCTGTTGGGAGTTAGCCATGTCCTCCTGCTCCAACAAGGCACTTAGAATGGCTGCGCCCATGTGGCAAAGGGGGAAACAGGCTTCGCAACCTCAGGACTGCATGGCAACGTAGGAATTGTGCACTGAAATAGGAAACTGCAGGATCTTGCTGGCGGTGAACAGATGCTGTGGCATAGGAGGTGCTGGGTCCCCACTGCAAAGTGTCCGTGGAAGAATAGTTTAAGGCACAAGAGTCAAAGGAAGAGGTGGAAGTGGAGGTTGAGGAGAAAATTGCATGGCGATGTGCTCTGGGCGGAGGTAGGTGTGCAGGTCTTGCTGCAGCTGCATCTTCCCCTGTTGCCACCAAAGTTACCCAGTAAGCTGTATAGGAAATATATCTTCCCAGTCCATGCTTGCTCAACCAACCACTGCAATGCAGGAACATATTTTTGTCCAAAATACTGTCGCTTAGGCATATTATACTGTGGGTTCCTGCAGAGAAATGCGTAAGGGAACACATTGGACTCCACCAGCCGGTAAGGGAGGAGCTCAGATGCTATCAGCTGTGCAATTGCCGCATTGATTAGCTTTGTTTTGGGGTCATTTCGGCCATTTCCTCTTGCGCTCCAGCATCTGGGGGATGGAAGGTTGGATGCTGCTAATGCTAACCACAGAAAGATTGGACGGTGGGGTGGAAGTTGTGGGGGATGGCAATGATGCCTGGTCTTGACTGCTAGCAATGCGACAAACAGCAGCCGATCTGCGTTGGAGCTCCTGCTCACCACTGGTGGAGCCTGAAAAAGGTAATGCTCGGCTACATGCCCCACTCACATTGATGGCAGCAGCATGGGTAACTTTGGTGGCAGAAGGAGGAAAGGCAGTGAAGGAAGATCGAGCAGTTTGAGCTTGCTTCTTGGGTGGAGGTGGTCGCACAGAGCTGTGTGCTTTCACCAGTTGTTCCCGCCAGGTTACCGGGTGGTGGCTTTTTAAATGAGTGCTCATGCAACTTGTTCCAAGTTTGTGTTTTTGCCTCGTTTCACGTGTTGAGCACACAGTTTGCAGATGACCATAGTGTTGTCATCACTATGGACAATAAAAAATGCCCACATGGGCGAACATCTAACTGGGCCTTTAGGTGCTCTGGAGCTGGTGCTCCTGGTTGCGGTGCACGGTTGTTTAGGCATAGCTGTGGTGACATGCAGCTTCCGACGATGGAAGACTATGACTTGCCTCACTGGTACGTGAAGAATGCAGAGTGTGGCAGCTTTTACCCTCTTCCTCCCTCTCCCCCTTTGAGGGCGCTCTACGACCTCCTCCTCCTTTTCTTCCTGCCTATTATGATCTTCTTGCTCGCCCCATGTTGGATCAAGGACATCATCATCATCATCATCATCATCAGAAGAGACAGTTTCCCTGTATGTGCCGAAAAGAACCAGCGGCCTTTTGGAGCCAGTTTGAATTGGCTGGTCTGGCTCAGAGTGTTCTGGTGAAAAGTAAGTGTGAGGGGAAAGCCTGTGAACTGACTCTTCTTCGTCAGATGGGTGAAACAACTGAGCATCTTGAAGGAATGCTTGTAGTTCCGCCTCTCCAACACCTCGGTGAGACTCCTCTACATACTGCTATACACGAGACTTTACTGATGAGGAACTAGGAGGAACAGGTGTATCATGGACTGTTTGGGAAACCTGTAAGGCCTGTGTCTAGGACTGGAATGAAGAGGGGGTACAATGACTTGACCCAGGTTGGGTCATATACTCCACTACCTCTTGTTCATGGTGTGGTAATAATGGATGCCCAGCACCAACAGCAGCGCTTCTTGTTCTTGGGTCTGCAGCTAAAAACAAACTCCTACGGCTTTGCTTGACACCCTGCAAAATATCACTCTGCATTCTTCACGTACCAGTGAGGCAAGTCATTGATCAAACCTTGGCTGTGCAGCAGGAAGAGGCTCTGAGACGGAGCGTGGACAGCATTGGTAACTGGCATCTAGAGCTGGGTACTGGGCAGGCGGCAGCAATAACAGCATGAGGAGGAGGCGGTGGGCCCTGAGATGGAGCAAGGACGGCGTTAGAGTTTGAGGCCATCACCTATATGGACAGTGTAGAAGCTGTAGCTATTGGAGACATGAATTAATGAACGAGATTCCAATCTGTCCCTACCTACTATGTAGCAAAACCACATGAAAGGGAACGGACTTGGAGGAATCAATGGGGCAAAAAGACCCTGTTGAGCCTGAGTCTAGTCTAGCATCTAGAGCTGGGTTCTGGACAGTGGGCAGGGGGCAGCAGTAAGAGCAGGAGGAGTAACACCCATCCACACTACGTCTCAGGGCCTGCCGCTTCCTCCTCATGCTATTACTGCTGCTGCCTGCCCACTGCCCAGTAGGTACGGATTTGAATCTCGTTGATCCATTCATGTCTGCAATAGCGACAGCGTCGACACTGTCCATATGAGTGATGGCCTCAACCTCTAATGCCGTCCTTGCTCTTTCTCAGGGCCCAACGCCTCCTCCTCATGCTGTAACTGATGCCACCTGCCCAGTTCCCAACTTTGGATGCCAGTTACCAATGCGATCCCCGCTCCGCCTCAGTGCCCACCGCCTCCTCCTACTGCTGCTGCTTTTATTTTTACTTGTACAGTGTTGTGCAGAGCTGGGAGAGTCTTGGCATGTCTTTTTAAATGTATTTATAGGCTGTAGAAGCTCTCCACCGACCCGAATAACAACCCAAATTTCCCCCCTTGACTTTAATAGAGTTCAAATTCGATGTTTGAACACCGGAATCATGCATTATTCGACCGAATAGCGGTTGAATCGAATAGTGAGGTATTCGACCCACACTAACTATGGGCATGCATGAGATTATGCTTTTTTTTGTACATTATGTGAAAGCTCCTGATAATACATTCCCGGGCGGAAAGAGCAGCCCACGGCCACCTTGGATATGTGACACAATTATCCCAGGCGGCAGCAAATTTACCCCTCAGACCTAAAACCCCACTATGACAGTAAAAACAGAAAGGGAGGTGTCCTCCTTCAAAAATGAAAAAGAAAAGCAACACATTTTTCTATTATATAAAAGGGGAAAGTCACTCTTTATATTATGTTAAAATGGTGGTGATGCTTTAACCCCCAAACGGTAATCCCAAGTCACACTCAGGTCGCTTTTAACTGAAAAAAAAAACACCTTGTTCTGTCGCTGTCCCCCGGCATCCTGCTGGTCCCCGCAGGTCCTGGGGACACTTCCACCCCCTCTGCTCTCCAGCCGTGAAGTGCAGAAACGAGATCTACGGGGTTTTCCGGTGATGTCGGTACATGCGTCGGTGCGGGAGTATTGGTGGGAAATTCAAATAATTTTGTATTGGATTCAATACAAAATAGCTGAATTGAATCCAATACAAAGAATTATATAAATACTTGTGAAAACTGAACATTTGGATTGCTGTTGCATAAGAAAGTGCACCTAGGAGCCCAAAATTGAAAAAGAAAATGTAGGGACCCCCAGGGCCACTTAAATAGCAAGGGGAATTGGGGGGTATAAGGGGTAAATTTATACCTACCTTTCACAGAACTATAATTTTAATAATAATCTACCCTTTCTGCTTCTGTTCTTTGAACCCCAATTTCTCTTGAATGCTGTAGGAAACTGAAAATGTAGGTGCAAGTAGGGGACATGTATAAACCCCCCTAAAATTTCTTTAGCATGGCATCATTAGAACATAAAAAACTCAACTTTGCCCATCAAATTGCCCTTCCCTGTTACACTTAAATGTCAGCTTTCCTACCTTCAACCATAATTTCACTAGAAAGTAGCACTGCAGGTTAGCAAAAATATAGGTGCAAGTGGGGGCACTTGAGGCTAACATCCCATAAACTTTTATCACCATGGCATCATTACAACATAAAAATCTCTACCCATCAAAACATGCTGCTACACGTGACTGTACCCTACCAGTACCTTAACCCTGATTACGTTTTGATGGGCAGGGTTTTTTATGTTCTAATGATGCCATAGTAATTACATTTTAGGGGGTATCCACAGATGATCCCCACGCGTTTTCAGTTTCCTACACCTCCCTATCCAAGAGAAATTGGGGTTCCAAGTGTTAGAAGTGAGCAGTAATGTGTAATGGCAGTGTGTTTGCCATAGTAATGAAATTTTAGTGGTGGAAAGGTAGCCAAACATTTTTTTGAACCTACATTTTTTGGTTTTGTACACCCCACCATTCTAGGAAAAATTGGGTTTCAAAGAAGTGAAACAGACAAGGTAACATTGTATGACAGGTAGGTATCAATTAAGGTACCCCACCCCAATGCTCATTGCTAAGTGGCCCTGGCGGTCCCCAATTCGCATTTTCAATTTAGAACTTCTAGGCGCACTTGCTTTCGAAACGGCAACCCCAATATTGTATTTTCACAAGTTTTTACAATTCAAACCCCCAAATCTTTAAATTCCTAAAATCTGGGGGACTGAGGTTATGGTTACTATTAGTTAAGAGGTTCTCATGTGCACCCTGAACATTTCAAATAATTACAACCAATGGTTTAGGGCAGTGATTTTCAACTAGTGTGCCGTGACGGATCTTTCTCTGTACCGTAGGAAATTATCCAATTACCATTGTCGAGTGTCTGTGCTGTAGTGACTGGTAGAGTAATGTATTACTCTTCCATGTCAGTGGGTGGCAGTAGGTAGCCTAATTGTCTTGTTTTTTCTTAGAGACAAAAGAATTAGCTACAAAATGTCATTTTGTAACATTTTTGATTTGTGGTATGCCGCAGGATTTGGCTCAAAAAAGGTTTAGAGGATATAAAGGTTTGTACACAGTTTTGTAAGGCTGCAGAATATGACATGCAGCATTTCACACACAGCTATCAGACTGCTGCCGATGACATCATTACACATGCAGCAGCTTTTTTTTCAATAGAAAACGCAGCACGAGCTAGAAAATAGGGAGGGACAGCCTGTGTTTCGATCTTATCATTCTGTGCTATTCTACCCCGCCTGGCTCTTACCAGCAGCTAGAATCCTCTGAACGGATAACCGCTAAGAACCGAGCCTGTTCAGAGTATTAGAGCTGCGGATGAGAGCCGGGTGGGTGACTTAGTGGGCGGAGATCCCGGCTGCCCTAAAAGGGGGCTGGGTAGAATTATGAGCCATGACAATGTATACTTAATCTGTACAGGCCCACATGTTCCAGATATGGCTCCATGTCACCAGAAGGGCAGCTAAAAGAACCAGGAAGAGATGGAAGCCACCTACTAATGAAGTAATAAAAATGGCCTTGCAGCAGAAGAAATAAGCAGGCGACCCAAAAGCACATAGTGATGCATTAAGCACATTAATGAATATAAACAAGGCATACTTTAGAGAACAATTTGTTACTACAGTGGGGAAGGTTTGTGATACACATTAAACTGACCATACATCCTAAAATCTGTCTTTACTATTCCCTTTAGATCTGCTAACCACACGAGCTATATAGCCCAAGACCCATCTGACTCCTTTCAAATTCAATTAAATGTTTAGATGTGTCATCACATTTTTTATTTTTGTAAATGCACAGCATATTTTTGAGATTGTACAGAGTTTAAAAGAATGCAGCCTCTTCTAGGTTTTAAATCTAGTGTGAGGTCACATTTAGAGGAACAACTAGTATGTTGTATCTAGACCTGAGTATCACAGTATGCTATGTCAATTTTGTATTCGCTGATCATGTAATGTCTTAAGGCAGATGTGTTACACCACTCTGTTTTATTCCAAAAATTGAATCTTTAGTGCCATGATGCTTTGGGACATAAGCTTACTATCCAAGGTATAAAGTTGTGAATTATTCTTACATCTCCTTGAATGTAAAAATGAATTATTATTGTAAGTGAGATTGCATCCCCTGTTTAAGGCCCCACTTCCCACCCCAACCTCCTCAACTCTCACAAACTCTATCTCCCATCCCCTTCAAACAGCATAGAGACCCTGTGTTGTTCTTGTGCATTGCAGTAAATGGAAAATATTCGTTTTTGAATGTGCTGCCAATGCAGTAGAAAGGAGAAAGATTAAATGCATATTTTTTTTCTAGCACAGTACATCTGACAATTATTCACGACAACTTCTGAGGTATAGTACAAGAATCAAGGTTTTATTCACGTGTGGGAAACTCATGACAGACAAGGCAACAGAGGTTGGGACTGTCCCTTCCTCTGTCTATGAGAGTCTCTGAAAACTTTAACCAAAGAGTCTATTTTCTATTCTTCAGTTCCTTGCGTCACCGGTCATCCAATTCTGGGCTTGTCTTTTCTTTAATTTTCTGGAGACAACGAGTTATTGTTTTATTTGTTTTGCTGCCATTGCATATTTCGCTCTCATTAATTTTCTTGGGGGGGTTACGGTTTCTAAGGTCCCCTTATCTGCTGGTTCCACTTGCACAGTTTCTATGGTCTCCTTATCTGCTGGTTTCACTTGAGCAGGTGCACGGCCAAGATGCCTCCGGGAGCAGAAAGTAAAGAACACAAATAGCTGAGTTAGTCATTTTGAAACAGCATAATATAGTTAGTCATTTTGAAACAGCATAATATAGTTTGAGTTAATTCTCACTATACTTGTGGCTATATAAATTTTATATACATTCACATTTCCCTCCTGTTGAGGATTAATCAAACCATATGACCTTTTAGAAACTTTATCATAGGTTATCATTAACGGGAAACTTTTTATTAGTACTTAGGACTTTCTATGGTATTTATCTCTGGGTCAGTCTCGACCAATTCGTACTTTGTATCTCTAGCTACCATGCCAACCATCCTGGAAATTAATCCCTTCATCACTGGTACCAGACAGCAAGCTGGACAGAGTAATGTGGCAATACATAGCACAACGGCTGTCAGGGCAGTTTTAACTGCCTGCCCCCATCCACCGAACCAGGAATTCCACCAGTCGGTCATCCAGTTGTTTATTCCTGCATTGGCTGCCAACTCTTCGGAAAGCAACGTGAGACTGTTCAAAGCCTCAGTCACCGTTCCATCGGGCGCCATGTTATTGGGAATAAAGGTAAAACAGCTCTCACCAAACATTTTACAAACTCCACCTCGCTCAGCCAGTAACATATCTAGTGCCATTCGGTTCTGCCACGACATCAGGGATGTTGCGTCTAGTTGCTCGGCAAGCCCTTTGATTGCATCGCAAGTCTGGTTGACAAAGCACTGCTGATTATAGTATATATATCTAATCCAATCAACATTCCTATTTATAGAAACCCAGTAAAAAATGGACTCAAAGCCTGCAGCTGTTTGATTTCTGGCCTTATATTCATCAGGGACTCCTCTCGGAACCCCTATAGCATCTATATATGTTGGATTATTATTTGCTGAGACGCTTCTTTTTGCCTTATGGTGTCTGCCAAATGTCTAGTATCCCCTACCAGGACCTGGTATGACCAGGAATGGTTGTACCAGGGTGATCAGGGTGCATGTACCTCACCAGTTTGCTGGTAGGATTGCCCTAAGTTTCTGGTCCCCACACAACCACCATATATCTGCTAATGAATTTCTGTGGTTTTTTAATTGCTGTGTGGTCCATGTGCAGTTGCTGCAAACTGGCTCTACTGTGGTACAGTACTTAAACTCTTTTCCTTTTCTTTCAGCGTTATTGTAGCAGGTATAATTGCCCTTGTACACAGTCACATCTGTGGGCTTTGTCCTGCTTTTCATGGGTGGGTGTTGTTTCTGTTCCTTATCACACTCTGTGCTAAAAGTCCCACCCTTCATCAGTTCTAGTAAGCATGTCGTATTTATAGCTTCTGGGATCGGAACAGTGGCTAACTGGGGCCTTCCAACAGCACAAGCTATACAGTCACTTACATTCATCTGGTTTACTGTATAATGCACCCACTTCAGCCACTCATTTCCTCCTCCCACTCCGGTTTCTATAGCTAACAAGTCATCCATTGTCGGATTTGATAAGGCTCTCATTTTAGTCACCTCTATTTTACTGTCCCCCTGGTTGTCCGGAACCTTTTGCGTATTGCTAGCATTGGTTCTCCATTCAGGATTGTTGTGCATATCTTTTAGATCAAATTTTGCATATGCTCCCATGTACTCTCCCTGTTGGTATTTTGCTAAGACATAGGTGCCGGCATCCCCTTGCTGCAGGTCAACTATTGTAATCCTAAACTTATCGTCACATATTGTGCCTTTTGTCAATGTCATTCTTTTGAGTAACAATTAGCCTTGTTTGTCAATCCTTTGTAATGCACTTACAGGTCTGTAGCCCCAATCATCATCCTGGGACATTGTAGTGGTATCTGCCCTTACATTTCATCCTGCTTCTCCCCAATTTGCGCAGTTACTTCTATAATAGCTGTCTGTTACACAGACATTGATGTGACTGACTGCATGTGGCGCGTTTCTATTATTACATCTCCAAGGAATGAGCCCACCTCCCTTCTGGTCACAATTGACCATTTTTTAGAGAAATCTAAGGTGTAAGTAACTGGTGTAAGATTCTGTGCTTGGACTGCCCACACAGTGATCCACCAAAACAGGCCTATTGAAGAACCTATTCCCCACATGCAGACTAACATTCTGCCCATTGGAGTTTTAAAATAGCCCAGATCTAATGGTGTACCCATGTATAAAAAACCTCCCTTATGTTTATTGGATCACCTGATGGTTCTCGGTGTTACTTTCACTGCACTGGAGTGGACAGTGGTGCTCTCCTTCGATCGAGAAATCGTTCTTCTAGGTGGCACTTCTGCTGTCATTCACATCACCATCAGGTAACCCCTGCGTCCCTAATGCTTTCCTTCAATGGGTCAGGTGGATCCAGACAGATCGGCCCTCTACCTTAACCGCTGTTTGGGTAGTCAGGAGTACCTGATGTGGTCCCTCCTGTTGACACATGTGTCTTCTCATGTGTCACTATCACTGCTAACCTATACAAATTTTTTGGTAATACCAGCTTGCCACCCAGTACCCAAATCATATGGTCATCCTGTAAGGCTCCTGATTTTGCCCAGGTCCTTTTCTCTGATTCTGGGGCTACCTTCTGCATCTCTTACAACACCTGTTGATTTATCCCAAGAATTTTTTCAATATCAACTTCATGCAGTTCGGGACCTGGGGCCTCAGAACGCGCAACTTTCTTTGCAGTTTCATCTGCCAGTCTATTTCCTGCACTCACTGCATCTTGGCCACTGGTATGTGCTATACACTTGACTACTGCCAGTGATGCTGGTTTTTGTACTTCCTGCAGCAATTTAATCAGCAGGTCCTTATGTGTCACATCTTTCCCAGTAGCCATTTTCATTCCCCTTCTTGACCATTGGCCAGCAAACGTGTGTACTGTAGAAAAGGCATATTGACTATCTGTGTATACAGTAAGTCTTTTATTTTCTCCCAATGAGCAGGCTCTGGTTAAGGCCACTATTTCTGCTGCTTGAGCAGAGTAAGCGGATGGCAGTTTTGGCTTCTACCACATCTGTTTGTGTAACTACTGCATAGCCTACTTGATTCTGTCCCGTTATTTTTCTGTGCTGACCCGTCAACAAAATACACAAGGTCTGGGCTTTCTAGGGGAATATCAGTCTGGTCTAGGTAGGTGCAGTCGTTTGTTTCCTCCATACAGTCATGTGGCTCACCATCTGTTGGAACAGGGAGCAGTGTTGCTGGGTTTAGTGTGGAACATCTCTGCAGGGTAATGTGGGGTTGGCCCAGCAATACGGCTGTGCAATAAAGTAATCGAGCTGGAGACAAAAGAGTCATTTTTTCCTACAACAAAAGGACATGTACAGCATGTGGTACCAATAAGGTCAACTCATGGTATAGGACAAGGTTTGCAGTTGCCTTAACTGCCATGGCAGCAGCAATTACAGCCTGGACACAATGTGGTAGGCCCCTGGCTACTGCATCTAGGGGTGCTGAAAAATATCCCAGTGGTCTCATTCTGTCACCCCACTTTTGACAAATTACACTAGTCATGAATCCTGACTTGCAATCTACTGCTTGTATAAATGGCTTCTTATAGTCAGGATTTGCCAGAACCAGATCTGAGACCACTGCCTGTTTAGCTTTGACAAAGGTTTCTTCCAGATCTGGTATCCAGGAAATTTTATCGGTCAATGCCATGGGTTTGTCGTGTATTGCGTCATATAATGGCCGGTTATCTGTGCATAATTCGCTACCCATGCCCTGCAGTAATTGATCATTCCTAGGAATGACATCATCTCCCTTTTTGTCCGCGATCTAGGGCTCTGTAAAATTGCTAGCTTCTGTTCGGTCTCCACAGCCCTGCCTTCAGGAGTCAATACATGTCCTAGGTATTTAACCTCTTGTTGGCAAAATTGGACCTTGTCTCTGCTAGCCTTATGGCCCTCTTGGGCTAAGAAGCACATCAGTGCCAATGAGTCTGTTCTACATTGTTCCATTGAGGCTGAGCAGATAAGTAGGTCGTCTACATAAGGATTTCCCTCAGGAGGTGTAAATAAGGACAATGATTTCCCTATTTCTTCTGGGAAAATTCCAGGACTCTCAGTATACCCCTGGGGTAATCTAGTATAAGTCAGTCTTTCATTTTTAAAAGCTTTCTTTACTGGAAACAAAGGTGTGTTACAAGGAGAATTTCCTGCTGGAATTAGGACCTCAATTTTCTTTAAGGATTTACAGGGCAGGAATCTGAAATGATAAATCCTGCCTTTGTCTTATTTCCAGTCTGGGGGTCAGTTACCATTAGTGGCTTACACAGGGGTTCTGTTGTCATGTCACCCCCTGNATTTCNGACTATGACTGTCATTTGCCTTGTCCATGATGGGGCTTCCTGTTTTCTTATTACTGATCTACAGGCCCCAGTGTCACACAAAAATGTCACTAATTTCCCTTCCACATTTAAGGTTATCTTTGGTTTGTACTGGAAAGCAGAATTCAGGTCAACAATTTCCTTGTCCCCTGTAAATTCCTCCTGTTCTGAGCCTAGTCATGCTGTTTCCTCATCTGTGTCTTTTCTCATACAATCTCTTGCAAAATGTCCCTTCTTTCCACATTTATAACATTCTCCCCTTTTACGTCTTCCCTTATAATCCTTGATGGGGGGGACGTGGTTTCCGTTGCTCCCTTTTTTGTGCATCATACATACAGTCTTCATCCTCACTTTCTATCACATCCCCATCTACTTGCTGGACCTTCTGACGTGGTTTTTGTTTTGTATACAAATACCGTTCAGCATGCCTGGCATGTTCAATTAGATCTGTCACTCTACAGGTTCTATGATTTATCATGTGTTTAGTGATACATTTACTAATTTTGGATAAGAATCCCTTGATAATTGCATTTTTGAGCTGTTGCTCGTACGGGGAATCCTGTGTCTGATCTGCCTGTATGTCTATTCCTGAATTATTGTCAAACACTTGACATTTTTACTATAAAGTCATCAACACTTTCGTCTGGTTAATGATTGTCCAGTCTGCCCTTCTGCATCTTTTTTTAATTAGCTCTACTAATTCCTTTCATTAATCTGGTGTCAGATATCCGTCAAATTTATAATTAATTTTCCACATGTCTCTATATTTAAGATTTCTTTTATCCTTACTTAACATTATTATATCATCATCAGTCATTTTGTCTTTTACCTTTGAACAACAAACACCCATCTTCAGTTTCTTATCTGTTGACTATATTCTTCTTTTGACTATATTTCTCTTTTGACTATACATTTCTTTTCCTGTTTGTTTTAAGTGTAACAATTACTCAAAAAACACTTCCATATTGCCAAAAGTCCTGTTTCTTTTAAGTCTAACAATTATTCAAAAAACACTTCCTTATAAGTCAAGTTCCCTGTTTCTTTTAAGTGTAACAATTACTCAAAAAACACTTCCTTGGGTAATAATTCTCACCGTTCACAACTATTTTGTCCCTTAGTTCTTGAATTATTACCAACTGATATGGTTGTTTTGACACGTTCAAAGAGCAACTTTTCTAATTATATTTCATAAGGGGCCCCACAGAATATTCCGATTCAATACCGGGTGGTATATGAATCTTACTGACAAGGTCACTGTGCTCGTCTTTCCTCACCAGAACACTGATGAGAGACTTGCCTAAACGTGACACAAACTTTGAGCCGTTATAAGTCTGTACAATTGGAATATCTGTACCAGATACAACCCTCTTCACAATATAACAATTTAGCAGCATAAAATGTCCAACAATTAGCAGCATAAAATGTCCAACAATTAGCAGCATAAAATGTACAACAATTAGCAGCATTTGGAAATTTAAAAACTTTCTTACCCTACGAAAACCAGAACGCTTTTGACGTCAGGAGGAGTCGTGTCGTGGAAACTGTCAATCTCGAACCGTCACAAGAGGGGTCCGCTCATCTAGCCCTTTGTTTAAAGGAGTTTTCTCAGCCCAAGGGTCTTTGTTAAAACCGGTGTGATTTGGTTCCTTTGTAGACGGGCGTTCCTCTGGATGACTCTTGATTGAAGTTTGCGGCTCGAAGGACCAAAAATTGTCAATGGTAAGTTGACAATTATTCACGACAACTTCTGAGGTATAGTAAAAGAATCAAGGTTTTATTCACGCGTGGGAAACTCACAACAGACAAGGCAATAGAGGTTGGGACTGTCCCTTCCTCTGTCTATGAGAGTCTCTGCAAACTTTACCCAAAGAGTCTATTTTCTATTCTTTAGTTCCTTGCGTCACCGGTCATCCAATTCTGGGCTGGTCTTTTCTTTAATTTGCCTGGAGACAACGAGTTATTGTTTTATTTGTTTTGCTGCCATTGCATTTTTCGCTCTCATTAGTTTTCTTGGGGGGGTTACGGTTTCTATGGTCCCCTTATCTGCTGGTTCCACTTGCACAGTTTCTGTGGTCTCCTTATCTGCTGGGTTCACTTGACCAGGTGCAAGGCCAAGACGCCTCCGGGAACAGAAAGTAAAGAACACAAATAGCTGAGTTAGTCATTTTGAAACAGCATATTATAGTTAGTAATTTTGAAACAGCAAAATATAGTTAAGTTAGGTTATATGAGTTAATTCTCACTATACTTGTGGCTATATAAATTTTATCTACATTCACACATCCCAACCCGATTCTGTGCATTGCAGTAATGGTACATTGGAGCTGCAATGCCTTACTGTGTTGGGATTGTCTTTCACAATTTAAAAGCACTTTAACACTGTTGACATAACAGGTCCCAGTTCTTTCTACTTTACTGGACCATTTATTAGAATAGTCTTTTTTTGTGTATTCCTGACACTTCATAGATGATGTGGAATTCTCCTATTGGTTGCCCAGCTGCACTATCCTCACAGGTTCTGAAGACTGCATTGGTGTGATGACTAGAGGATGACGAGTTGGTACAGACACAGACTGCATGACTGGTTCCCCAGTCCCCACACCAGAAGGAGACATGCTTAATAGACAGGATGGGGTGAAGAGGCTGGCTTTCAGTTTGCCTGGGGATGGGCTTTGGTAATAGTAGTCTTAACTTTGATCCGGATGACCTTCTTCACACCTCTTGTATACCAGTTGTATTCTGTCCCTAATTTGCACCTCATTGTCATCACAAAAATGGTTTATTGTTCAGCCTCTATCAAAACTAAATCATTTGTTTAAGGGGCACCAACCTTTTAATGCAGCACAACGTATAAAGAAGAATGCTGTATAATAGTTATATTTTTTACACAGCACTGACCCTAGTAAAAGCAGTATCACTCCATTCCGCTGCTTGAAGAAGCCTCTGCAGTTCCTAGGCCTCTTTGAAACATCTCTCTGCCGTCTGACTCACATACCAGCTTACAAGGTAGGACCCCAGCTCTGGTTGTAGTTTGCGGTAGGAATTCATGAAAAATAAGATGCATGACAGGTTTTTTTTTATTTAGGTGAGTGGGGATAAAAACGAGGATCAAGTTCTCAATGCCATAGAAGCATACACTGAACATCGCCCCGAGATCACCTCTCGTGCCATAAATCTGTTGTTTGATATTGCCCGTATTGAAAGATGCAACCAGCCACTGAGAGCCCTGCAGGTAACCATGGCTTGTTTTCATGTTAGGCATTGTAGAGCTTTCAGAACTACTAAACAGTACCTGAATGTAAAAATAATGTGTATGTGTGGTGGGGGGGGGGGGGGGGAGGTCTGGTACTGAAGATTTAAATTGTAATTTTTGGGAAACTTTTGAAACGGCATTTCTAGTAACAAATGAAAGGTTTTTACTGTTTTCACATCAAATGCCTATGCAAACCCAGATTAGGGAGCTTAGAGTGGGACCCTGCAGGTCCATATACCATTGGATATATGCAAGAAGGTAGGGGGCTCGCCTAAAAGACTAATAATCCAGCAAAAGAAGAGAAAGCAGCAGTGGCCAGTGTATATACCAGGAAGCTCATGCAAGGAGCAAACAAGGGATAACAAGTCTCGTGCTCTTATATTAAGACAATTTGTTTGATTTGGATGTTAGCTTTAAAGAAAAGTAGATATTCTCGAAGCTGTGGATGATCTTGCATATTGATTGTATTTCTTTTCCCTTATCCCAAAAATGAATTTGCCAAATTATATCTAGCCAAGGGGTACACCATTAATCATTGTTACAGATTATACACAAATAGAAGATAAAAGTAAGTAAAAGATTTCAGTCCTATTATTATTATTAACCCCCTAACCGCTAAGCCCGTAATTTCTCGCACTAAATATTTTTGCTCTTTTGGTTAACCCCGTATTTTTTCGCCTACACTAAAATCCCCACTTACCTGGTCCCGCTGTGCTAATCCAGCGTCGGTTCCGTGTTATATTCATGATATCTACTAGAACCCTATTCGGACATATTTCTGTAAGTTACAGGTCTACAATTTAAAAAAAAAAATTTCATGAAAACCTGTGACGCTTTTGGAACAGAAATCTAGAAATCAGTGTAACGCTCAGGTGGTTAATATTATTATTATTATTATTATTAATAAACAGGATTTATATAACACCAACATATTACGCAACACTGTACATTAAATAGGGGACTATCATCTTTTAGCACTTGTAGACTAGTATGGAAATAATTTGACCACTAAGTCTTCTCCAGCTGGCATAGCTTAAGTACTTTGAGCTAAGTGGTAGAACACATCAGCCCTGAACATTAGGAACATGTTTTAGATTTGAATTTTGAAAACATTCATATCCCTTGTCCTTTTTTTGAAAAAAAATCACATTACTCTTTTCCATGTCCTTTTTTTGCAACATTACTTCCTCACATCCTGTGGCTGTAACAGTGGTCATATAGACAAAGTTTTATAGAAGGTCAGGTTGAAAAAAGACATAATTCCCTCAAGTTCACCCAATAGGGTAATAAACATATCCCAGATATAAAACCCTATGGACATAGTTGGTCCAAAGGAAGACAGAAAAGCCCCCAGTACAATTTGCTGCAACGGGAAAAAAATTCCTTCCGGATTCCATGAGGCAATGAGATGTTCCCTGGATTAACGGTTATTGTTATTTTTACTTTAAAGCCTTAATACCTAGTTACATTCTGTGCTTCTAGAAAAACATCCAGCTTTTTCCTAAAGCAATCTATAGTAGTTGCTGAAACTACTTCCTACGGGAGCGTATTCCACATTTTCACAGACCTTACAGTGAAGAATCCTTTCCTTATCCGGAGCTAGCGGTACTCCCGAATGTGACTCGGGGTGGATTTTACTTGCAAAAAGCGGTAATCCCGAGTCACACTTGGGGTCGCTTTCAACTGAAAAAAAACCCACTTACCTTGTTCTGTTGCTGTCCCCCGGCATCCTGCTGGTCCCCGCAGGTCCTGGGGACACGTTTTTCCTCCTCGATTTCCAGCCTCAAAGTGCAGAGACGAAATCTACGCGGTTTCCAGGTGATGTTGGTACATGCGTCGGTGCGGGAGGATCGGCTGGAAATTCAAATAATTTTGTATTGGATTCAATAAAAAATAGCTGTATTTGAGTCCAATACAAAGAAATATTTATATATTAAATATATAAAATTATATATGCTAATATACAGTTGCATTACATGTTAAAATATTTTTTAACAGATTTTTGTGTTTTGTTAAAGTTCATTGTTAAATTTATTAAATATCAGTGAGTGTCTAAAAATTATAGCCTACAATGAAAAATACATTTCCATGCAAAAAATTGTACCACTTGTTGCATTCTTGAATTTTTTGAAATTTTGAGGGAATTGGACTGCTAGGGGTTTTAAACTTCTTTTCCTCCAGATGCAAAGAGTGCCCTCTTGTTCTTTGTAATGATCTCAATGTGAATAATTGGGAAGAGAGTTCTCTATATGGACCATTTATATATTTATACTGGGTGATCATATCCCCTTTAAACGTCCCTTCTGAAGGGAGAATAGATCTGGCTCAGCTAATCTCTCCTCATAGCAGAGCTCCTCCATTCGTTTTTATTAGTTTAGTTGCCCTACTCTGCACTCTTTCCAATTTTACAATGTCCTTTTTGTGAACTGGTTCCCAAAACTGGACTACATCTCCATCTCTGCAGTCTATTCCTCTTTTTATACAAGAAAGTACTTTGCTACCTTTTGATATTGCAGCTTGGCATTGCATGCTGTTATTAAGTCTATGATCTACCAGAACCCCCGGACCCATTTCCATTCCTGATTTCCCCCAGACAGTATGAAGCATGCATGTTGTTGGCCCCCAAGTGCAAAATCCAAGTACACTATATCAACTACTATTCCACTGTCTACCTGTTTACTTACTTCCTCATAAAAAGAGTAAATTTGTTTGACAATTTTGGTCTTTCTTAAAGCCATGCTGACTATCACTTATAATATTATTTATAGCAGAAAATCCTCTATGTGGTTCTTTATCAAACTCTCTAGGACCTTTCCAACTATAGATGTTAAACTAACCGGTCTGTAGTTACCTGATAATGACTTTGCTCCCTTTTTGAAGATCGGGACCACATTGGCCTTGCTCCAATCCATTAGTACCATGCCAGTGATTAAGGAGTCTCTAGAAATAATGGCTTTGAAATACCTGATCTCAGCCCTTTGAGGACACGTGGATGTAATCCATCAGGTCCTGGTGCTTTGTCAACCTTAAACTTGCCAAACTGTTTCTCAATCATATAAATTTTGAGCCATTGTGAACCGGCAGTGACATTGCAATTATGAATTTGGACTTGAGCTTTGCCATTTTCCTTTGTGTACACAGGGCTAAAGTGTTTGGTAAATCCACCTTTTCTTTATCCCCAGTTACCAACCCAGAGATATCCTTTAACCCTCCTGGCAGTATGATTAAAGATGATTTTTAAATGCAAAAGTGGTACATTTAAAAATCCTCCTAATTTTAAACTTCAGACCTACCTGCCTGCACAGTCCCGCCCTCCAGGCACGCACTCACGTGTACATGCCTGGCCGGCATCTGCTTCCCCTAGCCTCACATCCCCAACGTTCAGACGCTGAGGACACAGATTCCGGCCCGGCATCGCCAGTTTGCACAAGGCATGGTCGGGATCCACAGGAGAAGGAGACACCGACATCGCTGGAGGGCACGGCAGGCACCACTGGAGGATGCCGCTGAATCTGGGAACAAGGTAGTAGTTTTACCCTCCCTGGAAATTCCACGGAGTGTGGCTCGGGATTACTGATTTTTGCATAGAAAATCCACCCGAGCCACACTCGGGAACACCGCCAGGCAGGTTAAGGGGCCTATGTGCTCAGATCTGATCTTTTTGCTATTAATATATTTTTTAAAAATTGGTGGATTTGCCTTACTTTCCTTTGCAATCTGTCTTTCATTTTGAAGTTTTCCACATTTTATCTCCTTTTCACATAGTTTGTTATATTCTTTTTAATTTTCAAACGATAAAGGCGGGCGAACCTTCGTTTTAGTCATTGGAATATATTTTTCAGTGTGCTTGTGTAGAACAGGCTTGAAACATTCCCATTTCTGTTCAGTGTTCTTTGAGGTCAATATTGTCTCTCAGTCCAAGTCACAGAGCGCTGCACTTAGTAATGCAAAATTTACTTAAAATTAAATGTTTTTCCTTCCTGTTTACAACTAAAATAAAATGAAATTATAATATGGTCATTGCTACCCAGATTCTCTTTTATATGCACATTGGTTATAAGTTCTGCATTGTTAGAAAGAACTAGGCCCAGCAGAGTATAATTTCTAGTTGGGGCTTCTATAAACTGTACCATGAAATTATCTTGTAATAAATTCATAAATTTCCTCCCTTTTGCTGTTCCTGTAGTGCCATTACTCCAGTCAACGTCTCGGTAGTTGAAATCTCCCATGATTTAAAACTTTTCCAGTTTTTGCTGCTTTTTCTATCTGTGCTAGTAGTTGATTCTCTATTTCTTCCTTAGCACTGGGGGGCCTATAGCAGACTTCAATAATTAATTGTGTGTTATTCAACCCCACATTCAACTCCACCCATAATGCCTTAACCTCATCACTTGCTCCATCAACAATTTCTTCTCTCACATTCACTTTCAGATCACTTCTCACATACAGACAGACACTACCACCCTTTCGTTTGACTTTACGAAAGAGTAAAGAGTAAAGTCCACTGGCTCTTAAAGGATAAGCAAGATCTGGTGTTCTGTTGCTTATCCTTTAAAAAGACAGTGGACTTCACTAATTTACAGCATCATACTAATCTTCATTTGGATATTCACTATATCCTGATATACCCTGTGATCCATGTCATAGTGATCTGTATACGAAAAATCTGGCCAAATAGCTGGTCATCCTAAATATTATATACCCTGAATAAATGGATTGAAAACATTTTTGAAACACCACAGCCAGAATATGTAACATGAGTAATAATTCTTCCTTTGCTTCTCTTATAATACAGAGCACCTTCAGCCATGACTCCACAAAAATTCTTTAAATACCAATACCGGTCATTTAAAATACCACAAAACTCATATACAGTATTGTACCCCTGAAGAAGCCAAATGGACGAACGTTGGGAAACACGTTGGGATGTATACGATAAATACGGTCAATATCCCAGCTCCGTGAAGAATAACAGAACTGGGGATATGATTTATCTTGATGTATTGAATAATTATCTATGAATCTGAAGCATTATCAATACATAATTAACTTTTTACAACTTTGAGCCTCACATTTCTTTCTTTTATCTCTAAAACACTTTATAACCTAGGAATGTACCTAACTGACATGGGCCTGTGGTAAATGTTCATGATGCATGGAAGAAGATGCAGACATAATAGGTTTTATTTGCAAAGTTGGTTTCTGTCCTTGGGTTTACACTTTATAAATAGTTATTCTTTACCCATATTAGTTCTATTATCTCTTTATTTTCTTGTCTTTTCAGCTGGTAATTGCTGCCCTGAAGTGTCACAAGTATGATAAAACTATTCAGGTCACAGGAAGTGCCGCCTTATTCTACCTTACAAACTCCGATTACCGCAGTGAACAGAGTGTCCAGCTCCGGAGGCAGGTCATCCAGGTAGTGCTAAATGGCATGGAATCCTACCAGGAAGTCACGGTGAGGCACTGATATTGTTCTTCATTTGTTTTACTTTAATCAGACTGACTGAAGAAAAGGGTGACAGAAATGTGGCCAGTGACGTTAATAATTCAGCTGCTGTATTTCCAAAGCATGCATGTACTGTTGACTGGCAGAATGGAAGGATGTCTGTGTTCTATAAAAACCAATTACATTCCTGTTCTAAAATCACTCAAATACCATTATTACGGAGTTATTGCATATGCATAACAGTGTTCTCCCCAGAAATGTTTTCAGCTGGGTGGTAGGAAGCTGTAGCCGGGTGGTAAAAAAGGGGGTGTGGCAAAACACGGCAAACTTAGTGCTCCCAGTTGTTTATGCCATGGGTATCCAGTAACCTCTTATTGTTTCAGTGTTCTACCTTCTCCCAGTTATTTGTTACAACTTTGTAATGCCTGCCTCGTTAGTTTATCCAATTTTTCTATTCTATGTATTTTGCCACAACTGTCCTATGCCGTGTATTGTGGCCCCTAGGATTGGTAACAGGCGGTAAGTGCTGGGCTTTTCCAGAGCTAGAAGTATTTTAAACAGCAGTGGTTCCTGGCATGAGGAATGGACAAATGTAACCTTACTGCTGGTGTGAATTCAGCCTAACTTCAGATGTGCTCCTGTGTCTACATTTAGTTGAAGTGAACTTTTGTGAAAACAATTTTTTTTTTCACTTGATTCTTTTACAAAATTAGCCCAGCAGGCCCACGCTCAGCTTCCATCCTTTCTCTAATGCTCACTTGTACATCCAATGCTGCCTTGCACTGCACATGCACGAGATTGAACACTTTTTTTTTACATTATAAGAAATCCTCTGAAGGTGCTTGCACACACGGAGCAGTGCAGAGCCTCTTGTGATATGTGACACAAATATCCCGGGAGGCTGCGCATTTCCCCTTCGGTCTTTACCGAAATGGAAGTGAAGACTGAAGGGGAGAGGTCCTCTCCACATTTTTCCATTACATAACAGAGAAAGTCACTCTTTAATATAATGTTAAAAATGTGGAGATACTTTAATAGCATCATGCATGTGATATCAGATGGGGACAAGACAGACAGTGATCCCCTCTCATCACTGTCCATATTCTATATAAAAAGAGTCTGTGAAGTTATCCGCAGTGTGTAATGTCATCAGCAGTGCAGTGTGATAGCTATGTGAGTGTAAAAGCTGCTTGTCATATTCTGCAGCCTAACAACTCGCCGTGTTCAAACCTCCAGATCTCCTAAACTGTTCGTTGTATTAACTTGAAATTTTTAAGGAACACGTGGAGGCATTGGAAACTGAAACTGTAGATGCAAGTGGGGGACACTTGTGGCTAAACCTTTTTAAAATGTAATTAGTATGGCATTATGAGAACATAAATCTCCACCTAGCAAAATTTGCTGCCTGCTATGTTACACATATCTGTCTGCATCTCTACCTCAAACCCCAATTTCTACAGAATTAAGAGGTGCAGGGAAACAAATATATAGATGGAAGTGGAAGACACGTGTGGCGATCATTACAACATTAAAAAAAAAAAAAAACTGTCCATCAAAATGCACTTCCTTGATACACACGATTGAACCTTCCAGTGCCCCAACCTCAATAAAATTTAGTGGGCAGAGTTCGTTTTCTAATGATACCATAGTGATGAAGTTTTAGGGGATGTTAGTCACAGATGTTCCCCACTTGTACCTATGTTTTTGGTTTCTTACACCACCCCATTCCCCAATTGAAGTTGATGATGTGTAACAGGGCAGGGAAGCCATTTTAATGGGCAGAGTGTTTTATGTTCTAATGATGCTGTAGTAATGAGATTGTAAGGGGAGAATGTGCCTGACACTTGCACCTATATTTTCAGTTTGGTACCCCCACGCTCAGAGAAATTGGTGTACAAAGAGGAGAAGCAGACTGTAGTTTGATAGGTATAGATTTGTGACAGGTAGATATATATTTAGGGGCCCCACCCAATGCTCCTTGCTATGTTAAGCTACGTACACACTTCCAATTATTATCGTTGGTAAACGAACGATGAACGATCCTGCACGATATCTGTGAACGATCGTATAGCACCGATCCTGTACATACAGATAACGACACGATCGTTCGTAGATATTGTACACACAATAGATGCGATCGTTTGAACGATACAGGAAGTTACGTGCACCGCAGGAACGTTCGTTCATCATGCATGCTCAGACCATGGACGATCAATGAACGATCGTACACACGAACGATGGTCAACGATCGTCGTCCAATCCGATCCGCCGGTCCGATAGTTCATTTCCAACGACTTTCCTCGTTCGTCGGCGTCGTTGGTTACTTTTTTACGAACGATTTTTGCCCAATCGATCGTTCGTCGTTCGTTCGTCGTTCATTTTGAACGATAAAAATTGGAAGTGTGTACGCAGCTTTAGTGGCCCCGAGGTCCCCAATTTGGACTTTCAATTTAGGACTGCTAGTTGCACTTTCCTCTGAAACAGCAGCCCAAAACTTCAATTTTCATAACTTTTTACATTTGTGATCCCCATATCTTGAAATTCTTTAAAGCTGGGGGGCTGGAATTGTAGTAACTAGTATCTATGAGAGTCCCCTGTACACCCTGAAAATTACAGATCATTGTGACATACATATTAGAAGATATGGAGGTTTGTGTACACAGAGCTGTGAGGATGCAGAATTCACATGCAGAGCTAGAGGTGGATACATTTCACAGGCAGAGCTTGTGCTATGAGATGGGGGCGGGGCTGCCTGTGTCTCCTTCACATGAAGGCTGAACTGTGTGCTCACGTCTCATCGGCAGCAATCCTCTGAATGGATGACACAGAGCACAGATGGCACAGAGCAGCCTCACTGAGATCTGTGCATCCGAGGATCAGAGCTGCCGAGAGCTGGGCGGGGTATTCAAATCAGTCAGGCGGAGCAACCCGCTAAAAACCTCTGGGGAGAACTATGCATACCATGATCAGTGAGATACTTGTACTACTTAACTGTAGAGATTAAACCTTCTGCTTTTCTGGGCTTCTCACTTACCAACATGCAGGAAAGGGGTCAAGTTATCCTAAAGCTGGCCATACCAATACTTTTTTGAGACCTGATTGATGAAGTGCAGCCTACATCTGCTTGTGGATCACAAGCTGCTTTGAATGAATGGGGGAGCAGATTACAGTCAATTTTTTGCATTTCCCCAAGTCTCACCATGATAATGAAAAGTCTGACTTTGTTTTTCTTTAGGTTCAGAGAAACTGTTGTCTTACACTTTGTAACTTTGGCATCCCAGAAGAGTTGGAATTTCAATATCACCGTGTAAATGAACTGTTGCTGAACATCTTGATCCCAACCCGTCAGGATGAGTCCATCCAACGTATTGCTGTGCATTTGTGTAACGCTCTGGTCTGCCAGGTGGATAATGATCACAAGGAGGCAGTGGGAAAGATGGGCTTTGTCATGGTGAGTTTTGATTGGATTTATTTGTAGTGATTGTCAGTTTACCCCTTTTTCTTCAAAAGTAGGGGACAACTATAAATATTTAGCTGATATTATTTATTTAAGATATGCAGAACATGCAAAATAGGTCTGCTTGTTGTAAATATTAATATTAATGTACGTTATACTGTAAAAACTTGCAACTCATTGATAGGACAACCTATTTTCACATTTGCAGCAAGTGCATTGTTTTTATCAGTTAGTATCAGCTCAAATGGTTGGTGAGGGCAATGTGGTTACTACTTCCTCACTACTTCTTATATTTTAGGTACTATATAGAAGCGCAAGATCATCCAGAACTCTCCATTTATGGCCAAATCTAAGGTTATTCTGTAAGGCAAAGCTCCCACACACCTCAATATTTTAGTGCTCAAGAGACAGGAAGGGGGGGGGGTATTTTAAGGCTATTGGAAAGTGTCAGAGTTTGCACGTCAGAATGGTCAATGTTTATTCTGTATCTGTAGAGTTTTGAATTCAGCTGCAAGTTTGCCTTAAGGTGATCATACACCATTATGGAATCTAATTTTGACAGTTACTTTTAGATCTCCCAACAACTACTATTTATTATAAGGGGCTCTTTTACTGGTTTCACAGTGAATGAATTGTTTTTTAGGTTTTGCTAATATTATACAGTTTTAGTAAAGCTAAAATAGATAGTACAGTTGAATTGTATTGTATTGTGTGTGTGTGTGTCTATCATAAGGAATTTATAAGCCCCATGGATTCATGGAAACTTAATTTTTGGAAAAGCCATTCACATAATATCATACTCTATATAACATTCCTTGGTTTATGGGGAGTGAACTAATTTCTTATGTCTGTCAAACTATATTCATGTTTTTTTTCTCCTCAGACTATGCTGAAGTTGATTCAGAAGAAGCTGCAAGACAAAACTGTAAGTTATCATTTTGTGAATTAAAAATTTTTTCCCCTTTTGGTGTGGAAATTAGGAAACTGACATAAAGTTAGTGATATTTACCAACCTTTATACATGGTTCTAGCATAGCATAGGCAAAATAAGGACAGGGTTCATATTGGTCCTTGGATTTAGTACAGCTTGAGTGGTTCTGGGACAGCTTTTGCATACTGGGGCTACGCTCAGGGCTGTCTATTTGAGTTTTTACTCAGATTTAGTAAAGTCTCAATGGTTCTTGGATAGCATTAGTGTAATGTGTTATTTAAAGCGGAACTAAACTAAAATTAAAAAAATCACCCTTACCTTTAATTCCACAGATCTGTTGATCCATCTGGAGGTTTCCTCAATCAGGTCCAGTATCCTTCTCCTTCCTGTGCGCCAGGCTTCACAATTTTTTTTTGGGTCTTCTTCCTTTTTGGTATGTCACCTGATCTTGCACTGTGCAGGCGCAATATCTAGTGACGTTAATCAGGGGGAAAAAAGTGCCAATCTCACTGGCCATGAGATCTTAATTTTTTTCTTCTTCCATTAACCTCCCTGGTGGGTATCTGCTCCCGAGCCTTAGCCTGGAGGCAGGTTGGCAGGACTGGGCAGGACATTTAAAATAATGAGGATTTTTGAATGTACTGCTTTTACATTTAGAAATCCTCCTTATTTATACCACCAGGGAGGTTAAAGAAAAGGCCCAATCTCGGACATGCACAAAAGGAGCAGCTAGTAGCCTCTTGGAATGCGGGACTTTTTTTTTTGTTTTTTAAAAAAGGGTGTTGCAAAAAAAAATATATATATATATATATATATTTATATTTATATTTATATTTATTTTTTGTTTGTTTTTTTTTTGTTTTACTTTACACAAAAGGGTTATCTACCCTTTTATGTGAAGTAAAAGTTTTGACATTGGTTGCACTTTAAGCATTTTTTTTTTAAACCATTTTGTCTCTAGTCAACTAAATAGTACAGTTCAAATACACCTCCAGTCCTGCTAGTGAATTTATGATCTATCAGCTTACATTTATACATCATCTCTTTGCTTCGCCCAACAGTGCGACCAAGTGATGGAATTTTCCTGGAGTGCACTGTGGAACATTACTGATGAGACGCCAGATAACTGCGAGATGTTTCTAAACTACAGTGGCATGAAGCTATTTCTAGACTGCCTGAGGGTAAGTCTGTGTCTTTTATTCTTTCTAGCATCATTATGTTTTCTTTCTTTTTTAAGATAGCCTTAAAATGTGAAATAATAAATTTTTCATTGGCAGGAATTTCCAGAGAAGCAGGAACTTCATCGCAACATGCTAGGGCTTCTGGGGAATGTAGCAGAGGTGCGTGAACTGCGACCACAGCTGATGACCTCACAATTCATCACTGTTTTCAGGTAATTGTGAGGACTTGGATAATTTGGGGGCACATCTTTAAAAATGTTTTAAAGAGAAGTGCCATTGTAAAGTTAAAGTTATTTTTACCATACCTCTTTCTGTCTAATCTGAATGTACCTGTGGTAAGCTGTTCTTTGCTCTGTCTTTCATGTCACAGCTATTCCTGAATTGCAGCTGTGAAAACTGATCACAGCTAGAGAAAATAGTTTCAGGCATTGTAAAAAGGAGAGATGATGTCACAGAATCCAGACAGACCAAGTAAAAATAGACTTTACTTTCCAGAGCAAATCGATTTCCAGTTTTTCCAAACTGCTTGTGATGTTGGGGATATCAGGAATTCCTGATCTTCCATTAAATGTAAAGGTCTTCGTTTGAAAATATACCAGACCAGGGTCACAAAGTTCTCCTTATCAGATATTTCTGTATCTGACAACCAGCATCATTCCAGACCCTCTAGTTTACAACACCCATTGTAAAAGTTGGAGTTTTGTGTCTCCACGAGTCAAAAAACACAGATAATGCTAGTAGAGTATTAAAAAACCATTTATTATTATCTGTATATTTCCACTATATAATTCTGTATAAAGTAGTAGTTGGCCGATTTGTAGCCAGATCATTATAGTGAGCATTTTGAGACCAAGAACTAGTCTAGGCTTCAGGAAAGCCTGGAAACCATATTTAGCATGTGAACCATAAGTCCCAGACATGCCTAGGTTGGTCTGTGAACTCCATATTTTGTGGTAATTAATAATCTAGGGGTTGGCAGTTCATAAAATCTATACTTATAAAATTACTAATCATGGCTAATACATGGGCATTTTGAAAGTGTCCACAAGCATCGTAACCCATGTGGACACAGTCCCTCAGACAGCCCCCACTCTGCTGTCATTGGATTGTCTTAGTAGTCCCACCTCTGTGGTTGGCATAGAAAAAGCCATGTACACACATGCAATAATTATCGTTGGAAACAAACGACTAACGACTGATCGTCTGATAATTGTTAACAAAAAAAGTGCACAACGATTGGCCAACGAAGTCATGAACGAGGATTGTCGCTGGAAACGAACAACTGTCCCGGCGGATCTGATTGGGCCACGATTGTTGATCTATTGTGTGTACGGGCGTTCAGTGATCGTGGATGGTTCTGCAGTACACTTTCTCCTTTACATATCACTTCCTGCATTGTTCAAACAATCATACCTAGTGTGTGGATTATATTTGAACGATCAAAATAATTGTGTATAATCGTTGATCTGTCGATAGTCGTTCGCTTTCTAACGACAAATATTGTACGTGTGTACCTAGCCTTAGTCTAGCAGAGGGAGCTCTCACTGATATCTACCATCTTGTTGCTAAGGACAACGGCACTGGCACATTGTGCACTGCAGGTAATCCCAGTGACTCTGACTAATAACTTGGACTTCACACAGCAATCTGGACCAAGGCAAACCAACTCTACTTAAGTATAATTTCACAGTTTTCCCTTTTATTTTATGCTGTTCCTATTTGTTGTTATAGAGTTCTGCTATTGTTCTTTGATCTTTATTTTTCTGTATTTGTTTATGCACATTTTTTGTATGTTTTTACTTGTTAAACACAAAAAAAAGTGTATGCTAAATCTCTGAAAGCTTCAAGTAGAAATATTGTAACTTGCTAACACAAAAACGCTGCTATAAACATTGTGATTGCTGAGACATCCCTGTCTGGAGTGGCTACAGGGTGACACAGTCATTGGTAAAGTAGCAGAATCATAACTGCGGTTGTCAAGGTAACAATGCGTGCTTCTGTCTAAGCACCTGGTGGCTGTCTACCTATGATGGTGTGTTTGGCAAGGGGAAACAGAGTGGTTAACCCTGTGACAGCCCTTCTCAGACTGCTTGTGCGTGGACTGTTGCTGAGTGTGCTGGAAAGTCTATGCGCAGGGGTGCGAGCTGAGATGGCATTCGTCACACTGCTATCCAGAGAATGCTGGAGTTGTGACATGAATGAGGGAGCAATAAATAGTTGCCGATAGCTATGTGCACAGATACAGTTTGAAGGCATAGCCAAAGAAATGATTTGGATAACTAATTTCCAAGATTCATAAAGTTATGTAAGGCAGATGTTGTGAAGGAGAGTAAAAAATGTAAAACTCATAAACTGTTAACATTATGCACACTCCTGTATATTTAGGTATTTCATCTCAGTGGAAAGAAAGGTTTCTTATTCTGCTTGTTAACACGCTTTCAATCAGCCCCCACTCACTCCCCTATATGAGGACAACATAAACTAGAAAGGACTACAGGCATGCAACTTTTTACTCTTCAAAACATAAAGGGGGTTTCTGTAGTACTCTGGGAGCTGTAACTAATAACAGTCAGCACAGGCAGAGGGACAGCACCAGGCATTACCAGATTTTTAGCAAAATCAGCAGGTATTTATTTGCAATTTCCAAATAGATATGACACAATTGCTTTGGTGGCTGAGAAGGAGTGGGAATGTCATTGTTCAGATTTTTGTGTCATTTAAACCACCTAAAAGTGAATTCTGCACTGGGTTTTTAGGCCTGCAAACCTGCTTTGCCTATTATAAGGGGTCATAGTGTTTCTCATTACTTAGGCAAATAATGAAAGCTGCATATTGATAGGTTCCTGTGGCCAGATCACATTTTTTGTTTCCTGTTCTTGTAAAACAGCCTTGGTTGGCAAAATTTTACACTCATTTGTGTCCTTCTACTTCTACCAGCAACCTTCTGGACAGCAAAGCAGATGGGATTGAAGTGTCGTATAATGCCTGTGGGGTTCTGTCACACATCATGTTTGATGGCCCAGAAGCCTGGTTCATTTTGGAGCCATCGAGGCATGAAGTGGAAGAGCGGATGTGGAAAGCAATCCAGAGCTGGGATATAAGCTCCAGAAGAAATATTAATTACCGGTCAGAAGATACCTTGGTTCATTTACTCCCTTCTATGACGCTTTCAGAACTTGTACTGAACACGACTCCTCTTCCTGCTAGATAATGAACTCCTCAAAAGACAAGAACTGAAACAAGAATTGTCTGTGTATGAATACTTTAAAATCAAATTTCAGTTTACTCAACCCTCTGCAAGTTTGAACCTGAGTAGTGTTGGAGACTACAGACATTTCTTATTTCATGTGCTTGTGTGTATTTATAAAATGATAGTTGTAACAAATCTAAGAGGTAGGGAGTAGGCAAAATGATTCAGGAAGTTGTACTGCTATCCTGGCTCCTCTTTTAGTGCAATAGAGGTATCTACTTTTCTCTATAAAACCAATACATTTGTTTTCCCAGCGTGGCATTCACTTTTAATAGTTTTTACAGGGCAAGATTTTTATTATTTAATATTATTATTATTATTAGTATTGTCATTATTAATTAAACAGGATTTTTATAGCGCCAACATATTACACAGCGCTGTACATTAAATAGGGGTTGCAAATGACAGGCGAATACAGACAGTGACACAGGAGAGGACCCTGCCCCGTTTCTTCAGGATAGGGAGAATTATGGCATGTTTGAAAGCGGAAGGGTATATAACAGTAGAACGGGAGAGGTTGAATAGTTTGGTTAGGGCAGGAGCCAGGGTGAAGAGCTTACAGAAGAGCTTACAGTCTAGTAGGTGGGGGAATTAACACACAATAAGAGGGGAGATATGTAGTGGTGGGAGGTAGTGGCAGTTTCAAAAGACAAAAAAAGATGGGTAGGCAAGTTTGAAAAAGTGGGTTTTGAGTGCTCTTTCAAATGAGCAGAAAGTAGGAGCAAGCCGAATAGGACGGTGAAGACCATTCCAGAGGGTTGGGTCAGAGCTAGAAGAGTCTTGTTGCCGTGTGTGTGATGAGGTTATGAGTGAGGAAGTCAATAGTAGGTCATTGGAGGAGCAGAGAGAGCGGCCAGGGGGAGTATTTTTTTTACCAGGTCAGAGATGTAAGTGGGACAAGAACTGTGGAGGGATTTGAAGGCAAAGCACAGGAGCTTGAATTTGATTCTAAGGTGAAATGGAAGCCAGTGTAGAGAAATGCAAAGAGATGCAGCAGAAGAGGAGCGGTGGGAAGGATAGATGAGTCTGCCTGCAGCATTCATAATAGATTGTAGAGGAGAGAGTCGGGTTAGTGGAACACCAGAGAGGAGGACGTTACAGTAGTCCAGATGAGGGGTGATAGGGGCATGTACAAGGAGTTTTGTGGTCTCTGAGGACAGGTAGGGGTGGATTTTGGAGATGTTGCGCAGGTGAAAGTGACAGGACCTGGAAGTGTTCTGAATATGGGGGTATATGAAAGGGCAGGATCAAAGGTGAGGCCAAGCCAACGTGCCTGAGGGGAGGGTTGAATAACAGTGTTGTTAAGAGTGGTGTTGATGAGTTGAGTGAATGATGATGAGTTCTGTTTTATCCAGGATGAGTTTCAGAAATCGGTCAGACACCCATGATAAGATGGCTGACAGGCAGCATGAGACCTTATCCAAGACTGAGGGAGACAAGTCAGGGGTAAACAAATAGATTTGAGTGTCATCAGCATACAGATGGTATTGTAAGCCAAAGGAGGATATGAGACTACTGAGGAGGTGTACAGAGAACTGGTCCAAGGACTGACCCTTGGGGAACACCAACAGGGAGGAGAGTGGGAGAGGAGGGATTACCACTGAAAGAAACTTGAAAGGAGCGGTCAGATAGATAGGGAGTAAATCAAGAGAGAGCAGTGTCACTGATACCAATAGGGCGCATGATTTGTATTAGAAGGGGGTGATCAGTGTCAAAAGCGGAGGAAAGATCAAGAAGAAGGAGGAGGGAAAAGGCTCTGATGAGGTCATTGGCTACTTTAGTAAGGGCTTTTTCAGTGTAAAGGGCAGGTTTAAAGCCAGACTGGCGAGGTTTAAGGAGAGAGTTAATGCTCAGGTGAGTCTTTTTGTATACAGGGCGTTCAAGAAGTTTGGAGATATATGGGAGGATGGAGAAAGGAGGGTAGGGAGGGGTCCAGTAAAGGTTTCTTCAGGATAGGGAGAATTATGGCATGTTTGAAAGCGGAAGGGTATATAACAGTAGAACGGGAGAGGTTGAATAGTTTGGTTAGGGCAGGATGTCATTTGCAATCCCTATTTAATGTACAGCGCTGCGTAATATGTTGGCGCTATATAAATCCTGTTTAATAATAATAATAATAATAATAATAATCCACAAGATCTATAAAGGTCGCCTGTGGTATTTGGCATCAAGATATAAGCATCAGATAAGGCACACCGAATCTTCTGGGCTGCTTTCTTCCTTTAGTGCAGTCTGTTCTCATCCCTTTCCCAGGTAAACAATCCACACCTCACGCACATGACCTAAAAGAAAATGTAATTCATCATACCAGGCCACCTTCTTTATTGTTCTTTAGTCCATAGTAGGCGTTTTTGGTGGTGGACAGCAGTTAGTATTGGCACTCCGCATTGTACCTCACTGTGTATGCTGACTGCTTTCCTCATTGCCAGCATTACATGTTTCAGCAGTGTGTGCTACAGTGGCTCTTTGGGATCAGATTCAACCCCCATCACCCTTTCCTCAAGGAGTATCAATGAACTTTGGGCACCAATGAGTCTTTTGCCAGTTCACCAGTTATACTTCCTTGGCCCACTGTGTACTAACCACTGGATACTAAGAACACCCCACAAAGACCTGACATTATGGAGAATAACAATTCAACGATTTGTCAAAGTCACTAAGAACCCTATTCTTGACTGTTCTTAACACATTACCCCCAGGCGGTATTCCTGAATGTGGCTTGGGGTGAATTTTAAGTACCAAAAGCAGTAACCCCGAATCACACTTGGGGTAGCATTTTAAAAAATACTACCTGCTCCCCACGATCCAGCGGCATCCTTTTGCGATGCCCGGACAGATTCTGTGTCACCTGGCATCACATCCCCCGCCTGATTGATGTGATGCGTGAAGCGTCAGTAGGCTGGGAGGCGTGGCCTGGCAGGAAATTTAAAAGCAGATTACATTGTAATCTGCTTTTAACACATTGATCACAGCGATAAAGTTATAAAAAAAATAAATCCAAATAAACAATAAATCCAAAAGTTTATCTATTAGTGCATCCGACAGCTTTGTCCAGTGCCCTGACTTACTGTTTGTCCACTATCAGCCCTGACCTTTGTTTGAACTTTTCTTGACCTTTTCCTCATTTGAAAAAATGTCTCTGACCTAGAACACGTCCCTGACTTCTGACTGGAAATTTGACTTTCGCTTCCGAAAGGCGTCTCTCCAGTGTAAAAAGCTGATTTCGAACAGCTAGAAAACAGCAATATATGATTTAGAATCACTTGTGGAATCAAGCGATAGCGATTCCACAGGATACTTGTCATCAGACAGTAAAAGTAAACACAGCAACGAATATGAGCTTGAGGTCAGTGATGTGCGAACTTGGTGGTCTATCAACCTTGGAAAGGCTCAGGCAGTGCCCCCAAAATTCCAATTTCCTGAAGCACCTGGTATGAAAGTAAATGGTGAATGCGATGACCCCTTGACCTACAATTGTTTCTGACTGATGAGGTTATTGAAAAAATAGTTGCTGAGACAAGTACTTGCCACTCCATTCTTTGGCAGTCATGTCAGTGTACAGATTTACCTTGATATTATATTTACACTTCACAATTTGATGAAACTACTCATCCTGCACCAAAACTCAAGAAAATTCGGGAAGTATCTCAAATGATTCTAAAAAATTTCCAACAGACCTATGTGCCAGAAAGAGACATCAGCATAGATGAAAGCCTAATGACCTACAAGGGGAGGCTCAGCTAGGTGCAATACATTGCATCAAAGAGAGCACAATTTGGCGTAAAATCCCACATGCTGTGCGAATCGTCAACTAGCTACATTTGGAATTCAGTCCTTTACACTGGAAAAGGAACAAAATTTACTCTAAATACAGCAACTATGGAATGGCAACATCTTCTGTTCTCTCACTCATTGAGCGATTGCTAAATCAGGGCTATTGTATCACAACCAACAACTTTTACACTTCTCCTGAACTTTGAGTTTCTTCTGCAACACAAAACAGATGCCTATAGAACCGTTAGGGCTACCCAGCGGATTATGCCATCAATGTTTGCAAGCAAGAAACTGAAGACAGGAGAAATGGTTCCCTGGCAGAAAGGCAAATGATGGCCTGCGATGTGGTGACAAGAAAGATGTGTGTTTGGAGATTGCGCATGCACCAGATCGGGTAGGACACTCATAGAGGAGCTCCCGCTCTGCCCGGCATTTCAGAGAGTGCTATGTACACTCCAGGCTGTTTCCCCAGCATGATGGGTCGTAGACATGCCCCAGCCACACAGCACGCCAGTGAACGCTGCCAATCCAAATCGGTGGATTTCTTCTTCACCAAAACAGACTGGGCCCCTTTTTCCTCACAGGGAGGCTGCAACGCCTTTAAGATGGCGCCATCGGGACACGTGGAGCAGGAGACCAGCAGCGCAGTGAGTAATGATTCCCCACCAGCCTCTCCTGCCATTGACTTAGTCATTGAAAATCGCTCCCAGGCATCCTCCAGTCTACCCCCTTCTCCGGCTCGCTCTCTGGAGAGGGTAGTGGACATTTAGGACTTACTGTCCTCTCTGGCCATGTTTTCACTGCCCCCAGTGGAACTTCCCGATTGGCCAAAAGGGCCTGGCTTCCTAGATGCCCCGTTAGGCAATGCCTCGTCTGTCCAATGGGGCAGATGTCGTCGAAAGCGCCAAAAGGTGTACCGGAACACTTTGGATTGATAACTTTTTAAAACACGTGCATTGGAGGGAGAAAATATTTGGTCTCAGTGTACTTACTGTGTGCTATGTGTGGTGGAATGGGGCCCCTGACTTGGTCGGGCCTTCGCAGTTTCCACCTCAGGGCTCTCATCCTAGTAGTGAGGGGTGACTGGTCATTGGTGATCCCTTAGTTCCTGATTGACTGGTGCCCCGGTACTTCATAGAAATTTGTACATTCTTTCAGGGAGCCGATGGTGCAAACCTACTTCTATCCCAACTGACTTCCTAGTTCTCCTGTTAGTCCCGCCTGCACTTTCCCTTCCACCCCTTTCCCACAAGACTGTGTTTGATTTACAATTGTTGCACTTTAGGTTGTTAACAGGTTAGTTTTGAGTAGAGTGTTCACTAAATGATGGACAAGATCAAAGTTGTCACCTTAAATGTTAAGGGTTTGAACATACCCGAAAAACGCTCCGCTCCATCAGCGGAGCTTCATAGGTACAGGGTATATGTAGCCTTTCTACAGGAGACACAATTTAAACGAGAGAAAATCTCGTGCGCTACCATAGCTGCTCAGGGGTCTCTTAGACTAAAGGGGTGTGTATCTTGCTGGCTCACTCCTTTTCTTGGAGCTTGAAGAAGGTCTTGTGTGATGAGGGGGGACGCTTTCTATTTGTAAAAGCATATCTGAACAACCAATTGGTGACTCTGGCTACTGTGTATGACCCTAATACGGCCCAGACTACCTTTCTAACACATAAACTTGACAAACTAGGGGACTTCCGTGAGGGATTGCTGAATTTTGGTGGCGATTTAAATTTTGCAGCAGATCAGAATGTGGATGTTAAGCATTCTTCTGATAGAGGGAGACCTGGACAAGGACGTATTAAAAGAAGATGCCTCCCACACCACCAATTGGTGGACGTATAAAGGATCTTGCACCCTTCTGTGCAAGATTTTTTAAATTTTTTCAGCGGTCACCAATCGTACTCCCTAATAGATCACTTTTGGTGAAACATTCGGACTTGATTCAAGTGGTAAATTGTGCCATAGTGACTAGAACCCTTTCTGACCATGCACCATTGTTCCTCTAATATTGCCTTGCAGCATGTAGTGGCCAAAACCTGAAACTGGAGGCTTAATGCCTCGTTGTCGGACGATCTGATGAGCAGTAAGATATTTGCCAACTCTCTAAAAGCTCAAAGAGCAAGAACATTTATTCCTTGTGGATAAGAAGGGTCAGAAGGTGCATCTGATATAGCGGCAGAGTTTGGAGACTATTATCAGGCAAATTAGGGTGCAGAAGATGTACAATATATGGCTAGTTCGGGTATACCTAGACTAACCGTTGAGGAATCTGCTTAGAGGGCCCTATAACAGCTCTGGAACCTATGAGTGCTATTAAGAATACCACTTCTGGAAAATCGCCTGGCCCGGAAGGCTTTATTCTGTCCTATTACAAGATATAGGGACCAGCTAGTGCCACATGTCCTGAAAGCTTTTACCTCTCTGGCTTTAGGTGGCATGCTTTCTCCAGAATCCCTTATAGCCCACATCACCATTATCCCCAAAGAAAGGAAGGACACACCTCGGTTTGCCCAAGCTATAGACCTATATCCCTGTTAAATCAGGATCTAAAGTGGTTCACTAAAATTTTGGCATCCAGAATTCAATGAATTACACTGTGGAACATAATTTTTGTTGAGTTAGGTTTTACGCTTGTTTTTTTTACTAATTTTTGGGTGGTGAATCCAGAAATTACCCCATTTTTTTTCTATCACAACCAGTTCTTACGAAACCAGTTCTTTTGTCAAAAAACATACAAATTTTACATATAATGAAATAATAACTTGAATGTACTGTTTATTTAAATTTCTTTTGTTCATACAAAAGATTTATTGTTACTCCATGACTCTATGACAGTAAAACATTTGAAAATTATTCGGGTAAGAGGTTAAGGTAAAAATTTACGCTTATAGCTTTTCCTGGAGTGTTCATTGTTTGGACAATCCCGCTGGATGCTCCAACAATAGTCAGCCATCATATGTACATCCCATCTACCCTGATACCTGCCTTACATGACCTTCAATTCTTGATGGAATCGTTCACCTTGCCCATCACTGACTGCTCTAAGGTTTTCCGGGAAGTTAGATGGCTATGCAAAAAATGCACCTTAGTGCTCATATTGCAACCAAGCATTTTGTAGCTTTCCAAGTATTTCTGGACAATTTCTGTGTAATTACTTGCTTGTGTGTTTCCAAGAAAGTCCTTGACAATGGGCTTTGAGTGATAACCAAACATTCTTTTCGATTCTGACATTGTCCTGATGAAATGTTTATTTTTAATGAGCTGCTGAATCTGTTGACCATAAAACACACTGGCCTTTATTTTATCAAATGACAGGCTAGGAAATGTCGAAATGAGGTACTTGAAACAGTCTCCTTCAGTTCTACATGTCTAGAGACGGGAATTCATCTGAATGAGCCACTGGGCTGTCGTCTCCTGGCTGTCGCCAAACCATAGGTATACCAAATGGCATCTTATAACGTGTTCCCTTTGTCCACATCCGTAAACCCTTGACATGACTGCACACCTTATAAGGGGCCCAAGACTTATCTTGATCACCAAATTTAACTGTGAAATATGCCAAATAGGCTTGCACTACAAATGTGCTGATGTTCGCCCTTTGGTGTCAAGGCGAAATTTATCTATTTCCTAAAGAAACATCACCTGTTAGGTTATTATTACAATCATAAGATAACAGACACAGACATCAGTTCATATAGAGTTGCTGTTCTGATTTATTCAGAAAATATGGTAATATTTACACAAAGTAAAGTAGGTGGTACAGTAAGGTAAATACAATTTTGAAGCGGTAAGTGACTATTCAGGAATCCTTAGTACTGTTGGTTGAATAGCTCACTATTCGATTCGACCGCTATTTGGTCGAATAATGCATAATTATTCGGGTGTTCGAACATCGAATTCGAACGCCATTAAAGTCAATGGGGGAAAACTTTGGGTTGTTATTCGGTTCAGTGGAGAGCTTCTACAGCCTATAAATACATATAAAAAGACATGTCAAGACTCTCCCAGCACTGCACAACACTGTACAAGTAAAAATAAAATAAGGAAGTCTTTTTTCTGTTGCTGGCAGGCAGTTTTGGTCGAATAGCTCATGCCATTTTATGGGTCGGCCAAGGGAACATGCCGGATTTTACACGGTCTCCGAGTACAGAGACAATGAGCCAGAGAGGGACATGAGGGGGTTCCTCTGGTCCCAAAATTAGCCACCAGGTTTCAACGCTCCGTTACAAGCCATACACAGGCTTCAGAGTACAGGCAGAGGTCTCTGAGGGCGGTCTTTCAGTCCAAAAATTAGCCAGCTACACAGCTCTGGTATACGTTACAAGTGACAGGTGGCAGCAGCAGCAGAAGTAGGAGGAGGCGGTGGGCACTGAGACGGAGCGGGGACCGCATTGGTAACTGGCATCCAGAGTTGGGAACTGGGCAGGCGGCATCAGTTACAGCATGAGGAGGAGGCGTTGGGCCCTGAGAAGGAGCAAGGACGGCATTAGAGGTTGAGTCCATCACCCATTTGGACTTGTCGAAGCTGTAGCTATTGGAGACATGAATGGATCAACAAGATTACAATCCATACCCACTATGTAGTGAAACCACATGAAACAGAACGGGCTTGGCAGGATCAGCGGGGAAAGAAGACCCTGTTGAGCCTGAGTCTAGTCTGGCATCTAGAGCTGGGCACTGGGCAGTGAGCAGGCAGAAGCAGTAAAAGCACCAGGAGGAAGCGGTAGGCCCTAAGATATAGTGTGGATGGTTGTGTTACTCCTCCTGCTCTTACTGCTGCCACCTGCCCACTGCCCAATACCCAGCTCTAGATGCTAGAAGCAAGCTCAAACTGCTCGAACTTCCTCCGCTGCCTTTCCTCCTCCTGCCACCAAAGTTACCCGTGCTGCTGCCATCAATTTGAGTGGGACATGTAGCCGAGCATTACCTTTTTCAGGCTCCACCAGCGGTGAGCAGGAGCTCCAACGCAGATCAGCTGCTGTTTATTGCATTGCTAGCAGTCAAGACCAGGCATCATTGCCATCCCCCACAACTTCTACCCCACTGTCCAATCTTTCTGTGGTTAGCATTAGCAGCATCCAACCTTCCATCCCCCAAATGCTGGAGCGCAAGAGGAAATATGGCCCAAATGACCCCAAAACAAAGCTAATCAATACGGCAACTGCACAGCTGATAGCATCAGAGCTCCTCCCTTATCGGCTGGTGGACTCCAATGTGTTCCGTTACGCATTTCTGTGCCGGAACCCACAGTACGTTATGCCTAAGCGACAGTATTTTGCACAAAAATGTGTTCCTGCTTCGCATTGGTTGGTCGAACAAGCATGGACTGGGAAGATATATTTCCTATACAGCTTACTGGGTAACTTTGGTGGCAACAGGGGAAGATACAGCTGCAGCAAGGCCTGCATACCTACCTCCGCCCAGAGCACATCACCATGCAATTTTGTGCTCTTGTGCCTTAAACTATTCTTCCAGGGACACTTTGCAGTGGAGACCCAGCTCCTCCTATTGGGCAGCATTTGTTCACCGCCAGCAAGATCCTGCAGTTTGCTATTTCGGTGCACAATTCCTACGTTGCCACGCAGTCCTGAGGTTGCGAAGCCTGTGTTCCCTCTGCCACATGGGCGCAGCCATTCTAAGTGCCTTGTTGGAGCAGGAGGACATATGGCTAACTCCCAACAGACTTCAGGCCAGGTTGTGTGTGACAACGGGGCCAATCTGCTGGCGGACCCGCGTTGTGGGAAAGTCACACGCGTACCTTGCCTGGCTCACGTCATGAACCTGATAGTACAGTGCTTCCTTAGGAATTACCCAGGCCTCCAGCCGCTGTTGATGGTAAGAAAGTTGTCAGCGCATTTCTGCCGGTCGTACACAGCCAATGCCAGATTGGTGGATTTACAGGGAAATCTGAACCTGCCAGTGCATCGGTTAATTTTTGATGTGGCCACATGTTGGAATTCCACCTTTTACATGCTGCAGCAGTTGGCTGATCAACAGAAAGCTGTGGTGGATTACGTGGCAGAGTCTGTTCGTTTGAGACGTATACCTACACTACCTTTCTTCAGCCCTGCGGAGTGGCTGCAAATGTAGGACTTGTGCACTGTATTGTCACCTTTTGAAGAGGCCACCAGGATGATCAACAGAGATCAGGCCTGTGTCAGTGACACCATCCTCATCATATGTCTGCTGGAACAGATGATGGTGGATCTGGGACACCACACAGAGTGGACGCCTCATCAAGAGACGTTTCAAACATCATCTTGGACATGCGTGCCTACTAGACATAGTTCACCACAAATCCAGGAAGAGGAGGTGGAAGAGGATGAGGTGGACATTGCAGGCATGGCAGAAGGGGAGGAAGGAGCAGAGGAGGATATTGAGGGTACTTGAGCATCCATCCACCCAAACACAGGGCGCCATGTTCAGTGGATGGCAAGACCAGGCGGAGGAGGAGGACGACCCTTTGCTGCTGTTCGACCCACAGGAGTCTGGGTACAGAATTACCTCAACTGTGGGTAGTTTAAGCCACATGACAGCAGCAGGGAACCCAATGGCAGTTCCACCAGCCATGGGAGCCAAACAACTGCTTTAAGCAGCGGTAGAGGTCGGCATGGGTGGCAGAGGTCGTCTAAACCAAACTATGCAGGCTTTTTTTCAGTAGAAGCAAGCTGCCAGTCGTTCAGCAATTGCCAATGACACTGGGCAGCGGTAGTCAGTCATGGTGCAGGAATACCTGAGCTCTGCATGGGACATCTGCAACCTGCAAAGCCAGGACCCACTGGGCTAGTGGGTATCCAAGCTTGAGCAGTGGCCGGAGCTGGCAGAACATGCCATTCAGATCTTTGCCTGCCCAGCCACAAGTGAGTTATCTGAAAGAGCATTCAGTGCAGCTTGGGGCGTAGTGAGTGACAATGGGATTCGCTTCTCAGCAGAAAATGTTGACACTTTTTTTAAAATTAATAAGGCTTGGATCGGCAATGACTTCAACACCCCCTCTGCAGAGTGTACTGATTAGTCGTCCAATGCTGCACGGCCTGCTGACACCCTGATAAGAAGAGCACGTTCACAGCCTTCTGCATCTGCTTCTACTCCTCACCCTAGTGGCCCTCTACCTCTACTCTGTCTCTGAGGTCAATAACTTGCAATGTAGCTGTAGCTGGCTAATTTTTTTTTTTTAACGAGCATCCCCATTAGGGCCCTCTGCCTACTTGGAAGCATATATCACTTGTAATGGAGCTGTGATTCATAATGAAATATTTGTATATTTAGTTGAGAAATACATACATTTTTCTGTCCTTTTGTATAGATAGCAAGTAGTATCAAAATAAATATCTATTTTTTTTACACAAATACAGAAATTTTTCGGTTCATTTTGATCGATTGCAAGTGGAATCAGAATTAAATATCTGTATTATTTTACAGAAATACAGAAAGAGGAGAGCTTTTACAGCCTATAAATACATTTAAAAAGACATGTCAAGACTCCCCCAGCTCTGCACAACACTTTACAAGTAAAAAAAAAATAGGGAAGCCTTTTGCTGTTGCTGGCAAGGCCATTTTATGTGGCGGCCAAGGTAACATGCCGCATTTTACACGGTCTCCGAGTAGAGGCAAAGAGAGACACGACAGGGTTCCTCTGGTCCAAAAATTAGCCACCAGGTTTCATCATTTACAGCAGGAGGAGGAGGCGGTGGGCTCTGAGACGGATCGTGGACTACATTAGTATCTTGCATCTAGAGTTGGGTACTGGGAAGGCGGGAACAGTAACAGACAGTAGGAGGCGTTGGTCCCTGGTACGTAGCGTGGACCACATTGGAGGTTGAGGCCATAAACTCTATGGACAGCGTAGAAGCTGTAGCTAATTGGGACATTAATGGATTACCGAAAATCACACTTTCTATACCTACTATGTAGTGAAACCACATAAAAGGTAACGGACTTGGTGGAATACGCGGGGAAATACATAAATTTTTTATCATTTGTGGATATCTAGCAAGTGCTATCACAGTTAAATATATGTATTTGTCTCACTTAAATACATACGTTTTTATGGGTTTTAGGATACATATCTAAGTGCTATCAGAATTAAATCTGTATTGTTTGTATAATAATACATACATTTTTATGGCTTTAGGGATATATAGCAGAGTGGGATAAGAACTAAAGATCTGTATTTTCTGTAGAGAAATATCAAAGCTTTTATGGTCTTTTGGATCGATACAGTGCTATCGAAGTGCTATCAGAATTAAATATCTAGATTTTCGAAAGTTGGATCAGAAAGAAATATCTCTATTTTTTGGCGAGAAATACTGAATTTTTTATGGATTTTAGGAAAGATACGAAGTGCTATCAAATTAAAATCTGTATTTTTTTACAGAAATACAGAAATTTTTATGTTTATTTTGATAGATAGGAAGTGGTATCAGAATTAATTCTCTGTATTTTTTTTTTTACAGAAATTAAAAAAATTTAGTTTATTTTGATAGATTGCAAGTGGTATCAGAATTAATTCTCTGTATTTTTTTACAGAAATAAAAAAAAAAATTCAGTTTATTTTGATATCAAGTCGTATCAGAATTAATTCTCTGTATTTTTTTTACAGAAATACAGATTTTTTTTTTTTAAATATAATTTTTATTTTGTTTTTCCAACTAGTACAACAAAAAAAAAAAATAATACAACACAATCTATAAAAAACAAAACAAAAATACAATTCCAGTGTTACTTCACAGCTAGTTTCCATAACATCACAGTCCAAATAAAATACAATACAATAAAACATAAAACAAAGAACATAACATAAAAAGAAAAGTAAATAAACACAAAAACTCTATCTATCTATCTATCTATCTATCTATCTATCTATCTATCTATCTATCTATCTATCTATCTATCTATCTATCCATAGGCCCAAAAATTCTTTACAAACATAAATGATGAATAATCTTACTGGAAAGCATTATAGTACATAACAATCTATACCGTCCAAGATGCTCACAATCATTTTAAATTACAGCAGTCCCTGTGTTATTATCCACGTAGAATGTTTGAAACGTTCATAGATGGTCAATTTTTCTTGTACACTAAGTACTTTTTCTATATATTGGTACCATATCTGAAAGAAGCGGGTGATCCGTTTATCTCCCTCTCTCTCCCACTCAAATAATTCCCTATCAAATACTACTTTTAACAATGCGAGTACCTCCCGTACAGACGGGGCCTCAGAATTAATCCAATCCCTCAGAATCACTCTCCTAGCGTTAGTAGACATATACTGGTCCAACCTCTATGTTTAACCGGGAATGGGACAGAGTCCTCATGCTCCCAAGAACCAAATAAACACAAAATCGGGTCCTTAAGGAGCATTTGATCTGTGGTTTCATTTATAAATTGTAACACCTCATCCCATAACTGACCTATCTGCGGACAAGTCCACAAATAATTATCAAAAGCCTTCTCGGCATCTATACTGATGATTGCTATATCATTATCAGGTTGTGATTTAGCCACCTCCAAAACTGCCAGCACTTTTCGAATATTGGACACCGCTGCTCTTCCCCTCACAAAGCCCACCTGGGACAGAGAAACAAGGCCAGGTAGTAGTGAGGCCAATCTGTCTGCCATAATTTTCGATAATATTTTGGCATCCACATTTATTAACGAAACGAAACGAAATTGGTCTATACGATTCAGGCAGTATACAATTTCTGCCTGGTTTGGGTAACACTTTTATATAGGCTTCCTTGCCCGTTGGGAAATAAAGACCCGAGTCCCACAAATAGTTATAAAGATCACATAAAACCTAAACCCAGTCGTCTTTCATCATCTTGTAGAACATCTTGAATAACCATCAGGGCCAGGTGCTTTCCCATTCGCAAGACTAGATATGGTGGATTGGACTTCTAATGTGGTTATAGGGGAATTCAGCCACTCAATTTGTGATTTTGCTAACAACGGTAGAGTTAGTTTCCCCAAAAAATCATCTGCCTTAGCCGCATGTACTGGAGTGTCTCTATACAGATCTTTATAAAAGGCGGCAAAGGAAGAGTTAATCTCCTTGGGATGGGTAGTCAGATTGCCTGTCTGTTTTATAAAATGCTCGGATTAAATTCGCCAACATTTTGCCTGATTTATTTCCGTAACAATGAAATTTTACATCTCTCATTTTTTGGTAAAATTGTTCATATTTCTCCCTCCAATTATCAAATACATTCATTGCTTTCCACACCTGTCGGTTAAGCAGCGTTGGGTTATCGTTTAGTTTCTGTTGAGATTCTTTAAGCTGTTTCAGAGCCTTAAAATAATTATTGCATGTTAATTTTTTCCGTTTGGTCATATATGCCATAATCCTGCCTCGTAGGTACGCCTTATTCGCTTCCCAGTATAAAATGTGATTTTCAACATGCTCAGAGTTATTATTTTTGTATTCATTCCAGGCAGCTTGTATAACTGTCCAGAATTCTGGATCTTTATATAAATAAGATGGGAACCTCCATAAATAAGCGTCGCCTTTGGGGACTAGGTCTAGGACAGTTAACATTATGGGAGCATGGTCTGAAAGGACCATTGCTCCAATCTCTGGGTGGTCTATCAGAGGGTACAAAGATGTAGAGCTAAACAAATAATCCAACCTTGATTGAGAGTTATGAACATACAAGAAGAAAGTAAATTCTTTTTCCAGCGGGTGTTTGTCCCTCCACACAACATGAAGATGCATAGAATCTATAAATTATTTTTTTCTTAATTTTCCGTGCCCCGCACCTAGTGAGGATTGAGTAGTTTTATCCTCATACAGGTTCATCACCATATTAAAATCTCCACTAATAAGTTTATATAGGTTTGAGTCTCGGGAAAGCCATAAGATAATTGTTTGAAAAAATTGAACTGTTGGAGAATTAGGTGCATATATATTGTATATGGTCATTTTTTTATCAGCAAATTCCAGTACCAATTTGGCAATCCTACACTTGGTCTGAGGAGCAGGACAAGGTCTTACATTGCAAATGTTTATTTAGCAATATCAGAACTCCAGCTTTTCTCCCAATAGCTAGGGAGCCATATACTTCCCCAACCCACATTTTCCTCATCCTATGGAAATCTAAGTCAGCTAAGTGCGTCTCCTGTAGGAGCGCTACATTCATGTGCAATTTCTTAAGATGGCGTAATATTGCCATTCTTTTATTTGGGGATCTCAGCCCCTTAACATTCCAAGAAAGTACTTTCATTAAAGAGATATACAGATATCAAAATTACCATTTCTGTGTTCAACTTTTTCCTTTGTTTGGAATTTTCGAGTCTTAACCTAAACAGGGCTTTGTCACCATATAGATTGAGATAACGGTTAGACCAACTTGAACCACCTGAGAATCGTATTTGCTTTCCGTACATTTTAGAAAAATAATTGGGCCATGGTACATAACATAAAAAAACCTAGAAAACAAAGTTTTGATAACAGGCTCTGTAACTCACAGAGAAACAAACATTGAAAAAATTGAGGACTTCGTTTTTTCCTCATAGAATTTGTGTCCGTCATTATCATCATCTTCTTGCAGACAATGGAGACTCACACCCTCCGGGATATAGACCACAAAAAGACCCTAGGAGCTCTGCCACAGAGCTCGGCAAAACACTCAAACACTCAAAACCCAATATTAGTGACCCATCCGCTGGCCAGGTAGTAAACATCCCCCCTGGCATATCACACTAAAATAGATCTTAGCCATATATTATATCAGATGACAAATAAGAGGTTTCTCACGTGTCCATGGCAATTCTGGATACAAATAGGAGACCCAAGTCAAATAAGAGCATAAATAAACTCGCGTTTAAGACACAGATTTCTTTTGATGCGACTTTTTCTGCTCCTTTTCCATGGGTTGGTTATGTTGCTGACATGGTTTACTATCATTATGTGACCGCTGTTGCTTAGGTACTTGTCCTACAGAATGGTGGGGTCGAAGGAACCTGGGTCGAAGGAACCCCTTCCTGGGTTAAGCTTGTCAACTCGCCCGCTGTCGTATGTTTTAAACACTTGATATATTCCGTGGCCTCCTCTGCCGATGTAAATTTACAATTTTGGCCTTGGTGATCTCTGATATATAGCGTTGCTGGATAAGCCAAAGTAAATCTGATTTTATGTTGGAAAAGTTCTGAGCACCACCTCAATCGTATAATCTGCAAATATCAACAAGGAGTGGCCATCCATGAATTTTCTCATTTGGCTCTGTATGATTGAAAGACCAGAGTACGTTCATTGTAATCTAAATATTTCACTATCACTGGCCTGGCCCCCCTGGTACCGTTGCGTTCAGGTCCCAGTCTGTGCGCCCATTCTACTTTACAAGCATGTGGAATATCCAACAAATCTGGAATAATATTCGCGCACACTTCATTTAGTTGATTCGGCGTTATACTTTCCGGGATCCCTATAATCCTCAGATTATTGCGTCTGGCTTTATTATCTAAATCCTCCAGTCGTGAAAGCAGAGTAATCTGCTTGTTTTCCAAGCCCCAGTTATCCGAGTAGATTGCGCCTTTATTTCATGTTTTAAAGATTGTACACCTTTCCCCATAGCAGCATCTGATGTTTCTTGCAGAGCTGGTGTCAGTATAGCTGCTACTGCTTCTGCAATTTTAGAACAGTCAGGGGTGCCAGGCACAATCTCCTCTGCAAACACACGTGGTGATTGATTACTCACTTTTAAAGATTCCTTTCCGGCGGCCATTTTAACTTCCTTCCCCCTCCGACTCTCGTGTCTAAATGATTGATTAGATGCTTTGCGAGGTGGTGTTTTCCCCAGATACTTATCCATACGATCAAAGTGCTGTTTCCAGAAGATGAATTGGCGAGTCGAAACGAGTGTTTCAGATTGCAGATTTATTAGCTGGTTATCTCTAGGGTGTTCGGGAGCCTCCGTCTCTCGTTGCTTCACATGAGGCGTCGGAACCAGAAGTCCGAAATACAGAATTTTTATGTTTATTTTGATAGATAGCAAGTGGTATCAGAATTAATTATCTGTATTTTTTTTACAAAAATAAAAAAAAATTCAGTTTATTTTGATAGCAAGTGGTATCAGAATTAATTCTCTGCATTTTTTTACAGAAATACAAAAAATGTTCTGTGTATTTTCATAAATAGCAACTTGCTATCCATCAAAATAAACATAAAAATTTCTATATTTCTGTAAGAAAAATACAGATAATTATTTCTGATATGGAACTGCCATGGGGATCCCTGCTGCTGCTGCCAGCTGGAAAGGCTGAGCACAAGTCCCTTACAAGCACTTCTTGGTAGTGCTGCATTTTAGGTCCCCTGTATTGGGGCAAGATCAGTTGTTGTATCTCAGCCTTGTAACGTGGATCCAGTAATGTAGCAATCCAATAGTCATCAGTCTTAGTTTTTATGTGTTTTATGCGTGGATCTTTGGCTAGGCACTCCTGCATGAAGGATGTCATGTGGCTCAAACTACCCACAGCTGAGGTAATTCTGGACCCACACTCCTGTGGGTCGAACAGCAGCACAGGGTTGTCCTCCTCCTCCTCCGCCTGGTCTTGCCATCCACGGAACATGCCGCCTTGTGTTTGGGTGGATGGATGCTATGTACCCTCAATGTCCTCCTCTGCCCCTTCCTCCCCTTCTCCCATGCCTGCAATGTCCTCCTCATCCTCTTCCACCTCCTCCTCTTCCTGGATTGGTGGTGCACTATGCATACTAGGCACGCATGTTTGAGATGACATTTGCAGCGTCCGCTCTGTGTCGTGTCCGAGATCCACCATCATCTGTTCCAGGAGGCATGTGATGGGGATGGTGTCACTTACACAGGCCTGATCTCTGCTGATCATCCTGGTGGCCTCTTCAAAAGGTGACAATACAGTGCACAAGTCCTCAATTTGCAGCCGCTCCACAGGGCTGAAAAAAGGTAGTGTGGGTATGCGTCTGAAACGAATAGACTCTGACACGTAATCCACCACCGCTTTCTGTTGTTCAGCCAGCCGCTGCAGCATGTAAAATGTGGAGTTCCAACATGTGGCCACATCACAAATTAACCGGTGCACTGGCAGGTTCAGATTTCACTGTAACTCCACCAATCTGGCAACATTCTGGCCTTCAGTAACAGCTGCTGGAGGCCTGGGTAATTCCGAAGGAAGCGCTGTACTATAGGGTTCATGACGTGAGCCAGGCAAGGTACGTGCGCGAGTTTCCCACAACGCAGGGCTGCCAGCAGATTGGCCCCATTGTCACACACGACCTTGCCTGGCTGATGTCTGTTGGGAGTTAGCCATTTCTCCTCCTGCTCCCGCAAGGCACTTAGAATGGCTGCGCCCGTGTGGCTGAGGGAACCCAGGCTTCGCAACATCAGGACTGCGTGGCAACGTCGGAATTGTGCACCGAAATAGAAAACTACAGGTTGGTGCTGGCGCTGAACCGATGCTGCCGAATGGGAGGTGCTGGTGCTGGGTCTCCACAGCAAAGTGTCCCTGGAGGAAGAGGTTGAGGCACAAGATTCAAAGGCCCCCCCCCCATAATAAAGCAGATTACTTGTTATATTTCCCATGGATAGTTATTTTACAAAATGGAGACTAAAACAACATGGAGTCTAAGATAAGTCTTATGATGTGATATGATAGTCTTTTCCTTCTCACTGGGAATGGTGAAACTGCCACAGGTATAACAAAATGAATCAGGGTTGTTTAGGCACTTACGACGAGAAACAGCAGAGCCACACATGATCTGAAATACGTGTGTAAGTAGAAAAATAAATTTTGCCTATTCACTACATAGAGCAGCCCACAACCTCTGACCACACTGTCTTGCGTGTAAATGAATAGCCCATACAAATCCACACTACATTAATCTCATTAAAAGCTGTAGAGAACAAACTTGACAGGATAGAAGAAAACTAACTGCACTTTCAGAATCGGCATACCTATTTTAATGTAAATAAGCTTAAAAATTGAAGTCAACAAAAAATTTATTCTAGATTGTTCCCCAGTGTTGTCCAGAAAATCATTCACCCTGATCAGGTTGGGTTTGTTCCAGCCAGAGAGGCGAGGGACAATTCCACTAGGGTCCTTGAGTGAATTTATGCGGCACAGTTGTCGGGGGCTCCAGCCTTTTCTCCTGTCAACAGACGCAGAAAAAGGCCTTTGATAGAGTGGATTGGCAATTCATGACCCTCACGCTATCCCATATTGGGTTGGGTGGGCGCATGTTAGCCTGGATTGGCTCAAATTAATTCCGGCTCTCTGCGTCGGTGCAGGTGAATGGTTTGTCTCAGGGCTCCTGACAATCATTAATGGTACAAGGCAGGGTGATTGCCCTGGTACAGGGCAGGAGATATTCAGCGGACGCAGAAAGCTGGTACTGATCAGAAAGCCGCCTCTTTTGCGGACAACCTAATTTTTGTGATTTCCAACCCTGCAGTCCCCTTGCCCAATTTAATGAGGGCTCTCAGGGAGTATGGGGCTCTTTCCGATTTTCAGGTTAATTATTTGAAATGTGCAGCTCTAAATTTAACTCTACCTACCACAGAGCATGACCAATTAGCCTTGAATTTCAAGTTCATGGGAACTGGAACCAATTAAATATTTGGAGGTAATGATCTCTGCAAAATTGGAGAGTCTCTATGCCCTGAATTTTAAACCTCTCTTACAGAGGATTGGGGGGAACATGGAACAATGGGTGAAACGCTCTCTCTCATGGCTAGGACGTGGTCAGATCGTGAAGATATTTTACTGCCTAGAATTTTTTATTTGTTCTAAGCCCTGCCCACTACTTTTTCAAACACTTGCAGTTCAAGATATTTAGGTTCATGTGCTGGGGCAGGGACCCAAACACAGAGTAGGAAGATACTATTCTGGCACAAAAGGGCAGGAGGACTGGGAGTCCCAAATCTTCTCTATTATGTAGCAACCCATTTGATTCGGGTGTTAGATTGGTGCAACCATGCCGACTCAAAACAGTGGGTTCGGCTGGAACAGAGTTTCAGTAAAACACCTTTACAATACCTTTCGTGGATAGCATTGCCAGTGCATCACACAGACAGGGCCCATCTGATTGTGCAGGCAACCCTGTTGGTTTGGGGAAAGTACCTGTCACACAAGAATATATCACCCATGCCCAGCCCGCTGTTGCCTATAAAGGGAAACCCAGCCTTTTCACCAGGTATGGAAGGGGGAAGCTATTGGATGTTGAGGGAGGAGGGGCTTGAGAGGGTTTTGCATTTTGTGTCGGGACTACTAGGTTTCACAGGAGGATCTGAGGGATGTTTCACTGCTGTTTCAGTGGACTTCTGAAAAGTGGCTCAGCTTTCACACTTTTTAGGAGCTCAATCTCACCCAATGGCCCGTACTAGACAACTCACAGATTTTGAACAGGTCTGTTTGGGGAAATTGGATATGAGACTGTCCCACATATACTCCTTACTCCACAAAGCCTCAGAGGACTCAACCCCAGTCTTTTTGCAGGCATGGGAAAGGGTGCTCAACATACAAGTAAATCCTTCACAGAGAGAAGTGATTACACTGGCCTATAAAGGGTCAATCAATAGTGGCCTCCAGGAAGTGGGGTATAAGGTATTAACACGGTGGTACAGAACCCCAGACAGGATGTATACTATTTTTTCTTCGGAATCAATAGAGACAGGTTAAATGCTTCATATTATCTGTGAATGTCCGGCCATCCAAGCCTTTTTGTTGGGAGTCAGGGAGATTTGCCAGAAAATGGCGGTCAGACCGACCCAGGATCACCCGGCCTTCTTCCTCTTACATTTAGATGATGGTTTCAGAAATCCTATAACAGCTCCGTGGTGAAGTATCTGGTGACAGCTGCTAAGGTGTGTGTGTGTTCCTAGTTTATGGAAGAATTCCACTCCCCCCCCACTTTGGGCCTTTGGATATGTAAGGTTAATGAGATTAACTATGTATTAACTATGTATTGCTCACCATGCACTCTCTCTGCCTGCCCTATTTCCTCTTATCCCCCGCCAATCTGTTAACCTCTTCTCTGCTTGCTCATTCACTCTCCTGCTTTCTCTGTCTATACTTCTGCTCCCCTTTTCTCTCTTAATACTTGCTGGTGACATCTCCCCCAACCGTGTTCCCCCTCACAGCCTTTCTCTTTCCTACCCTCTTACCAACATTCACCCTCTTAACCTCATTACTATCCCCACTACCTCTAAGTTCTTACCCCCTCTCTCTGGCAGTCTATGGAATGCCAGATCTGTTGGCAAAAAAATTAACCTCTATCCACAACCTTCTCCACTCGAGCTCTCTAACTTTCCTGGCTCTCTGAAACTTGGCTTTCTTCCTCAGACTTTGCCTCTGCTGCTTCTCTCTCGTATGGAGACCTGGCAACAGAGTAGGGGGTGGTGTGGGTCTCATTCTCTCACCACTGCCCATACAGAGTCCTCCCTACCCTATAACATTTTCACCTCTTTTGAAGCCCACTCCGTCCGTCTTTTCCGCCCCGTACTCCTTATTGTTTTTATCTACCCCCCCCTGCAATTTTGCAACCTCTTCCACTTTGACAACTCACCATTTCTCTTTTCTGACCACAACCCTATCACCTTCAACCTATCCAACCCCTGGCCCCCTCCACCACAGCCCAGACCTGGCCAATGGCATATCCGTAACTTTGACCACAACCTATTCTCAAACTGCCTTACGTCCCTCACCCCCACTCTCTCCAAAATCACCTCCCCAGATGAAGCTGTCACCCAGTTAAACCACTCTCTCTCTCTTCTTGGCTCTAGATAAAGTTGTCCCTGCCACCTTCCGCTACCTCTGTCCCTGGCACAACAATCACACCAAACACCAAAAAAAGTCTGTTTGTGCAGCTGAGCTCAAGTCGAGGAAATCTGGCCTCACCACCAACTTCATGGACTACAAAGCCAGACTACATCATTTTAATACTGAACTCACTATCACCAATCAAAATTATTTCTCCACTGTCATTTTCTCTCAAGCTTCCAACCCACGCAGCCTTTTCTGGACAATTAACTCCTTCCTAAACCTCACACCTGCTCCCCCCACAACAACCTTCACTGCCCAAGACACTGCCACCTACTTTAGAGATAAAATTGACAAGATCAGACATGATGTCCCTGCTCACTGGGCCACCCAACCATATCCACCCCTTCCACATGTAAATCATCACTGACCTCCCTCAGGCCTGTTACCGTGGACGAAGTCTACCCCCTTGTCACATCATCTCCATCATCTACCTGTCCGCTTGACCCAATTCCCTCAGATCTACTCCATGCCCATTCCTCCACCTAGGCCCCTGCCTTAACCGAACTATTTAACCTCTCCCTTTCTACTGGTATCTACCCCTCCGCTTTCAAACATGCCATAATTCTCCTTATCCTAAAGAAACTCTCACTAGACCCATCCTTACTTTCGAGATCCATCCAATCTCCCTTTTCCCATTTGTTTCCAAACTCCTTGAGCACCTTATTTTCAAAAGACTCACCCATTACCTGAGCAGCAACTCTCTACTTGACCCTCTCCAATCTGGCTTCCGAGCTGCCCATTCCACCGAAACAGTCCTTACTAAAGTGGCCAATGACCTCATCAGAGCTAAGTCTCAAAGGCAATTTTTCACTCTTCTTTCTCCTTGATCTTTCCTCTGCGTTTGACACTGTTGACCACTCCCTCCTAATCCAAATCTTGCGCTCCATTGGTATCAGTGACACTGCTCTCTCTTGGTTTGCTTCCTATCGCTCTGACTGCTCCTTTCAAGTTTCTTTCAACGGTACTTCCTCCTCTCCCACTCTTCTCCCTGTTGGTGTTCCTGAAATGTCAGTCCTTGGACCGGTTCTCTTTTCTCTGTACACCTCCTCTCTTGGTAGTCTCATCTCCTCCTTTGTCTTACAGTACCATCTGTATGCTGATGACACTTAAATATATGTGTCCACCCCTCACCTGTCTCCCCCAGTCTCATGCTGTCTGTCAGCCATCTCATCATGGTTGTCTGACAGATTTCTGAAACTCAATCTGGATAAAACCGAACTCATCATCTCCCCCCCCCAACTCCAAATCCCCCCCATGACATATTCCTAATGGTTAACAACACAGTCATTCGTCCCTCTCCTCAGGCACGTTGTCTTGGCCTCACCTTCGATTCTGCCCTCTCATTCACCCCCCCCATTCAACATTTCAAGGGCCTGTCACTTTCACCTGCGCAACATCTCCAAAATCTGCCCCTACCTGTCCCCTGAGACCACCAAACTCCTTGTACACGCTCTCATCATCTCTCGTCTGGGCTATTGCAACATCATCCTCTCTGATATTTAGCTAAACAAACTCTGTCCTCTACAATCTATCATGAATGCTGCAGCCAGACTTATCTATCCTTTCCACTGCTGCTCTTCTGCTGTATCTCTCTATAGTTCCTTTCATTGGCTTCGGTGGCTCAGGGGTTAGGACTCCAGCCTTTGCAGCGCTAGGTCCCAGGTTCGATCCCCAGCCAGGACATTATCTGCATGGAGTTTGCAGGTTCTCCCCGTGTCTGCGTGGGTTTCCTCCGGGTACTCCGGTTTCCTCCCACATCCCAAAAACATGCAGTTAGGTTAACTGACTTCTCCCTAACAATTGACCTTAGACTATAATAATCACATATGACTATGGTAGGGACATTAGATTGTGAGCTCCTTTGAGGGACAGTTAGTGACACGGCTATGGACTATGTACAGCGCTGCGTAATATGATGGTGCTATATAAATACTGTATAATAATAATAATAATTGGCTTCCATTTCACCTGAGAATCAAATTCAAGCTCCTGTGCTTTGCATTCAAATCCCTACACAGCTTCTGTCCAACCTATCTTTAAGACCTGGAAGAAAACTACTCCCCTAGCTGCTCTCTTTGCTCCTCCAATGACCTACTAATGACTTCCTCACTCATAAACTCATCAAACGCATGGCTCCAAGACTTTTCCAGAGCTGCCCTGATTCTCTGGAACAGTCTTCCTCGTCCCATTCAGCTTGCTCCTACGTTCCACTAATTTAAAAGAGCACTCAAAACACTCTTTTTCAGACTTGCATACCCATCTTTTTCTGTCTCCTAAAACACTCAACATTACCCATCATTCCATATTTCCCATTCTATTGTGTAAGACTTCCCCCACTGCCTAGATTGTAATAATTAAAAATATGGAAGACCTTACAGCTGAGATCCATAATAGACAGGGGAAATTCCTTGAGACCTGGTCCTCCTGGATAATGTTCCAGAAAAAAGCGGAGTACAAAAAGCTGCTGGGCATTCCAGGGAATTTCTAGGGCCACATCTGCAGTATTTGGGTGTTGAGTCTCTTCGTTTAATGCAAATGTTCCTGGTATTATGTTTACAGATGTTTAGCAATTGTAAATTTTTATGACAACTGGTATTAAGAGTGTGTCTTTAATGTGGGACGGGAGACATTGTTTGGTCTCTTCATTTCCCTTATTTCCGTACGATGTTTTATCTGCACTTGATTGTTTTTCTTGTGTACCTTGTTTACATGTCTGTTTACTTAAAATTTAAATAAAAATAAAGTGTTTAATAAAAAAAGAAAGATGTGTGCCTAATGAGTAGAGTCTTTAATGTCTCCACTACGAGCAAAAGGTGGGAAAGAAATCATGAAACCACAAGTAGTGATAGACTACAATAACACCATGGGAGGTGTCTTCAGAGCTGATCAAGCAAAGACATTCTACCCAGCAATGAGAAAACGGCAAAAAAGTACTACAAGAAGATCAGGCATCTTCTTTAACAATGCTAATAGAATGTCTACATTCTCTTCAAATAAAAGAGTGACAGGCCTGTGAATAATTCTGACTAGGGATGAGCGAGAAGGCCTCTGACAGTCTTGCGAAAATTTCCTTGAACTTTTATTATTATTATTATTATTAATAATAATAATAATTAACAGGGTTTATATAGCCCCAACATAATACGCAGCACTGTACATTAAATAGGGAACTTCCGATGGGTCCGCAAAATTTAGGCGAACCGATTTTGCAAATTACATTAAAGTCAGTGAACCGACTTTAAACATTATTAGCAAAACTAGCTAGAGCTGGGTGTAGTGCATTGTTAATGCCATCCAGAAGTGTACAATTTTAGTGAATGGAGTACTGAGAGGCGGCAACAGGAGGAGGTGGTGTTGCACCCAAGGATTGTTTATGTAAATAGATATGTATGTGTGTGTGTGTATATAAATATATATATATATATATATATATATATATATATATATATATATATACATAGGTATAGGTATGTGTGTGGGGATATATGTATATAGTACACTGTAGGAGATATCCCAATAGTTAGATTGTATCTAAATAGCATGAAATAATTGCAGGAATACAGTGCAGGAATGTTGTGTTTAGACATGAAACCTGTTTTATTCTGGTCTGGACATATGGCCCTCCTAGGGGGTCTCCAAGTCCAGAACTTCACAGAAGTAACGTACAGGTGATAAAACAGCTGCTAGCAGACAAGACCTATTTTCCCATAAACAGATCACCAATATGGCCTTCAAGGGGCAATAAATCCATCAAGCCTGAGTAAGCAGAGGATGGAGGCCTCTAATTGAACAGATGGACTGGGGTGATGACCAAGCTGGACATTTATAGACCCCTAAACATAGATTCCAGCTGGAGATTTATATATCAAATTTAGTTGGGAGGTCCATCAAACTACAGTAACCAATCTCAATCTAGCGGCGTGAGTATCAACTGATGGTCATCACACAGAACACACCCACTAACTAATCCAAGAGTCCCTAATGTTACCTAATGGGACTTAACTATATAAAAGGGGAGCTGGAATAATAACAAGATTAGGATCAGAGTTCTTAGGGAATCAGGCTCCTGGGGTACCCATCGACATCTTTACAGGTAGCTATAACACATTCCTGAATTGCATTCCTATATTGTCTCAGTATATGGCTATGTTATTATTGTTATAATGTTTTGATGTATTGTGTACTAAGTAATTACTAGATTATTACAGGGGTTACTACTGATAACTTTATGTCCATGTGATATATATATATCATTGATTGAAGTTCCTATGTTTAGATATCAGACAATATTGCTGTGTACTTTGTTTCACCTTGTTTTCTTAATTAAACTGTGAGTGACTAGCTATAATTTGTGTATGAACCTTCTTTTATTGAATATCTATATGCATTGATAGGGGATATAATTTCAATATTTATGCAGATAAATATTCTAAATCAACAGCGGTGGGCCCTGAGACGGAGCGGGGACCGCATTAGTAACTGGCATCTACAGCTGGGTGTATTGCATTGTCAATGCCACCCAGAAGTGTACACATTTACTTAATGGAGTACTGACAGGCAGAAATGTTCAATTTTAGTGAATGGAGTACTGACAGGCGGCAGCAGCAGGAGCAGGCGGTGGGCCCTGAGACGGAGCGGGGACTGCATTAGTAACTGGCATCTAGAGCTGAGTGTAGTGCATCATCAATGCCACCCAGAAGTGTACAATTTTAGTGAATGGAGTACTGGAAGGCGGCAGCAGCAACAGCAAGAGGAGGGGGCAGTGGACCTTGAGGCGGAGCAGGGACCGCAGTAGTAACTGGCATCTAGAGCTGGATGTAGTGCATCGTCAATGCCACCCTGAAGTGTACAATTTTAGTTAATGGAGTACTGACAGGCGGCAGCAGCTGTAGCAGGAGGAGGCGGTGGGCCCTGAGACAGAGCAGGGACCGCATTAGTAACTGGCATCTACAGCTGGGTGTAGTGCATCATCAATGCCACCCAGAAGTGTACAGAAATTATTTTGAAATTATTTTTGAAAGTACTGACAGGTGGCAGCAGCAGCAGGAGGAGACGGTGGGCCCTGAGACAGAGCGGGGACTGCATTAGTAACTGGCATGTAGAGCTGGGTGTCGTGCATCGTCAATGCCACCCAGAAGTGTACAATCACTTCTGGAGGCATCCTAAGCTTCCTGTGTGGAATGTTGTGCGTGGAACTCCTCACACAGCTAGTCGCATAGTATTCTGCTCAGGTGGGTCACCTTTTCTTTCTTTTGCGCCAGTTTGGGTAGAAACTGTGATATTTTGTCTTTGTAGTGGTGATCCAGAAGGGTGGCCAGCCAGTTCCCATCCTGTCCCCATCGCAACATGTGGACACACATATGTAAGGGGTTCCCTGGGCTCATCCTCCTCCTGTCCCTCAGTAGGCCTCCTCATCACCCACCTCCTCCTCTTCAAGCTGCAGCAGTTCCTGTTGTTCCATCACCCGCACAATGTCTGGGGCGTGACAGCACAAATGCGGGTTGGACGGGTCCTGTCCAGCAGCCCCAACATGATCTCTCTAATCATCATCATCATAATCATCTTCCTCCTCCTCTTGAAACTCCTCATGCTGGCCAGTGTCCATTCTTACTCCTCCTGATGCTGGCTGTGTGTTATGGAGTGTAATGCCACCCTCATCCTCCTCCCCCATTTCTTCCCCTCCTCTCCCATCGCCACTTTCCATCAGGCCACACAGGGTATTATCAAGCAGAAAGATGATGGGTTTGACATCGTTCCAGCCTGACCTCTCCTGACTCACAACGCTTGTGGCCTGCTCAGAGGGGGCCAGTACCTTGCACAGCGTCTCCATATGCAGTTACTGGTCATTGATAAAATTGCTCAGTTGTGTGGCTGTACCAAGGGCCCTGCTGCCTCCATGCACCACGCTGACCAAGTAATGGTGGAGGGCTAGCTTTTGCTCACACAAATGCTGGAGCATGTGCAGGGTGGAGTTTTATCTAGTCGCCGTGTCACAAATGAGTCTAAGCTCATTTAAAAGAGCGCTCAAAACCCATTTTTTCAAACTTGCCTACCCGTCTTCTTCTGTCTTTTGAAACCATCACTACTTCCCACCACTACATATCTCCCATCCTATTGTGTGTGAAATTCCCCCACCTACTAGATTGTAAGCTCTTTGGGCAGGGTCCTCTGCTCCTGTATCACTGTCTGTATTAGTCTGTCATTTGCAATCCCTATTTAATGTGCAGCACTGCGTAATATGTTGGCGCTATATAAATTCTGTTTATTATTATTATTAATAATAATAATAAAGCAGGGGCAGCCTCTGTTGGTGATGGATCTTGCTGAGCGCCGCAGCGGCAGTAGGGGAATCGGCGGACATGGCTGCAGATAGAGCGAGCCTGCAGTACTGGGTACGTGGGGAGGAACTTCTGCACCACAAGGTTCAGTACGTACGCAAAGCAGGGCATATGTTATGCGGCACATGTGCAGGGCGGCCACAAGGTTTGCCCTGTTGTTGCACACTACGTTGCCTGTTGTGAGATGGGAGGGTGTCAGGCAAGCCTTAACCTCTCTGTGCAAAGCAGACAAGAGTTCTCTGGCGGTATGACTTTTCTCCTCCAAGGACACCAGTTTCAGCACTGCCTGGCAACGCGTATGCTTGAGGGAGCCGTAGTGGCGTGCCCACTTAACCACAGTAAAGTCACAGGGGTTGACGGTAGAAGGAATGCAGGAGGAGGAGGAGGGAGAGGACTGGGGTGGCCCACGCTTTCCCACCACACCCCTCGGCAGGGATACCAGGTGCTATAATGCCTCTTGCAGACTACCGCCCACTGAGCTTTGCAAGACCACCCAGTGAGCAGTGAAGGACTGGTAGCGTTCCACTCTGATCCTGGTTGTCCAGCTGTCCATGGTGACGTGGATTTGGTTAGACACAGAGAATGCCAATGCCCGGGAGCGGTTACCCATTACTTGTGCCTGTAAACTGGGTACAGCTGTGCAGGAGAAGTAATGCCTGCTTGGTATATTCCACCGCCGCTCAGCACAGGCCATCTGGTCACGGAAGGGAGCAGAGTCCACAATGCTGTACTGCAGGGCCTGCAAGGCCAATAGATTGGCTAGACCCGAATTGAGTTCCATGATTCTTTTGTTGGTTGGGCCCATAGCCTGATGCCTTGTGCAGAACTCCGGTAGAGTGGGCTGAAGGGACTGGGAGCTAGGGGAGCTGAAGGGGTCACTGGAGTACTCATCTTGCGGGGCAGAAGCTGATACTTCATCGCCGCTAGAAGTCTGGCTGGCATCAACCTCCTGAGACGTAGTAGCAATGACAGTTGGAGGTGGAGAAGGAGTCAATGGAGGTGGAAGAAGAGACGATGACATGGTTGCACCTCTTTCAGGAGAACGCAAGTACTGCTCCTACTTTGGTTTGTGGTTCCTGTGCATGTGGGAAAGCAGGGATGTTGTACCCAAATGTGATCCGGCCTGTCCTCTGCGGATCTGCCTGCGGCACAGGATGCAGTTTGCTACGCACCCGTCATCGTCTTTCAGCATGAAAAAGGACCACACTGGAGAGGTGCGTGCAATCACTCTGGTGCTCTTTTTCTTTGCCTGCCTCTGCGTCTGCTGGGTGCCCTGCGTCTGCTCCAGCTCCATCTCCCCCACCATCACATCGTCTCTGGCTGTTCCTCTGCTTGTGCCCACTCGCCTGTCTCTTCTTTGGCACTCACATGAGGCAGATTTGAAGCCCCTTCTATCGCAAGTCTGTTGCTGCTGATGCTGCTGCCTTTCCTCTGTCTGTTTTGAAACTGCTGCTAGCCCTTACACGCACCGGTGGTTCCCAGGTGACATCACAGTCATCATCATCCTCATTTTCATCTAAGCCAACCTCTGCAAATGCAGCCACTGAATCAGAACCCTTGCCTAGAAAGTGCTGACCCCACTCTCCAAGGGTCTCACAGTCTGCCTCCTGCTCTGAAATTCGCTCTGACAGATCCTGAGGCTGTTCATCAAGAAGGGAGAGTCATTAGGAGGTACAGGCACATAAGCCATGCTAACTCCTGTCTTTGCTCCTGTCATGGCTGTGCTGGTTGCTGCTGCTGCTGCTGCAGAAGAAGAGCCTGCTGCACTTGAGGCCCCTGAGACTCAGTCCACAATACTATCCACATGGCGTGGCTGTATCATTGTATTCTGCCCTCTCAATACATCTACCAGCATACTGGTGCTCCGCACACATCTCAGACCTGTTTAACAACTTATGCTGCTGCCTCCAACAGATTGCTGCTGCTGTTGTCTTACTGTGGCGAGCTCCCTGGGAGTATGCCCCCTGCCAGATGCGGCAGGTAACCCAATGCTCTTCTTTTACTTATTCGGGCAAAAATGCACCTATAACAAATGGTTTATTTGCTTAATAGGGACAGGTATCAAACACTGAAATCTCTGATTTTTTTTTATAGTAGGACAGGAATTTTTCTGCACCAAACGGGCTTCTTTGGTAAATAGCAAGAGGTATCAAACAATGAAATATCTGTATATTTTTTATAGTAAGACAGATTTTTTTCTGTACCAAAACAAAACTTCTTTGGTAGAGGTATCAAAAACTCCAATGTCTGTATTTTTTTTAATAGTAGGACAGAAATTTTTCTATAGCAAACTGGCTTTTTTGGTAAAGAGCAAGAGGTATCTATCAAACACTGAAATATCTGTATTTTTTTAGTAGGACAGGCATTCTTCTGTAGCAAACTGGCTTCTTTGGTAAATAGCAGGAGGTATCAAAGACTGAAATATATGTATTTTTTATAGTAGGACAGACATTTTTCTGTAGCAAACTGGCTTCTTTGGTAAATAGCAAGAGGTATCAAAGACTGAAATATCTGGTTTTTTTTTTTATAGAACTGAAATTTTTCTGTAGCAAACTGGCTTTTTTAGTAAATAGCAAGAGGTATCAGACTGAAACATCTGTATATATTTTTTTTGAGTAGGACAGAAATTTTTCTGTACCAAACTGGCTTCTTTGGTAAATAGGAACAGGTAGCATCAAAAACTGCAATATCTGTATATATATATATATTACTGTACAGATTTACAGAAAGCTTCTAACCTGTCCGTCACAATCCATGCCTGTCCCTGCTTCTATCCTTCACCCAGAACACAAGATGGAGTGACTAACCCCTCCCTCCTTCCCTGTATAAATGCCTGTGCTCAGATCTCTTCTGATTGGGCTGTTGGGCCTTGCTGTGCATCCTGGAAGCAAATGATTCACTCCCAGCTGCAATTCCCGCTGGAAATAGTCGCCGTAAACGCCCTCTGGTTTTTCTCTTGTTCGTTTGGCGAGAACACGACCTCAAGGCGATTCACAAGGTCGTTTTCGCTTAAATGTTCGGTAAGCGAGAAAGGCCTGATTCGCCGCAAGATCGAACTTACAAATCTTGCTCGCTCATCCCTAATTCTGATTACATTTGGAAAGTTTCCGGATGTATTTTCCTGAACCAGCAAACACCATCAATGGCTGTGAATAGACCTAGACGTTGTGCTGTTGCAGTTGTCAACCCAGAACACCTGACTGCTCATCACTTCACGGACTACATCCCACCAACCGAGAAAAAGGACAGCACCTACAAGGATGTGCATGGTTTGTTGCTCGAAGAGAGATGACAATGGAAGAAAGATCAAAAAGGAAACCAGGTTCTACTGTCCTAATTGTGAGATAGGAGTGCAGTTCCATGTTTCAAAATTTATCATATCCGGGATGTCGACTAGACTAATATGCAGTGTCTGTCAATTTATGAATAATATTGCACCCTTGTTTGAACAAATTTCAGTGTTTTTAATTTATTAAATTACATTTATTATTATATTACTTTTTATAATTATTTTTTATACAGGTTGACATTCAAAAATCCGGCAACCTCTGGACCTGAGTAGTGCTGAATTTTCGAAAATCCTGGATTTTTGAGTTGCCTGTAATGATAATGTATTAGCGCCATCTAGTGGCAACTGACATAACTACGCCCAAATGGAATCAGCTTCTTCCTCCGTGGGAACGCAAGGGCTATTTATGCCAGGAAACTGAAGGATCCAGATTATCGTTGGCCGGATTTTCGATTGTCAACTTGTATTAAAATTTATGATTTGCGAGGTACCGTGGTCACACTATGGGAGCTTGAGCAAGCAGCTTCCCTGAGCTCCGTGCAGCCGATTGCTACTCTGTCTGGTTACCCCGCTACAGCCTTTCTCTTACTCATCTGCTCATGTCTCAAAAGCAGAAGACGCCCAGAGCCTCCAAGTCACAAAAAACAGTGGCCTCTGGCAGTTTTTTACTTCATTGGCGGACTCTCTGTAGCAGCTGCTGATTCCAAGATGTTGCCGCAACGCGTCTCAGCACAAGAGTAAGCTGACCACCACGATTATTCATCTGGCTTTGCAGCAGCCTCCTCCGGACCACACTGCAGTTTGGACCTGTGGCCTCTCACTCCTATGCTTTTAACTGCGCCTTCAGCTTCAGTAGAGACACAAGTGCTTACTCCTCTGTACAGCTGGAATCCAGGCTGAGCCAGCTTCCCTCTAAAAGTGATCTTACTGGGGTTGTTGATGAATTAGCCGCCCGGATTGAAAACTCCCTGAAACGGAAAATAGAGGGGCTGCGGCAACAGATCTCTGCCATTGACACCAGAGTAGCTGTCCTTGAGTCCGCTTCATCAAGTGTAGATGCCCGCCTCATGACGCTGGAATCCTCTACTGCCAATATGAAATCACAACTTACTTCTCTTTTTTACTTGCGTATTGAGGATAATGAGAAAAGAAATCACAGAAAACAATATAAGGATTCGGGGAATCCCTAAAGCCACTACTAACACTGACCTGAGGTCAACTGTCACTGCTATTCTTAACAGTTTCTTAAATCGGTCACCGACAACTACACTAGAACTGAATAGAGTGCATTGAGTGAATGGTCCATGCGTTTCCAATATGACTTTGCCAAGGGATGTGCTGTGTCGGGTGCATTTCTATGATATAAAGGAGGAAATTTGTCCGGCTTGCCGGAACAGTCCTATGGACTTTGATGGGGCTCCGGTTCAACTTCTACCACATCTGTCCAGCCATACATTGAGAATGTGCCAAGTGCTGCAACCATTGTTGGATATCATTCGCACGACACAAGCCTCATACAGATGGGGATACCCATTCCGTTTGTTGGTCACAAGAAAAAACTCTACCTTTGCCTTGCATAGACACTCACTGCTCCCAGCTTTGTTTGAGTTTTTACAATTACCTCAGATTGAAATTCCGGATTGGTTGGAAGTACCGATGTAGGTCCCATCCTCATCAACTGGGAGCTCAAGACCGGGGAGCACTGAAGGCAGGCAGTGGTCTGGCCGCACTGGTCCATTGCTTCGCCCACAGGCTGGACCCAACAAAGACTGACAATTTATAGTGGTTTTCATGGACATTTTCTTTGCTACTTGTGTCACATATATGGAAGATTCTTGATATGACTATCTTTTTGCACCAGTATGCTATATGATGTTTCTCATTTTTTATGCAGGTTATTGCCTAGGTGGCTCTACTAGGTCTGTTATCTGCATGTTGTTGAAACAGTTGGTGGTTTATGAAAGTTGGGTGGGGGGGTGGGGGGTCTCAATGGAATCTGTCTGTATATGTTAACGGGGGGATCCTGGGGGACCCTGACCTACAGTTTTATCGCAGGCTTGGGGATGAATACCATAACTGTGTTTTCGGTAATATTTAAGCTGAGTGGTACTGAATTTTTGGAATCACTATCTTTACAAGTATTGACTGTTCAGGTATTTTTTCACTTGTATTTGGGTTATTTGTTGTTCTAGAGCGGGTTTACTATACAATAGCTATCTATTGTAGCCATTGGCGAACATCAGCTCAGCTCTGCGGCGTACCTCTTTCCCACTTAGGGCTGCTCCTCCTTCTTTGAAGGATTTTTATGTTTTTGGAGCATTTAAGATTTAGCATCTTGTGCTGTAATTGTTTTTCTGTTTTTGTTCTACACAATCTAGGGCATCTTTTCCCAGCTATTTCCCTTTTCCCTCCCTCTCCTTGGCATTACAAATCACCTCTCCCAATGTAAAAGGGCTGGATTCGCCAGTTAAATGCTCTAAAGTACTACGAGAGCTTTATAGATGTAAATGTCAAGTGGCATTCTTACAAGAAACTCATTTTAAGTAAGGGCAGATTCAAAAAATGACTGATAGTCATTTTGACAAATCATATCACAGTACCTCCGCAGACTCCAAATCCAAAGTTGTTTGTATTTTACTTCATAAATCGTTTCAAATAGAAAAGAAAAGAGGTTTGTGGCTCACAATTTGGTTTAAAGAGTGTATTGTGTGTATTGAAATACATATCGTGAAACAATATACATGCAGTTCAAAACCCTATTTTAAACTGCATGTATATTTTTTCACGATATGTATTTCAATACACAAGCTACTCTTTAAACCAAATTGTGAGCCACAAACCTATATTCTTTTCTTTTCTATTTGAAATAATATTTGCCATTATAAGAGGTGGCTATATTATTTGCCATTATATTGATACACCAGTAAGGGGAACAACCATTTTCTGCTACTCCACAAATCGGTTTAATGGTCCCTTCTTGCTTATCACTCAGATCCTGAGGGCAGATATGTAATGATTAAAGGGACAATTGATTCTCATACATTTACTTTTGTAAATGATTATTTTCCCAAAACAGGTTAAGCGTTATTTTTGGACTTTCTGCTTGGGGTGATAAACAAATTTAGTGAAGGTACGCTGATTGTAGGGGGCCATGTTAATTTTTCTCTCAATCCATCAATTGACAGAAGGAATAAACGCCTTCTCCATACGTATCTGCTAGTGGATGTTTGGCGTATCTTGTACCCAGCAGAGAAAGACGTTACTTTCTATTCCTCCATGCATAAATCTTTTTTGAGAATTGAATTTTTTCTTGTTAATCATTTTTCTATAACGCAAGTCATATCTTCCGAAATAGGCGTAATTTCTATTTTGGATCATGCCCCGGTCACTATGTCAGTACAGACATCACCCACTGAACCGATATCTTATTCCTGGAGATTGAACGATTTTTATTGGAGTCTCCGGAGATGCGTGAGAAAATTGAGGTTGAGCTCAAGCTCCTTTTTCGAAGTGAATGAGTTCTCTGTGGATAATCCGCTATCTCTTTAGGAGGCTCATAAATACTATATTCAAGGTTTTTTATTCAGTTGGGCCATAAGTGTAAAAAGGAAAAAGAAGCTAAGATGAATCAACTGCTAGCAGATTTACATAAATTGCCAAGCAACCATAAAAGACAACACACGGTTAAGATTGAACAGCAAATAGTAAGTACAAGGGAGCATATTGGTGAGATGGTCAGTGTAATATGAAATTTATGTTCACTAAATGTAAGGGTTATTTACTACGAATATTCTAACAAATGTGGCAGAACCTTAGCACAGGCTCTTAGGGAGAAGAGGGCGAAAACATATATCGCTAGTGTGAACTCTTCTTCGGGCAGAGACCTTCAGGCAATTCTTTGATAAATTGTTCAACTTGGACGGCAAAATTCCATAGGTTATGATCCCGCAAGAGCAGATTTAATTAGGGCCTATCTCGACTCATCCAGACTGCCTATCTTTTTTTCAGAAGCGGTTGAATCCCTGGGGTTCCCAATCACGGCGGAAGAATTGGCTTTGGCAATCTCTAAAGCAGCTACTGGGAAGGCGCCCGGACCTGATGGTCTAACCCTGCAATATTGGCTGGAGGAGCAATGTTACCCAGGGATACTTTGTCAGCTCATATATCCTTAATGCTTAAACCTGAAAAAGACCCCAATTTCTGTTCCAGCTATAGGCCACTTTCCCTCCTAAATTGTGACCTCAAATTATTCGGCAGTATTCTAGCTAAATGTCTGACTCCTTTGATCCAATCTATTATTCACTTTGATCAAAGAGGTTTCCTGCCTGGTCGAGAGGCTAGGGACAATACGGTCTTGACACTAAATTTGATCAATTATGTTCGTTCACGTAAGATCCAAGCACTGTTACTGGCGGCAGATGATGAAAAAGCTTTTGAGCGAGTTGACTGGGCTTTTTTGAAGATAACCTTTGATCAAGTGGAGTTGGAAAAAAAAAAGGAGCCTGATATTGTGCATTTGGGAGTTGTGTCTGTTTGACTGTTGGGTTGTGTTTGCTTGACTGTCTTGACTGTTTTGTTTTAAACAGCTTTTTTTCCTTGCTGACCTCTAAGGGGAAGTGGTCAAGGCTTCACAGATGATTTCAGTTCCTGGGGGACTCACCTAGAGCTTGCTCACACTTGGCTTGTGAAAGAAGTGGCTCTTTGATCAAGTGGAGTTGAAAAAACAGGAATTTAAAAACAAAAGGAGTTAAATCCTTATAGTAACCACAAACTGTAAGTAAACTTTTATAACTCTTTGTAAACAAAAATTGTAACTGGGAAAATGAGTGGTAGCAAGGTGGAAGGTTTGGTTCAGTGGTTCAGTCTGCCACATGTATGCACAAATGGAGCAACAGCTCCTATGTGAATACCACTGTGACAGATGTGAGCAAGTCGCCTTTCTGGTATCTCGCATTGGAGAGCTGGAGAAGCGCATTGCAACACTGAAATCACTGGATCACCTTGAGAGGGGTCTCCTGCTCACTGAGCAGGCAGTTAATAGCTTAGATGTGGAGGGTGGAGAGGTTAGTCAGGATGAACATGTAGGGAGTTGGGTTAAGGTAACTAGAGGGAGTAGTAGGGGCACCCAGAAAAGTAAGGCCAGTCCTGTATTTGAGCACCTCAATGTTTACAAAGATATGTGAAGATGTGCAGGTGGCAGACCCAGTGGTGGCAATTCTAGATGTTACTGCTACCCCTAACCACCAGGAGAGCAGCACATCTAGTAGTGGTGGGGAGGGAAATGTAGGAAGGAAAAGATAGCTGGTTGTCATAGGGCAGTGATGGCTAACCTTTTTGAGCCCGAGTGCCCAAACTGCCGCACAAAACCAAAGAATTTCCTCAAAGTGCCAGCACGTCAATTAAACCTTAATAACAAGATTTTAGTATCTGAAAACTCTTTATAAAGTTGCCTGAAC
>NC_092871.1:63379925-63395291 GCF_032062135.1 Pyxicephalus adspersus | reverse complement strand
AATGGCCAGTCCGGCCCTGTTGCCAGGTGAGCTGCAAAGCAGACACCGGCACACTCGCCTCCCGCCGCGCCGCATATCTTAATTGCGGACCTTCCCGCGTGCCAGCTGCAAGGCCTTCGCGTGCCACAGCTGGCACGCGTGCCACAGGTTCGCCATCGCTGGTCTATGCTATGTCTGTGGTGGAGTGTAACATTCTTCCAGCTGACGTCACAACACTTGGAATGAAGGATTAGACCCTTTTTCCTTGAAAAGCTTGTGCTAAAGCCCTGCCACTTTTATTGGAATGCTCATAATAAAAACTCTTACGTTTAGTTAGCTGGAATTTTGTTTTGAATTGGTATAGCTCTCTAATTCTCTCCCAAGTGTGTACAATCGGGTATTCAATATCCGGGGTAAGTTGTCGTTTGTGAATCGCCTCCAACTTAAACAACTCCCCAAGCAACTGATTTAGTCTCTGATTTAGTTCTTACATCTGTGGCCTTGTCGAATAAAGAGGCTTCTCAAGTAACACTTATGTGCCTCCCAAAGATTTAGTGGATTATCAACTGACCTGGTTTAGCTCCAAAAAGGTCTTTAAGTCTAATTCAGTCTTAGCTTGCACCTCTGGAGATTCCAAAAGGGAATCATTTAACCTCCAAAAATAGGATTTGGGTTCTGCTATAGTGGTCTGTAACGTAAGGGAGATGTGGGCATGATCAGAGATCATGAATACTTCAATCTTGGAGGAATTGATCAGAGGAATAGAGTGATGTTTAAGGCTACGCATGTACAGAATCGTGCACTATACGATCGTTCAAAATAATCGTGCATAATCGTTGATCGAGCATCAATAGTTCGTTTTGCAACGACATTTGCACGTGTGTACGTAGCCAATCGATTGTATATCATTATAGCATGTACAGAATCGTACACTATACTATCGTTCAAAATAATTGTGCATTATCAGTGATCGACCGTCACTTGTTCGTTTTGCAACGACATTTGCACGTGTGCATGTAGCCTAGCAAAGAAGTAATCTTTGGATGGAGAACAAGATTAAAATCCCCCCCAAAAATTAAAGTCCCCTCACTATATTCCTACACAACCTCCAGTAAAGATTACAAAAATGATGCTTGATTGGAGCTTGGAAAATATACTTTCACAAAAGCGAATTTCCTGGTTTTTAGCATACCCTTTACTAGCAGATACCTGCCTTCGGGGTCAGTACGAAACAAACTAGGGGACCACTGAAAAGAATTATGTAAGAAAATAACTGAGGTCCTATGGTATACAGAATGAAAGTGGCAGTCAGACAATTTTTGGATTTGGTCATGTCTGAAATGTGTCTCTTGTAAAAATTTCACTTGGCATTTTTAGTGTTCACACAGCACTATGGACCGTTTACCAGGAAGAAGGGAGAGGAAATGCAGTAACGAAAAAAGGGGTTGGTAACAAGAAAGGAAGAAGGGAGAGAAAGGGAGAAGGTGAGAGAAAAGAAAGAATTACCTGGTAAGAAGGAACAGGTTAAAGTAGTAAGGTAGTATCCCCAATTAACAGGGGCACCACAATACTATCACTCTGTAGGAGGTGGAGCTGGCCTAGGTGGGGGATGTAGCACGCAATGAGGATGAGCAAATGCTCATTAGTGGTGGGTTGTACGTAAAATACTATACCGATAAAGACAGAAGAGTAAATACAGGTATTAGGTAGGTAAGAGCCTTCAAACCAGTCATGAAATATTGCGTGGAGCGCCTTATCAGTAGATAAGAAAAGGAGTAAAGCTACATACACACGTCCAATGTTTTTCGCCTGATAATCGGCTCAGGGCCAATATCAGGCAAGAATCTGGCCTGTGTACAGCGCCAGTCGTCCATTGTCCGAACAACCATCCTGGCGGATCCACGGACGATGGACGACTAACGATCCCAATGCAATGGAAGGGGGAGAGCCTTTCCAACAACTATTATTGCACGTGTGTATGCGGCTTTAAGTATAATCATATTCAACAAAGCCAGACAGTCAAGGCACAGTAATAATGCATTGAGAACATAAGGTCCAAAAACACATATTCGTTTATGGCCTTATGAGGTCATAGCCCAGCTAATCAGGACCACCACAACTGTAATAACATATTGATTGTTACTCCTGCTACATTCAAATTTCTCAATAATTTGAGGAAACTAAGAAAACTTGCCCAAACTTAGTGGCAGAACCATGGCATAGTGCAGAAATGCTTAACTATCTGAGAATGGGGTCTTCTTCTAAAGAAATCCAGGCAGTATGGTGAAGTGAGTCACAAGCATAGAGCAGTAAAAACCTGCATGGAAAAGTCATGTTTTATTTAATCCTTTCAGTGATGCTGTAGAGGCATGTCTCTCCCGGCATGAGGGTTGCAGACGATTATGTCCCAGGGATCTTGTAGACCTGGAAGAATACGTCACAATATCTTTTGGAATGGCAAGCCAGTCCAGAATCTCCACAGGTGGAGCTTGCAGGAATTCAAAGAAACGTGGTGAAGGGTTAACTAGGACTGTATAGCTAATTAATGTTAATGTAAATGTTAAGCTAGTTAATTTGAGCCATATAATTGTAGTATATAGGAGTTGTATTTCTATTTCTGTCTACTCTGTAACCAGATGACGAAAACTCTTTGAAGTACAATGTATGCCTTGCAATGTATAAAGTGACACTATATATGGCTAAAACTTAAATAGCTGTACGTGATAAACACAACCCCCTTGTATACCAATGTGTAAAAAAAGACCACCTTGTCAAATAAACATCAGAGACTATTCCTAAGACCATACTGTGTGCGTGTGTGTTATTGGGATATCTCTCCAGAGGTCTGTCTCTCTGGTTGAAGGAGAAGTCAGGGTGCATTCAAGGAACTAGAAGTAAAAGCAGATCCTTTCACGTGGCATCTGTGAGTGCCAAAGCAAAGCAAACATGGTATTCTTGGCTCTTGTAGGATGCTTGTGCAGATCTGATGGTTTCCAGAAAGGGTTGCACTATGCTATTCATTCTTAACGTATTGCTTGAAAGGTCAGATAGTAACTGTATTATGGCCCCGTCAAGATCAAGTGGGCCTTTTCTCCAGGCCCGCTTCATAATTTCCACCTTCAAGACATAAAAATGAATCCTGCACAGTACATCTCTCGGGGGTGCCCCAGGGAGATTTCTTGCTCCACTCACCCTATACAATCTAACCAGTTCTTTATCTGTAGTAGGTGTTCTATGCAATAAAATAATAAAAATAATAGTAAACGTTGCTCTTAGGGGCCCACCTGTTGTAGCTTCAGGGATTCCACAAAACCACACATTGTTTCTGTGCTTCATCTTTTCATTGTCTGCTGTGCACAAGTAAAGTGATACAAGCTGGGCTCTCATGGTGGTCATAGTGGATTCCAGCGCATTCAAGCAGGCTTCTGTCAGAGAGGATGAGGATCCTACCGCTTCGACTCAATTTATTGGAATCAATAGATGTTACCTGTTGTTGTACGGCCTCCATCTCTTGCCTAAAGGATGTCTCAATGTGTTCAGCCAAGATATTGTAGTCCTCCTTAGACGGCAGATGTTTCAATATGGCCTCCATATCTAGGCTGGAGTGATCTGGCAGCTGTGGATCCAAAAGCATGGTAAGCTGGTAAGTATAGGCTCTGTAGCCATGGGAACATGCTTGGGCGCCATCTTGGATGGTGTTTCGGAGGCCGTGGCAGACAACAAAAACAGCTGAAGATTTGGGTTCTTCTGTGCCCTGGGTGTTTGGGAGTTTTCTTGTGCTGAGGCACAAGTGAGAAGTTTGCAGATCTCTTCGGTCGGGTGACTAGACTGGAGAAAAAGCACTAACAGCAGAGAGCTGGGAAACTATATGCTCAAGCCGCCATTGCGTGGCCATGCCCATACCCACCAGGAATGGATTCTAAAAGGTAGATAAAACTGCCCAATATGGGAGGTAACTTTGGGGCCTAACTGCAATTATCATTGGCACATCTGAAAGTAGAAGTTTGGAAACATAGGACGGTGCAAAAATTGGTCTTCTAATCCTTGTGAGTCAGCCTTACCACTGGAGAGAGCTGCACTTGCAATAGGTGCAATAAGAAAAATGCAAATATTACACCCCGGATCCAGAATGAGGGACATGCTACTGTGCAAGTCCTAACTTATTAAATATGAATTACAAATCGGAGTGCCAACAAAACTAAGAGGATAAACTGAAAAAACAATTAAATATTGACAACATTCATCATACAGAATGTGCGCCATTGGTCTAAATCAATGCACCCTGACATGTACTACAACAATAAGGCCAAAATAAGGGCAAAAATCAGCCCTGCATCACCCAGGAGGAAGGTCCATGACCCTCACAGTCTGTCTTTAGCCTTTCAAGTTGAATGATGGTAGGTGTCATTCAATACAAAAAACTAAGGACATCTTGTGGCAAAAAGAATATTACAGGAGGCAGCTCTGTTTGGAAATGGAAAAAACCTTTAAAGTGGATGCTTGAAAGTGGTTATGAGACCGGAAGTCAAAAGTATATTATTGAATGAGCACTGAGGGTGAGTATAGTGTATTTTTTTATCAGATCGGAAAAGTATGTGGAACAGGAAAAGTGGAGTGATGTAAACTAAACTGAATCTATTCTCCCCCGAGAAGAGATGTTTAAGGGAGGATATGATCACCCTGTATAAATATATAAATGGTCCATATAGAGAATCTCCCCTGAGTTTAACCAGTAGACTCTAATATTGGGTTCATTTATACCACATATAAATGTAATCAGGAAGGAAGGTGGATGATCGCGAACAGAGTGAGTGGTAGATGCTGGAGGTGTTGTACATTGGTCATCTCAGTTAATCATGATATTTGTTTTAAAATTAATTAAGGACCCAAGAAGTTAACTATGTAACCATATTAAATAAATTAGAATGACAGGTGGCACATGCTATGGGGTGACACTGCAAAGCTGTTAGTTTGGTTCCATCTCTGCTCCCCTCCCCTTCCGGATGAAAATCATTGAACCTGATCGACAGATTTACTGGGTAATACTAAAAAACTGAGTTTCACAGCCTGAGTTCCTCCAGACGTTTCTAGGGGGTTCTTTGAGCAATGTGAAATATGTGCTTTCGATCCGTCCACAAAGTGAGCCCAGTGCGTCCTGTGCTGTCTCAGCTTCTCTCTTCTTTTTCAGCACTTCCAGACCTCCCTCAAATATTTACAAAACCCACACATTTTTTTGCATTAAATAAAATAGACACCTTTTTTTATAATACTGAAAATGTGATGAGTTCCACTTTTAGTGACTTTTAATTATCTTTTTGGCTATCAGTGACATACTTCCCACAGGTCAGCAATGTAAGGGGCATTTTATCCTACTTGACCACTAAGTTAGTGCTGTGAGTAATGACTGCATTTTTTCAAGTTTATAGTATTTATAGAAAGGGTTCCTGGAAGACCTGAAGTCATTTCAAGGGTGCCCCTTTGAAAAAAGGTCAAGAAAGGCTGCTATAAACAATTCCAAAATCAAAGGAAGATTAGTTTTCCCTTAGCATTTTATCCCTGCCTCTTTGTTAAATTGTGATATTAGGATTTATGCTAAACTACATGCTAATTGCTTGGCAAAGGTTACCACTTGGCTTCTGAGTAAATTGGATTTGTTAAGGGCAGGCAGGCACCAAATACTACACAAATGTTTGACTTGATGCAATATGGGACATTTTATGGGACCTCTTTACTAGTGCTTGCCATAGATGCCCAAGAAACATTTAATAGAATACATGAGGGCTACTTGTTTTGTGTTCTCCCTTTCAGGGACTAACGTTAAAGGTGATTATGGCATTGTAGAAGTTACATGAAACCTTCTGCACAAATGGCATGTAGCAGGGGTGCCCACTTTCCCCTTTTATTTGTTTTTGTTGTGGAGCCCGCTGCAAAAATGATTAAAATAAACCTCCAAATTTCTGGCATTTCTATGAAAAAACATTCTTGCAAACCTTATATACAGGTAAAATATTTGTAATTCTGTTTAGCCAGTTTTAATATTTGGAAAACCGGTGAGGGACCTTCATTAGGCAGTGTCGTTGGGCAATCCTCCAGTTTTCTAAAATGAAAAAGTAGCAGTTGCTTTCTCCTTCTGGCAGCAAGTACTCTGTGGTTCCATGGCCTCTTGGCCACTACTGTATCCTGAACCACAGTGCATAGCAGGTAATCAGGTATCTGACCATCCCTGTTGCCAAAAATAAAAATGTATTAAATGTTAGGAAAAAAAAATTTGCTGCCCCAAAGCCAGGGTTGTGTTTCAATCTCCCACCAAATTATGGGGAATTCTGAGTAGCCTAAATCTTGCTCACAAGAGTTGGGTGGGGGTAAGATATTTTTTATTTACAAAATTTTCTCTTCAGTTTATTTATTATTCTAGTGCAGTGTTTTTATTATGGGGTGGGGGCCCTGAGTAACGACAAGTTTAGGACCATGGTGGGGGTAAGCTTATTTTTGTGTTCCCACCATCTGCCAAGGTGTATGGTTGCCCATGCCACATTACTGGTTCTTGAAGATCCAGTATTTGCAGATTTGCAAGTTCTGAACTTCATACTGCCACCTTTATTCATTCTTTTTTGGGCATGTAGCTTCTTCTCTTTGCAGGGGTTCAGTGGTGTGAGGAAGCAGTAATCATACTGCAACCTCATTGCCAGCCTGAACATACTCTTTGGCTATTGTTCAGACAGGCGGAGAGGTTGTGGTGTGGTTACTACTTTCATACTGCCACCCGCTGTCAAATTTGCCAACACTGGTTGTCCAGAGCCAGAGATGTATAATGAGTGGCGGAGTGGCTGGCAACATGCTTATTCCTGCTTCAGATTTAAACCTGTCCTTAATATAGTGCAAGGTCTGCTTTAAATATACTTCTTAACCTACTTTTCTTCCTAACCTACATCTATAAGATGTGTAGGTAGGATCATTTCTTAGTTTGTCCAGGAGGAGGTGAACAAACTTTTCTTTTGGACAGTACAGTGAAAAAGTTATTGTGTCTATTGTTTTTAATTTGGGAGGAGTCCAATATTTCTCTGGCTCCTCTCTCCCTAGAGCCCAGATTCCTAACATTCCTAAGAGGACGCAGAGTCAGACACCCCTTGCCCCTCCCACACCTACTGGCCAAGTGCACACAAAGGTGAGTTAGGCTTTCTGCACTGCAGCTCAGCAAATTGGAGTGAACAAAGAAACCAGTGCGGCAACTAGGGCTATTACAGAATCTCACAAAGCTTTATGCTATTGCCAAACCTCTTCTGTGCTAGTGAGAGAACAAAGATATATATAAAATATAATGACCAGAATTTTGCAGTGGAACAATATGGTACTATGTTTAGGTGCTATGGGTCCTACACTTCTTTTCAAGATCATGTCAATATCTACATAATCAGAACATGTAATAACTGCATTTTTTCAAGTTTTTTCTTTATTTTCACCTGATAATTCTGCTGGTAACACACTTCCTGCCCTAGGGGGACAATGCTTGCTCACTCTGTGCTGCATCTATTAAGGTTGTGCATTGTCATTGTGCATTTACAGGACTTGTGTTAGGACTCCAGAACACCTAATTCTCTCCTTTTAACATGGGGGGGGGGGGGGACCTGTGGTCAACAGCTTTAGCGGACTTAAAAATATGGAAAGTGCTTCTGAAGTGGAGGAATATGCAAAGAAGGGAAGCATTTCTGCTGGACTTCAGCTTGAAAGCAGAATTAAAGTCATCAAACAAATTGTAGGTATAAATATGATTTGTTTGAATGTGTTACATGAACATGCTCCTTAAAAAACTAAATTCAGGCAATTTTTTTTAAAAGTCCAAATCTGGGTTCAGACATGCACCCAATTACCTCAAGCCCATAGAAGCTCTCCTCTCATACCAACATCATGTGCAACACAGGACCTGCAGCCACTGTTAATTTTTTCAGCAGTTAGGATTCACTTATGGGTCTTGTTCCTTCCAGTCTTTGGCCCTGATTCACTAAGCAAAATCGGAAGCTCGCTCGCACATTCGTATTTGTGATCCGAAATCGGAAGCCGTCGCTCAATTCAGCAACTGAATGAGCTTCTTTTGATGCGGCCCAAGTTTGCTCCAAATGCAGTTTTGCTATCTACTCCCGGAAGAATGTTCCAGTTTGTAAATTTGTCAAAGTGATTCTTATCAAGTATGAAGTCTCAGCTCAATACTCTGCAAACTCGGCCAAGCTGCAAAACAGGTTTGTGTAGGATAAGAGCATGTTCAAAATTTTATGGTTCAATAACCATTGTGTAAAAACTAAGGTTTCTTTTTTGTGTTTTTTTAGGGATGGAATTGGATTGGCCAGGCTGGAAAAAACTTTTAAATGTGCACTTTATTAAAAATCAAATTAAATTCACAAAATCTGGCTTTTAGTTTTTTTTTACAAAAGTTTAATTTTTTTAATCTCCCCCCAATAACTTAAAATGTGCAAACCCCAACAAATATAAAAATATAACCAAACTTTTTTGAAAACATATATATAAAATTTTGTTTTTGTTAAAAGCGGTACCGCCTGGGCATATCCAGAGGAGGGGCCAGCCTAAAGTGGTGCTCCATGGCAGACATCCTCCTGTGCAGCCAATACAGGCTATCCCGTCTACTTCCCGGTGGGTGAAGCAAAAACAAATAATATATTACCCGGAAGAGTTTGGTCCAAACATTTTTTAAAAGTACTGTCCTTTTAAAAACCAAACAAATCAATATAAATACTTACCAGGAGGATGCCTGCCAGGTCGCTGGGGTTGGGGTGGCGGTGGTGGTGGGGGGCTCGGAAGCTCCTCAGGAGGGCTGGCTGCCTCCCTCGATGTGGAACTGGCTGTGTTTGTAGAAGGAGACCAAAAAAATAAAAGAAGTAAGTACTGAACAAATGTAACAGTATGATATGCAGCTAGTTCCTAAATTGCGCAGTGCTAAAGAATTCAAGTTATGTCATCTCATCTGACAGTTTTGCTGTTTACACCGTGCCAAACAAGAAAGAAAGGTTATTCCTGGGGCCAAGCTAATTATGGCAACTAAAGTGATGCAGTTTGTTGGCAATGAAGGTTGTGGGTTTTCACAAGGAACAAACGTGGCTAAGTGACATTTAACCTTTGTCTTCTGTTAAAAGCTGCCCAGACATGAAGCTAGTCATACACTCCTAAAGATACTTGATGGAGCTAGGCCTAACAAAGTATCTCCCACTTTCTTTTTATGGTTTTTAAGGAATGTTCACAATATCCAAAATGGAGAAATACTTACATTCAGGAACTGGCAAGGGCGCTGCAGCAGCTGTAGATAAAAAATGAACAGCATAAGTAAAAGTAGGTGGGCGGGACTAAAGTAGATTTGTAAAGTTAGTTAAGGTGAATAGATTAATGCAGAACTTCTAAATGATACTTTCTGCCTACGTCCAAGAATTTAGAGCAAACATTTGTCAGTACAACTATGGACAACTAAACAACTCATTAGATGCTTGATTAATCAAGTTCATTAGATGCATGATTCATGACTGGAAGCTACATGAAATCCTGTTAGATCTTTCTTTGTATTTGTAACAAAAAATGGTGAAAGTAGTGTGAGAATGTGTTGAATTGCAACATATGTTACAAAAGTTGATCCTAAGGTTAGCTTACAGGCAATCTCCTTGGCCTCGGCCGCCTCCTCTCCTTCATCAGAGGACTCTGGCTGCAGATGTTGGGTAGCGGGCCCCTACTCCAGAGGTAGCTCCTCCTCTGGGGATGGCTCCTCCTCACCGGTAAAGGCACCTCCTCGACTGGCCCCTCCCCTCCGGGGATGGCACCTCCTCCTTGACTGCCTCCTCCTTCCCCGAGTGTGGCCGCTTTATTATTTGCAGCCGCCGACGTGATGGAGAGTTGGCTGTAATAACAAAATCAAATATACAAAATTAATAAGGGTAGTAAAATATAGGAAGTGCCATTTCTCTTGTGTTGCAGGACCAATACCCCAAAGGGGATTATGTTCCCTGGCGGTTCCCTTCCTATTTGGCCAAAGACCCTGAGTTTCAGGGAATGCTGAAATCAGCATGGCTTGAATATGCTCAATACAATGCTGCTCATAGGAATGACCCGATACTGTTCTGGGAAGGATCATTTCCTTTATGGCAAAAAGAAAAAAGACAACTTTATCTCATTTTTTACAAGTGCAACAGGAGCTTAGGCTAGCACAGCAGGCACTTACAGATAACCCTACCCAGGATACTAAACAAAAGTGGTATGCCTCCAAACGCAAATTTGATTCTTGGCTCTCTCAATATGAACAGCTAAAAAATAAATACAGGTCCCTAGAATACCATAAATTTGGCAATAAGTCGGGTAAAATGTTGGCCAATCTGGTACGTACCGGTTACAAACCGACGTATATTCCTAAATTAAATACACCACTGGGTATGGAAGTTACCTCACCTAAAGAGGTGAACCACTACTTGGCTCAATACTTCCAAACTTTATACTCTTTTCCAACAGTGGATTTACAGGCTGGGAGGGCATTCCTATCAGAGGTTACCCTACTCCGATTACAACCTAGTGATATTGATACCCTTAATGCCCCCCCTTTACTCTACCCTTTGGGATCGGGGTATGTATTTTCGTTCTGGTCAGGAAGCTTATATAAGACTCCTTTTGAAAAAAGATAAAAATCCCTGTGATCCAGACTCATATCATCCCATTTCTTTGGTAAATATAGATGCTAAGATTTTATCTAAAATTCTTGCGGACAGGCTGGCCAGACTATTACCCTCCCTTATCTCCCCTTCCCAGGTGGGTTTTGTTCAGGGCAGAGCGGCAGTGACCAATATTAGAAAGGTACTAGTTGCACTCGAGACCGCCAAACACCAGCCTGATCTAGATCTGGCCATTGTTGCTATAGACGCACATAAGGCATTTGATACAGTGAACATACCATGGCTCTTCACGGTTCTGAAGCATGTTGGTATTAGGGGTTCCTTCCTTGCATTGCTTGAGGCTATATATGCATCCCCAATTGCTCGGATACACACTCCGGGATTTTTATCAAATCCCATTGCCCTTCATAGAGGGACTAGGCAGGGGTGTCCATTGTCTCCTCTCCTGTTTAACCTTGCTCTGGAACCATTGGTTAGATACCTGGATTCCACCCCTTTACTGCATGGAATCCCAGTTCAAACAAATGAGCTACGTACTGCCTTTTTTGCGGATGACATCCATATCTTTACATCCAACCCACGACATGACAGTGATAATATCCGAAATGTGTTTCAGAATTTTGAGAGCTTTGCTGGGCTGAAAATAAATTTTGACAAGAGTGAGATTTTGTCTCTAACTAATGATGCGGATGTGGCGGATAGTTGGAGGACATATGTGCCTTTTAAAGTGGCAGCACACTCCATCACATATTTAGGTCTCCGTATTGGACGTTTGCCATCATCTCTTTATGCCCTGAACTATCCGCCGCTGATTTCCGAAATACTAAAAGAATTGAAAATGTGGGAACAACTGCCCCTATCGTTCCTAGGCCGTTGTCACTTAGTAAAGATGATGTCATTTTCCAAATTGCTTTATCCTATGCAAACATTGCCTCTGCTACTGACCCATGCTGACGTGAACGCTCTTAATAGGGCTTTTTCAACATTTTTGTGGAGCGGCTAACGCCCGAGAATCTCTCTGGCTAAATTATATCTACGCAAGACGGAGGGGGGTGTGGGTTTCCCCAATATAAGACTTTACAATCTGGCCGCATTGGCCAGACATGTTATAGACTGGCATAGGGGTTCATCTTGCTACTCCAATCTACATTTGGAGAGTGCAATGTCTTGTCCCTGGAACTTTTGTGCTATGTTACATTGTTCATTCTCTTCCATTCTGGTCTCTTTGCGCAATAATATTTTAATTAGAGACACAGTAGTTACATGGAAGGTGCTCCGACAGAGATTTAAAATGCCAGTTCGTTTATCTCGCTATCTGCCCATTTGTGGTAACCCCATGTTCCCTCAGGCACAGGAACACGCAGCGTTTGAGGTATGGAGACAAAAAGGGCTGTTGTATTTTGGAGAGCTCTTCCAGTCGGAGGACTCTACTAAACTTCCCTTGTCTAGCCTACAGGTGACCTATAATATCCCACGCCCTTCATCCACTGTATTACAGTCAGGCTATGTCCTACCTCCAATCTTTAGCCCTCCATTATGCAGAGATGTTTCGACCTAACAAATTTGACAAACTTCTAACATTGTCTCCACCTAATATATCCAACATTTATGCATACCTTTTGCCTATTTTTACTAAACTATTGTCATCCTCCAATGTAAAACAGTGGCAGAAAGATTTCCCAGATCCTGACATAGTGGAATGTATTATACAAGGTTACCAAACAATAAGGCAAAGTATGATCAATGAGAATTGGAGGGAATCTCAGTTTATGCTTCTGCACAGGGCCTACAAAGTGTTCAGGCCCTCTGTGTCGGCCTTACAGCCTAGATCCTGGCATCTTCAATGTCTCAAGTGCAGCTGTTCCAATGCTTCTTTGTCACACCGGTAATGGTTATGCCCTAAGATCACTACATTTTGGTCTCAAATACTCAGGTTTATATCTAATGTAATTGGTCATACTGTACCATCCACCCCTGTTCTATTGCTGTTCGGTTCCTGGGATGGTATAGACATAGATACTATACCTCGATCTGTACGAACTTGGACTAACATCTGTCTTTTAGCTGCCAGGCGGGCAATTATGCAGAACTGGATACAACCCCAACCTCCTGGCTTGGAACAAGTTATAACCGCCCTGAGGACCCTGTTCCACAGAGAGATGTTGGATGCTAAGATGCAGGGCGATGACTCTATCACCCTATTTTGGTCACACTGGTACAAGTTTTTGATATATGCATTTACTGCTTCAGACTGTGCCTCAATTCTTGAAATGTTCAAATACTCTACATGGTATATGACCAATATATCTGGATGACTGTATGCTCATCTGATGTTAACATTCTGATATCAATAATGCTAAAAGTCTGAGTGTTTCCGTTCCATTCCCCCTGTTCGTCTTATCCCCCCCTCCACCTCGTTACAGTTGTTTAGTTGTATATGTATATGTATAAATGACAATAAAAACCGTTTCCAAAAAAAAAAAAAATGTGTGCATGTACATAGTTGTGAACAGCCAACTTTAGGTGTGTGGACCTCTACCCAGCTCTCATCTGCAGCTCTAATCCATTGAAAGAACCATAGCGGACACTCCATTCTTAGCTGTCATCCGTGCAGAGGATTCCAGCTGCAGATAAGAGCTGGGCAGTGAGAACAGCCCAGCTAGAATGAGATGGGGACACAGGCTGCCCCTCCCCCATTCTATAGCTGTGCTGTGGCTTCTATGTAAAAAACTACTTGGGGAAATAAATCCACTCTGTGGGCATGTGTAACGAAATCATGGGCACAGTGTGATATCTGTGTGTGGGAATTCTGCATGTCATATCTTGCAGCCTTACAATTCTGTGTATAAGCACAGAGGACACTCATAAATAATAGTCCCAAAATATCTACAAAATCCCAGGCCACCAAATTACAAGCATTTGAAGATATGGGGATCCCAATTGCAAACACTAAAGAAAATCCTACATTGAGAATGCTTTTTCCAAAGTAAGTGCACAAAGGAGTCCCTAATTGAAAAAGTGGCACCCGGGCCCACTTACATAGCAAGGGGCAAGTGTCTCCCGAACTGAACCTACATTTTCTGGTTTATGCCCCTCACCATTCCCAATAAATTGGGGTTTTTTGAAATGTAGGTATAAATTTCAGCCCAATGGCCCGGGGGGCATGAATGGCCCTTTTTGCCTTTTGCCTCCTATATGCACTAGCTTTTTAAACAGCAACAACCTCCAAGAAATGTGGTTGAGTAGTAGCTAGTAGGATCCTCAACATTTCAAGTAGTTACAAACAAGAGTTTAGGACATGTGAAGGATTAAAGAATTCTTAGGCTGATGAATATGAGAAGCAGCCTAAAAACACATTTAAATGTGCAAACATGGATGATGCATAAAACACATTGAAATGTGCAAACATGCATGATGCATAAAAACACATTGAAATGTGCAAACATGGATGATGCATAAAACACATTGAAATGTGCAAACATGCATGATGTATAAAACACATTTAAATGTGCAAACATGAATGATGCATAAAACACATTGAAATGTGCAAACATGCATGATGCAAAAAACACATTGAAATGTGCAAACATGGACAAAATGTATGCTTATTGTAGTAAAAATAATCCCCCTCCCTACCCTCCGGTAAAACTTTTTTAAAAAAATCACTTACCTTAATAATAAAGCGCAGGTCCCTCTCTTCAAACAATGGGCGCAGCATGATGATAATACAGATATGAAACTTCCTGGTTTACTCCCGCCTACTGTAAAACGTGGCCACGCCACGCATTTGCACGTACGCCTGCTGTATGCGCAAAAATACCCACTTGTTGTTCCAGTGTTGCGCATAGGTACGCGCATATTATTTTATATTAATATACTTTTTGTATATATTTTTTGTTATGTTTCACTTTGAGCCAAACATATGTTCTTGCTTTTCAAGCCTTTCAGGGTGTTTATTCAGTTTGAATTGCATGTTAGACCTTGCCTAACTATATATTGACTTACCTCGGCTTGGTAGTGGAAGCACATAAAGGGGGTTTCCTCCTTTAACCAGAAGCAATCTGGTGATGGAAGGAGGTCCAGGTTGCCAAGCACAACATCAAAGCACATTGATTACCAAGCTCACAAGCAGGGTCTCGCACTCTTAGACATGAACATGCCTTAACTTAATCCTCAAAAATACTTGAGTGTATCTATTATTTAGGTGTTTACACAAAACAAATAGTACTAGTATATCAAAGTTCCAAGGCCAAATCCATTTTGTGCCAAACATTTTCTTGCTTTTCCATCCCTTCAGGGTGTTTTTGAAGATTTGAATGGCATTTTAGATCTTGGCCTACTATATATAATTGAGTTACTCACCTCAGCTTGGTAGTGTAATCACATAAAGGTGGATTCCTTCTTTTAACCAGAAGCAATATGCTCCATGAATGTTGCTTGTAGCCAAGCCCATGATATCCGAAATCATAGGAAGAAATAGGTAACCTTTGCAATGTAAAGCAATATGGTCCAAAAAGCCCTCCTTGCCTATTTCTTCCTATAATTTCTCTTTTCTATATATATGTACACACATCTAAATGCAAACATACATGTACATACTACATACTACATACTACTTCCCACCACTACATATCTCACATCCTTTGTGTGTGAAATTCCCCCACCTACTAGATTGTAAGCTCTTCGGGGCAGGGTCCTCTCCTCCTGTATCACTGTCTGTATTAGTCTGTCA
>NC_092871.1:63376926-63378674 GCF_032062135.1 Pyxicephalus adspersus | reverse complement strand
CTTTCCTCAGCCAATCAGGGAGCAGAGCAATCAGTGGAGCTTTACTATGCTAACAGACTGCTCTACAGGGGGTTGCTTTGGTCCCCACAGTCAGGGGAGCGGACGCAAGACGGCCTCAGAGATCTAGGCCTCCGGTGAGTCCTGAACCCCCTAGGGCTCGCCGCCGCACTAGGAGCACAATTAGGGACACTCCAGGGTCTTCAGCCCAGTGGGTGTCTGCTGCTGAGGCTGGGACAGCTGAGAGGAATCCTCTTCTCAGGCGGAGACCCAGGGTGGGAGGGGGGAGCAGACAGAGGTCCCCCCTCCTTCTCGCCCTGTGAGATCAGTAGTGCAAGCCCCGAGGGGGCTGGGCATGATGGTGGCAGTGTGCGCGGGCACGTGGACGGGGGCGCCCCAGGGCGGATTTCCAGGGTCCAGCAGTAGGGCAGAGTCGCGGGGCTCAGGACACAATACCATGTTTCCCCGAAAATAAGACAGTGTCTTATATTTATTTTACCTCTGAAAATCTCATTAGGGCTTATTTTCTGGGATGTCTTATTTTTCTCACAAAAAAATCTATATTTATTCATGTACAAAAATCTGTATTTAACAAAACCTGTAACCAGTATTACAGTGCTATAGAAAGATACCTCTGTGTTACCTGTGACCTGTCAAAATCACAGATTTCTTCTGTTATATACAAGAAGTCATGAATAAGAATTGACATAAATGAGTAATGAAAAAAAAAGACAGCTTCATAAGCAAACAAGTGCAACATAACAAGAAAATGTGCTGACAATGAACATGTGACTCATAGAGTTACATGTTAAATCTGAGTAAAAGCAAAAAAAAAAAAAAATTAATAAATATGCATTGCTGCTAATGAATGAAATACCAGCAAGGACCTTTTGAAAAGAGAATCCACCAACCTCTGCTAGTGTCACACCTGAGTACTGTAGGTTAATTAACCCTGCGATTTCTTCACCCCTTGCTCCAGTGCTTTTGAAATCTCCTGCTCTCTCTCTCTCTCTGCTCCCTCCTTCCTCTTGGTATCCCTCCGTGTACCATGTGACCACACCCTCCGAAGAAGCCAATAGGGCTTACTTTCGGGGGAGGGCTTATATTTCACCCTTGCATGATTAGCATGCTAGGGCTTACTTTCGGGGTAGGTCTTATTTTCGGGGAAACACGGTAGGAGGGAGCTGCAGGGCTCCCTGGATCTGGCGGCAAGTGCAGGGGAGCTGAACAGAAGCAGGGCACCTGTTCCCTTCTCCAGGATGGCCACAGTGGAGCAACGGGATGCGGGGACAGACGAGCGTGAGGAGGCGGGGCCACCGGGTTGGGAGTCTCCAAGAAGATAATCCAGCTTGTCAGCAATAAGGGGAGGGAGCGGCGCGAGGACGGCAAGTGTCGGGTTCCCGGGAAGTGCAGGGAGAAGAGCCGGCCGGCTTTTGGAGGATGCGGCCGGCTACGTGAGGGCTGGCAATGGAGGCAGCACGGCCGGACAGCGCAGAAAGGAGGAAGGGGCCCTGCTGGTGTTGGCCAGGCAGGGGGAAGCAGCGCAGAGAGGAAAAGAAGAAACAGCAGGGGTGGCATGCGGCTTCCCGATCCTGGGTGGTCTAGAAGTGCCTGAGCAGGAGGCTGAAGAGGACCTGTCGGAGGGAGAGCTTGCGGCCGGTGAGTACCTGTTAAGGAAAGGGGGGGATTCGGAAAATTGGGGAAGGGGTGAGGTGCCCAGTAGGCAGGATGGTCTGGGAGGCCGCAAGGGG
>NC_092871.1:63373170-63376748 GCF_032062135.1 Pyxicephalus adspersus | reverse complement strand
GGGGGACTCAGGGAGGACTCCAGGTGTGGAATCAGCAGTGGGGGTGGGGGGGCAAGTAGCACAGGGGGGGCAGAAGGGGGCTGGGGGACAGGGAGCAGAGCAGAAGGGGGAGGACCGCGACAGGACGCCATTAGCACGGGAGCCACCCCAGGCAGTTGGCGACAACGGCTGTAGGTGATGTAGCAAAAGGGGAGGTATACGTGTGTTTTGAAGGGCCGTTGAGGGCGCACTTGCGGCAGGAGATAAAGGAGCAAATCTGGAAAGGTGAGTATGTGGATCTTTTTACATTGTTGCCTCTGGAACGTTTTCACTTGGATCGGTTGCAAGGTGAGTGGCGGAAGGAAGAGGAGTCGAAGCGGTACAGGTTGATCCCGCGGACGTTTGTTAATTGGTTGCAAGCGTTTGCGATATTCGCCAGTGTGTTGGGAGAAAAGGAACCAGGGCATTGCTCGACCCTTTTCTGTTATTTGGATGCCATTGGGGAGGCTCATAGGACTTATGGGGGGTAGCGTGGCTCAGATATGACGAGCAGTTTAGGCAGAGGAAAGCTTTTCGTTCGTCGATTCGGTGGGACCACAAGGACATTGGATTGTGGATGAAGCTGATGAATCTGGGGAGGAGCAGGGCCGTGCAGTCCTTTATGGGGGGTGCGGGGGCCGTCACCTTTCGGGCCCTCGGCCTTCCGTAAGAAAGGGGTGTGTTGGCCATTTAATGAAGGGGGGCTGCAAATTTGGCCAGGCCTGCCGTTTCAAGGATGAATGTGCAAAATGCGGGGGCTTGCATGGAGCAGCCCGCTGTTTTCGAGCAGGCGGGGGAAGGGGGTTGGACGCCGCTGGAAAGAGGGATGATGCCGGTGAAGGTATGTCCAATGCGGTCTTTCCTAAGTAGGTATCCGGACCAGGCGGCTGCTAAGCTCTTGGAAGAGGGGTTCACAGAGGGTTTTCGGATTCCTTGCTCATTGAAGGAGCTCCCCCCAGTGGCAAGGAATTTGAAGTCACCGAGATTACACCCAGAGGTGGTGGGAGAAAAATTGAGGAAGGAGGTGCGATTGGGCAGGATGGGGGGCCTTTCCCAGCACTACCAGTGGAGGACTTGGTGATTTCTCCTTTAGGGGTGGTGCCCAGGAAGGGGCCCAACAAATTTCGTCTCATTTACCATTTGTCTTTCCCGGCCGGTGCGTCAGTAAATGAGGCGATTGACCCCGCCTTTGTTCCGTATCCTATACGTCGTTCAACAGCGCACTGAAATGGGTGCGTAAGTATGGCAGAGGAGCCCTGTTGGCAAAGGCGGACATGGAGGCGGCCTTTCAGTTATTACTAGTGCACCCGGACAGTCAGCGTTTTTTGGGTTGTGTCAATGGTAAGTTGACAATTATTCACGACAACTTCTGAGGTATAGTAAAAGAATCAAGGTTTTATTCACGTGTGGGAAACTCACAACAGACAAGGCAATAGAGGTCAGGACTGTCCTTTCCTCTGTCTAAAGGAGTCTCTGCCAACTTAAGGAAAAGTCTAAATTTTATCTACTTCAGTTCCTTGCGTCACCGATCATCCAATTCTGGGCTGGTCTCTTCTTTAATTTGCCTGGAGACAGACTAATTATTGTTTTGATTTTTACTGCCGCTGTACATTCCACTTTTAATTGGCTTTCTTGAGGGGGTTGTAGTTTTCATGGTCTCCTTATCTGCTGGCAGTTTCTATCATCTTCTTATCTGCTGGTTTCACTTGACCAGGTGCAAGGGCAAGGCGCCTCCAGGAACCGAAGTAAAGAACACAAATAACTGAGTCAGTCATTTTAAAACAGAATAATATAGTTTGAGTTAATTCTCACTTTACCTAAGGCTAATATATATGCTATATACTTTCACAGTTGCACGTGGAAAGGAGCATTCTATGTGGACCTCTGTTTGCGATGGGGTGCTCTTTTTCGTGTGCGCTGTTCGAAACTTTTAGTTCGTTTTTGGAATGGACAGTGCGGGAGGTAGCCAGGGTAGATTCGATCATCCATTACCTGGACGATTTTCTTTTCATCGGGCCACCTGAGTCGGCGATGTGTAGGGTGTTGGTGGCGACATTCGATTTCTTGGCAGACAAGTTCAGTGTGCCCTTGGCGAAAGTCAAATCGGAGGGCCCGACGACGGAGTTGGTTTTTCTGGGGATCACAATTGACACCGTGGCGATGGAGTGGCGATTGCCAGGAGACAAGTTGGAGGCATTACGGATTGATGTGGCAAGGGCAGTGGACAGAAAAAAACTTACGTTGAGGGACTTGCAGTCGCTCCTGGGTAAGTTAAAATTTGCCTGCCGGATCATGCCAATGGGGCAGATATTTTCGAGGAGATTGGCGGCGGCTTCAGCTGGGCTAAGTTGCCCAGGGCATTTTATTCGTCTGCGCAAGGACTTGAGGGAGGATTTGGAAGTTTGGAGGAGATTTTTGAACGAGTACAATAGGAGGTCAGTTTGGTTAATGGGGCAGGTTTGGAATGCGGACCTGGAGTTGATTACGGATGCGGTCGGAGCATCTGGGTACCGGGCATTTTGGCAGGGAAAATGGAGTGCTGAACCTTGGCCTGAGTCTTGGAGGGAGGCTGGTTTGTTGGCAAATTTGGCGGTCCTAGAACTGTTCCCCATTGTAGTAGCGCTGGAGTTGTGGGGTGGGGAGCTTGCAAATAAACTAGTAAGGTTCTGCTGTGACAATTTGGATGTGGTTCAGGCGGTGAATGCCTATTCGGCATCTTCGCCGCCGGTGATTAGATTGCTGAGGCAGTTGGTTTTTTGTTGCCTTCGCTGGAACATTGCGGTGGCTGCTGTGCATTTCCCTGGTACTGTTAACAATATAGCTGACTCTCTGTCTCGGTTTCAGTAGGAGCGGTTCCGGCAGCTGGTCCCAGGGGCGGAGCGGCAAGGTGTCCTGTGCCCTCAGGACTTATGGAACATCCCCTTGGCATCGTAGCAGGTATGATTCGGCGTTCAGTGAGTGCAGCTACATGGTTGGCGTATTCAGCGGTATTGAAAGAATGGTGGGATTTCTGTGAGGAATGCGGGGGGGACCAGGTCAGAAGAGGATTTTAAGGGGGTGCTGATTTATTTTTTGTGTCGCTGTTTTGAGAGGGGGGTGTCAGTGGAGGTTATAAATAAAAAATTAGCAGGCTTGGCCTTCTTGTTCAAGTTAATGGGGTTGAAGGATTTGAGTAAGGAGTTTTCAGTGCGACAGGCGATGAAGGGGTTAAGGAAGGGGAGAGTAAGAATGGATGGGAGAAGGCCGTTGTCGTTTTCCTTGTTGATAGCATTGGTGAAGGGGTTACAGAGGATATGTAGTAATAGTTATGAGAGGGCGTTGTTCAGAGTGGCATTCGTTTTAGCCTTTTTTGGAGCTTTTAGAATTGGGGAGCTGGTCAGCCAGGCAAAAAAGAAGCCGGGAGGAATTCAGGTGAGTGATGTGGAGTGTGACGGTGGGAAAATTAGGATTCGCCTGGCCAGGTCAAAAACAGACCAGGGGGGTAAGGGGGTGGATATTGTTTTAAAGAGTTTGGGTGGGGGTGGGTTTGTCTGGTGGAGGCTGTGAGGAAATTTTTGGCG
>NC_092871.1:63362530-63373131 GCF_032062135.1 Pyxicephalus adspersus | reverse complement strand
GCACGCTGATGGTTTGGCTTTATCGAGATATCAGTTTGTGGCAGTTTTTAGAAGATGTTTATGGGAGGAGGGGGTAGAGGCAGGACAATTTTCCTTGCATTGGTCGCTGGGAATCTCATCGTTTTAGGTCATCGGTGCGGCCTCATATGCTGTGATGGGCTGGGGGGTTCATAAGAAATGAATGGTATCGCGTTGTGCATAATTTTGTTATTTTGTTTTAGGTGGTTCCCAGTGACTTGTTTGGATCATCGGGCACTCCTATGTGAGCCGGGGGGCCAGACGAGCAACATTACGGCCGGATGGGTGGCAGCTGGGTTTCCCTCATGCCGAAGTTGTAATTCGGTGGATTGGAGTGCCCGGGATGCAATGGAGTAGGCTGCTGGCAGAGGTTCGTCTGTATTTGCAGTGGGATAGGAGTCCAAATGTGTTGGTATTGCACGTGGGGGGGAATGATTTGGGGAGGAGGCCAATTGGGAGTGGGGCACGGCCTGCGGGAACTCAGCACTATCACAGTCATGTATTTTTCATTCTTTTCTGTCTGCATAAGCAATGCTTGCGCAAATCTAAACTAAATTGCACTCTGCCCTAGTTTGGCTATGTGTTTTTGTAAAGTGTCACATAAAGGTCCAGCTCTTGCACAAATATGTCTGCTATTTCATTTCCCAAACGATTAAAGTGTGCTTTCTATGACTTCAACTTCTAGGTTGGTTTGTAACCCAAACATGATGTGCTGAAATATGTAATGGATGCATTGTAAACATATGTAAATATTAAAAATATAAAAATTAACTACTATTAGAGTTTTCTCTGTGACACTTTATTATTCTAATCAACATGTGATATTAATGTAACCTCATGTCACAACTTCTGAAATGATATGTATGTATGTTTTCTACGATAATGTAATTTTTACACACTCAATTAAGTTAAGAATATTGTTCTTAACCTGTTGCACAATTCTCTAATCCCCTGGGGAAGCCAAATAGGCGAAACGCGTCTGGCAGGAGACCCTTTAAGGGACTTGGTTTCTTCAAACAATCACTAACAGAGTAACAATAAGCTCATGTTCCTGTGCAACTTGAATTTCTGAATAACAAAAATGTTATAATTTTGTAATGTGTTCCTAAATACTTTTCTTATATGTTTTTTCTTGTGTATTATTAAACCTTTCTTGTGTATTAATAAACTTGTGTTTTATCAGTAATCATAAATTGGCCTCTCTTTCTCTCTACTTGCCTTTAACTATTTCATTATGAGGCTTGGCAATTGCCAGATTAATCTGGTTTCTACAACGTAAACCTTTCCTGTTCATGTATATGCTCTACAATTTATGATTTCATTTGGAAGTATCCATTGCAGAGATCCTTGATTTGTCATTCCTTTCATTTGGTGCATGTATGTTACGGTAACCAGAAACATTTCAATTTAATTTTTATTTTAAATTAAAACCATTCTAACTTTAAAGATACATCTTTAATTTTTGTTTGCATTGTGGCATGCCAGTTTTATCCCAATGTCAAAAGCAGCCCCCAGCTGAAAAAAGATTGGCACCACTGCCATATTGGATATACCAGAAGTAAACAGCTGTATACTAGGGCAGCAGTCCAACTGGTGGTTCACGAGAAAATCTCGGTGTGCTCCCCAGCGGGGTCCTTCTCCTGACCTCACTGATCATGTCCCCCAGATGGACACAACCCCCCACTCTCCCATTGCAGGCTCAGACCTGCTTGCTAAACATCCTGGGGGGACAGTAATGCAAGGCTGTGTACACAACTTTTGTTGCATCCACAGCCCTGCACTACTGTCCCCGAAGGATGTTTAGCAACCAGGTCTAAGCCTGCGATGGGAGGCGGGGCAGGTGCTGGCATCATGACGTCACTCTGGGGGAAGTTTCTTCCCTTTTAAGTGACACAAGCATCCCTGGTCTGGATTCCGTGGATTTGGTGGCCTGTGAGGTCCGAAAGGTTGGTGACCACTGTACTAGGGCACTGGATCCTGGATTATATTTGTTTATATGCAATTAAACATTTGAAAATGTTCATCTGGATCATAATCTATCAACACCACTAATATATCAATGTTAGCACAGCAGTCCTGGTGTTACATGGGTGTTTTCCCTTATCCCCTCATCTCTCCAATACTTTGCTATTTATACAAATGATTGTTGTTCCCAGGGCTGATAGACATTCCATAACATAGCTGTCAAAGATAAGGGAGGAATATCAGCCATTCTGGGCAGAGTCCTTTCCTCCTCCTGTGTCACTGTCTGTATCTGTCATTTGCAACCCCTATTTAAGGTACAGCACTTCGTTAATTGTTAGTGCTATATAAATACTGTTTATTAATAATAATATTTGTACAATCATACAAAAATCCAAAGGAGGGGACTTTCAAGGCAGATATCATTTAAAACATAAAATTTGTTAAAATAACAATAAAGGGGGCGTGGCCTGATGGTGGCGGAGTAGGACGCTGATTCCTAAGCTCCGTATCCCGCCTGGAGGTTCCCAGTAGTGTGTAGCCCTGTTATGGGGGGGTAATGTAAATGACTCCCACAAAACAAGCTATGGCGCTAACCTGTAGATAACAAAGAGGATCCTGAGCCTTCGCTATGTGGAAGAGTGAGGATAATAATAAAGTTGGCAGTGCCTCCACCCAGGACAGGGTAAAACTTCAACAACTTTATTTTCTATTTACAAAGTTACAACTCAGCAAGCAGATAGAAAAAGGCAGACCCCTACAAGTGTAAGCGCTATAGCGCCTTTTTATCAGGTTTTAATGGGTCCCAAAGTAAAGGGGTTCAGAAGGGACGCCCCGGAGGGGGCGATCCCTCCACCGGAGGACTACAAGGCTTCTTCCCCGCGGCAGGCCGCAGGGTCCGGGACAAGGCCTCAAAGCCGGGGGCTCGATTTTTCATGGCACTTGACGAGCAGGCACCTTTGGCGCGGTGCACACCGCTGGAGCCTGAATTGCAGCAGGACTTGTCAGCATCAACTTCAGATGCCTCCACAACTTCTCCAGAGGTACACCCCGACTCTCCCAATCTCAGCCCCTGCATGATGCCCTCTTTAGCTGCTTCGTTCAGTCACAGCCCAGCCAATACAGAATCCGTAGAGGAGTGGGAATGGAAGGCCCACTTACGTGCCCTACCCACCAAACAGGATCTGGAACGCAGTATAGGGCACTTGGAAGCGAGCTGCAAGGCAGAATTCCACGCCATACATGAGTCCGTTCAACAAGTTACTAGTGTCACGGGCCATCCTTCTTCCCCTCCTCCTTCCACAACCTAGCCAATTGAATCGGCATCGCCAACAATTTTTATTGGATCTCGGGATACCTTCATCATTGTTCTTGGAATATTTACCTTCAATCCTAACCTTTTTGTGTCTCTTAGGCTACTAGACACCACTGGATTACTACTGTCATCACCTGCCGTGCCTTGTCGAGAGACCAGTACGCCTTTGAATGGAGTTATATGTTCCGGTGTTGCCAAGCATCATTGGACTACATTTGACTCTGTGCAAGTAGTTTCTCCTCCACGGTGGGACTTTCCATGTACTGGCTACTAGACACCACTGGATTACTACTGTCATCACCTGCCGTGCTTGGTTAAGAGAACAGTACGCCTTTGAATGGAGTTATATGTTCCTGTGTCGCCAAGCGCCATCGGTCTACATTTGACTCCGTGCAAGTAGTTTCTCCTCCACGGTGGGACTTTCCATGTACCGGTAGCTATGTTGAGCGTTATTTATCTAGTCTTTATTGCTACTGATTTTGCTGTTAGCTGAACTGTTATTCTCGAATGCCCTTTAGATCCTGTGGTTAATTATGTCTAGGGCCCGCTGGGGGATGCGCGAACTATACTGTTCTCTCCTCCCCAGTGAGCCCTATTATGGGTCCTGGGATGTTGTATCCCTGTTCCCTTAGACTGTTTTGGCAGGAATTCAGTGAAATGCTTATCTTATGTTGATGTCTTTTGATATATGCTCTACACCTTAGGTATCTTGATTCTGGGACTGTTTAGTACTCTGGGCGAATGCCCAGGGATCGCTCATTCTTTATGTTGGTTTTGGTATCCCTTCATTCTAAATTGCACGATTTTAGAATAATAATAAGGTGGCGCATTCTGCACCCCACTACCAAAGACTATACCTTTTTCTCCCACCCGCACAATATGTATTCTCGCATAGATTATATCCTGGCGAGCCATTCCATACTTGATTGGTGTTCTATTGCTTCTATAGAGTCCTGCCCCTGGTCCAACCACTCTTCAGTGTCCCTCTCATTTCAGATTCCCCATATGCCCTAGAGCATGGACATGGAGATGCAATGACTCTTTGTTTAAAGACTCTCTCTGTGCAAAAGCAGCTCTCGATGCGATAACCAATTTTTTTTGGAGAGAACGCCTTGGACCCCACTCCCCTTCCTATGCAATGGGAGGCTATGAAAGCGGTAGTTTGAGGGGTTCCTATACAACAAGGCACTAGGCTTAAAAAGATCAGAGCACAGGATCCAGCTTGTACATCCGATAAAATCCGCTCTCTGGAACGCCTGCAAAAAAAAAACATGGCCCCTGCTGTATTTTTAGAATTGACAGCTGCTAGAACCCATCTCTTGAAACTGTACGACTTGGCTCACCAACGCCACAGGGATTGTTTCCGTAAATTGATCTACCAATATGGGGATAAATGTGGCAGACTACTGGCGAGGGGTCTTCACCGGCGCACATCCACCACATATATCCCGTCCATACACACGCCTGATGGCAGGCTGACATCTATCCCTAATCTATCTAAGAGATTCTGCAAACTTTTTATAAATATTATGCGGAGCTCTATCAACTACGCCCTGCTCCAGCTACTCCTTCCCCTCTACAGGAATACTTAACTAAAACAGCCCTTCCAACTTTTATTTCTGAGCTGATTTCTCAATTGGAATCCCCGTTTACGGAGGAGGAGGTATCTGCTGCCCTGCAGGCCACCCCAACCGGAAAAAGCCCGGGTCCAGATGAATTTACTCCACGATTCTATAAGCTCCACGCTTCTAATCTTGTCCCCTTCATGACCAAAGTGTTTTCTTCTGTTTCTGCCGATACGCCAATCCCCTCACAAAGTTTGGAAGCGCATATTACGGTTCTTCCCAAGCCTGGCAAAGACCATACGGTTTGCTCTAAATATAGACCTATATCATTGATTAATGTGGATGCAAAAATGTTTTCCAAGTTGATTGCCAACAGGTTGTCCCCACATATGCCATCATTGATCCATAAGGATCAAACAGGGTTTATTTATGGAAGGGAAGCCAGGGATAATACTATTAAGACTCTCCTGCTGACCCAGTTTGCTAAATCCTCAGGCAGCCCTGCGTGCTTACTGTCAATAGACGCTGAAAAAGCCTTTGACAGGGTTGGTTGGCAGTTTATGTAATCGGCGTTACGTCAGGTGGGCCTGGGACCCTGCATGGTTTCTAGAATCGCAGCATTGTACTCTTCACCCAGAGCTCGGGTGCGGGTTAATGGCACTCTCTTTGATTCTTTTTAAATCAAGAATGGCACGAGGCAGGGGTGCCCTCTCTCCCCTTTACTTTATGCCTTAATTATGGAACATTTGGCTGTGGCCTTGCGCCACAATCCAAATGTAAAAGGATCCAGGTGGGTGATACACAATATAAAATTTCTTTATCCGCAGATGACCTCTTGATATATATAACATCCCCTCATATCACGATACCTACCATCCTGAAGGAACTTGATGAATTTGGTACACATAGTAATTTCAAGGTCAATTATTCCAAATCTGAAATTCCTAATGTTACCTTGGACTCTACTCAAATGTCAGCTATGTGTTCTAATGTGCCTTTCTGGATTTGCTCTGATGCCATTAAATATCTGGGTATAATGGTCCCATCGGATCCCTCCAAATTGTATTCCCTTAATTATTCCTCAGTGTACAGTAAACTTCAATCTGACCTTCAGAAATATGATTCTTTGCCTCTCTCCTGGTTCGCCCGTATAAACACTCTTAAGATGGATATAATCCCCAGACTGTTATATCTTTTTCAATCGGTCCCCATATTCTTGCCAACCGCATATCTTCGTAAAATCCATAGGTTTTTTTTTTTAAATTTATATGGCAACAGAAACGCCCTAGACTGGCATTTAGTACCCTGTCCAAGGCCAAAAGTAGAGGAGGTGCAGGGGCTCCAGATGTTATCTCCTATTATAGGGCATCGGTTTTAGTGCGTTTGATAGACTGGTTTCAGAACAGGGAGAAGAAGGAATGGGTACAGCTGGAAGATTGTCTATCTCCAGTTAGCCTCCGGTCCCTGCCATGGGTGGGCCGGTCATTTCTACAACCGGCCCACCCTCTACTCCCACTTACATTAGATCTATTACATATTTGGGATATCCTCCTCAGAGCAGGCAAATTGTCGACGAATCCAGGACCCATGACACCGCTATTTGATAATCCAGCATTCCCTCCGGCAATGCGAACCTCCTCATTTTTATCGTGGTCCGCCTCGGACAGCCATCATCTTAGGAGTATATTACATAACGGACGGGTTCCCCCACTGGCCTCCCTGGATCTCCCAAACAGAAGCAAGTTGCTTTCTTGGCTTTCATACAGGCAACTGTCATCATTTGTAGCTTCATTTACTGACTTATCATTCCTATATAGAAGTTTAACGGCTTTCGAGCAGTTGGTTGGCTCGCCTGACCGCCCCTCTCATGTTGTGTCTAGGTTGTACCAGCTAATTGCTCAGGACTCTGAGCCCTCTGCACCTATATACACTAGATATTGGGGGAGGGAAATGACTGGTCTCATAACTGCGGATGATTGGGAAAAATCATTTACCCTAACTCATAAGTTGGCCTTAACCTGTAGAGCTCAAGAGGTTAATTACAAAATTCTATCCAGGTGGTATTATTGCCCTGTGGATCTCCATAGAATCTCCCCAACACAATCTGATCGTTGTTGGCGATGCCACTTACAAATGGGGACAATGCTTCATATATGGTGGGAGTGTCCGCTTATATATCGATTTCGGGACACGATTATTCAGGTGTAAAACGACAGCACTGGGTCCACCATAACCAATACTCCCAATATAGCTCTCTTATCCATGGTTCCGGGTTCGCTCAAAACCATCAAAGGTGGGGTCCTACGTCATTTTCTTACGGCAGCAAGGGCCACTATTCCGAGATTGTGGAAGCAATCTGTTGCTCCTTCTATAGCCAATTGGGTCTCCAAACTTGAAAAAATCCGCCATATGGAGATGTTGGTCGCGGAGGATGATGATAGAATGGAAAAATTTAGAGTTACCTGGTCCATTTGGGACTGGTTTAAAGACTCTCCCCGTTTCCGTACATATTTTATTTAGTTTCCAGACTTACAGGTTGGAACACAACCCCGGTATTGAGGGTTAATACCGGTATATATCTCCTTCATTTTTGTATCGATCAGCATTCCCTCCCCCCTCCCATCCCCCCTTCTCCCCTGGGCTGCTTTGTGATTTGTGTCTGTCTTTGTTTTTATTTTATCTGTTGTTTAAGAATATTGGTTTACATTCTGTGCCATACGCTTCCGCTAGCAGATATGTAGCTGTTTTTGTACAGGTTTAATATGTGCTATATGATCCCTTCAGAACTGTTATGTTTTTTGTTATATTTTTTGGGTATATGCAGCTTCCTGGTATTATATGTCTGTTAACTCGAAGCCTACAATGTTATGTTTGACATGATGTATGTGTTGTAAATCTGATTCTTTTTTGTTATGTTTACCTGTTATTTTTTTTCTTTGAAAACTTAATAAAACTGATTGAAACAAAAATAACAATAAAATCACAAATGAATTATTATTATTATTATTATTAATAAACTGGATTTATTTAGCGCCAACATATTACGCAGCGCTGTACATTAAATAGGGGTTGCAAAGACAGACTAATACAGAAAGTAATACAGGAGGAGAGGACCCTGCCCCGAAGAGCTTACAATCTAGTAGGTGGGGGAATTTACACACGATAGGAGGAGGATATGTAATGGTGGGAAGTAGTGATGGTTTCAAAAGACAGAAGAAGATGGGTAGGCAAGTTTGAAAAAAATGGGTTTTGAATGCTCTTTTAAATGAGCAGAAAGTAGGAGCAAGCCGAATAGGACGAGGAAGACCATTCCAGAGAGGCAGCTCTAGAGAAATCTTGTATCCGTGCCTGTGATGAGGTTATGAGTGAGGAAATCATGAGTAGGTCATTGAAGGAGCGGAGAGAGCGGTTTGGGGAGTACTTTTTTTTTACCAGGTCAGAAATGTAAGTGGGACAATAACTGTAGGGATTTGAAGGCAAAGCACAGGAGCTTAAATTTGATTCTAAGGTGAAATGGAAGCCAGTGTAGAGATGGAGCGGAAGAGGAGTGGTGGGAAGGATGGATGAGCATGGCTGCAGCATTCATAATAGATTGTAGAGGAGAGAGTCGGGTTAGTGGAATACCAGAGAGAAGGATGTTACAATAGTCCAGACGAGAGATGATAAGAGCATGTACAAGGGTTTTGGTGGTCTCAGGGGACAGGTAGGGGCTGATTTTGGAGATGTTGTGTAGGTGAAAGTGACAGGACCTGGAAATGTTCTGAATATGGGGGGTAAATGAGAGGGCAGAGTCAAAGGTGACACCAAGACAATGTGCCTGAGGGGAGAGCTGAATACCAGTGTTGTTAACAGTTAGATATATGTCAGGGGGAGATGTTGAATTTGAGGGGGGGATGATGATGAGTTCTGTTTTTTTCCAGGTTGAGTTTCAAAAATCGGAGTTTCAGACATCCATGATGAGATGGCTAACAGGCAGCATGAGACCTTATCCAGGACTGAGGGAGACAGGTCAGGGTTGGACAGATAGATTTCAGTGTCATCAGCATACAGCATACATACTGTAAGCCAAAGGAGGATATGAGACTACTGAGAGAAGAGGTGTACAGAAAAAAAAGAACTGGTCCAAGGACTGACCCTTGAGGAGAGTGGGCGAGGAGGAGTTACCATTGAAAGAAACTTGAAAGTAGAGATCAGACAGATAGGAAGCAAACTAATAGAGAGCAGTGTCACTGATACCAATGGAGTGCATGATTTGTATTAGAAGGGGATGATCAACAATGTCAAAAGCAGAGGAGAAGGAGCAGGGAAAAGTTGCCTTGAGACTTAGCTCTGATGAGGTCATTAGCCACTTTAGAAAGGGCTGTTTCAGTGGAATGGGCAGCTCTAAAACCAGACTGTAGGGGGTCAAGGAGAGAGTTGGTGCTCAGGTAATCGGTGAGTCTTTTGTAGACAAGGCGTTCAAGAAGTTTGGAGACATATGGGAGAAGGGAGATAGGACGGTAGTTAGATGTTTAAAAGCTAAGGGGTATTTACCAGTAGAAAGGGAAAGGTTGAATAGTTCGGTTAGGGCAGGGGCCAGGGTGGAGGAATGGGCACAGAGTAGATCAGAGGGAATTGGGTAAAGTGGACAGGTAGTAGACGGAGATGATGAGAGAAGAGATAAGACTTCGTCCACAGTAATAGGGCTGAGGGGGGCAAATGATGATTTACAGATGGAAGGGGAGGGTATGGTTGGAGTGGCTAGGTGGGCAGAGACATCATGTCTGATTTTGTCTATTTTATCTCCAAAGTAGGTGGCAATGTCTTGGGAAGAGAAGGATGTTGTTAGGGGGAGCAGGTGTGGGGTTTAGGAGGGAGTCAATTGTTGAGAAGAGGTTGCGTGGGTTGGAAGCTTGGGAGGAGATGACTGCGGAGAAATAATTTTGCTTGGTGACAGTGAGCTCTGTGTTAAAGCTTTGTAGCTTGGCTTTTTAGTCCATAAAGTCAGGACTGAGGCCAGATTTCCTACATTTGTGCTCAGCTGCATGAACAGTCTTTTGTAGCTGTTTGGTGTGTATGTTATGCCAGGGTCGGGGGTTGGCAGGGCGGAGGTAGCGGAAAACGGCAGGGGCAACATTTTCCAAAGCCAAGGAAAAAGAGTGGTTTAACACGGTAGCAGCTTCATCTGGGGAGGTGATTTTGGAAAGGGAGGGGGATAGGGACGCAAGGCAGTTTGAGAAAAGGTTGTGGTCAAGGTTACGGATATCTCTCTGCCAATGACCAGGTCTTGGATGTGGCAAGGGAGGGCAAGAGTTCGATAGGTTGAAGGTGATAAAGTTATGAATTATTAAAAAGCTCCTAGATAGATCCAAAAGTTTTTTTCTAGATGCGTTTCATAGGCATTGGCTGCTTCCTTGGCCTTTGCCTGTGAAACGCGTCTAGAAAAATGTTTTGAGATCTATCTAGGAGCTTTTTAATTAACCATTTGTGGTTTTAATGTGTATATATATAATTATAATAAATTTTATGTTTTAAATTCATGATTTGGTTGATATCTGCCTTGAAAGTGCCCTCCTTTGAATTTTTGTATAATTGTAGTTGTAGTAATATATTTGTAGTAATATACCGTGTTTCCCCGCAAATAAGACACTGTCTTATATTTTTTTTGGCTCCCAAAAACACACTAGGTCTTATTTTCAGGGGATGTCTTATTTTTCCATGAAGAAGACTACAGTACACATTTATTGTTGAGTCACTCATGA
>NC_092871.1:63339659-63361937 GCF_032062135.1 Pyxicephalus adspersus | reverse complement strand
TCTGGAGCTGTCTCGGTGAGTACTTTTTTAATTTACCGGTATGTATGCTTTTATTTTCTTTTTCTCCTAGGTCTTATTTTCGGGGTAGGTCTTATATTAGGGCAGTTTTACAAAATAGTGCTAGGTCTTACTTTCGGGGTAGGTCTTATTTTCGGGGAAACAGGGTATTTGGGATGTGGCAGGATTCTGTACTAAGTATATTTATATGCTGGGCATGTAATCCTTTGGTCTAATAATAATAATAGTAATAATATTAATGTCCAATAATGACATTTTTGTAGTGACAGTTTGTTTAGAGAGAATTTCTCTTGCTTTGTAGGAAGTTACTCCTCACTTTATGTTGTGTCTATAGATTAGGAAGCGAAGAAATATCTCTTCCATGGGACAAAAAACAAAACAGGGGTTTGGGTACTTTGGAGTGACCACACTTGAATGTAAATTTCTTCAAAAGCCATCACTTAACTCATCAGTATCTTATGTAAGTATTCGACTGGATAAGTGGATTGAATTATTGGTGTCCTGCCACTCACTGTGGTTTCTCCCACCGACTCCTATGTGACATAGGATCCGGGGGACAATACCATAGCCAGCAGCAGTGAAGAAGTTATTGAAACACCTGGAAGTGTGTAAATGGATGCAGCTGCTTACAATGAAGCACTGACTTACAAAAAATGGTGGTCTATTGGGATGTATACAAATGTGTATGTAGAAATACCCCTTTGCTATTACAATCACCTTATTTTTTTAGGTGGGTAAACAAATCTTGAGATACATCTACTTGGTAGTCTCAGATACCTATTTGTCACAGCATTAAACTTAAGTGAGAATAATGTAATATGATGTATAGATGGATGACAACCCTGCTATCTTTTTTAGCTAATTGCCACTTTCATAAATAAAGTAAATATAAAAATGTCATTATGTGTATATAACGCCAACTTTCTGGTGAAGACTTTTGATAAAAGGGCCACTCAGAGCTGAGGTATTCTTACAGCTTCCTTTTGCCCCATTCTTTCACCCCATAATACAGCTGTCCCTACTTTTTTCAGTGAATACAGTGTAACACACGGGAGGAGGCAGGCAGTACAGGTGTGTGTTACCCAATAAGGGCTGAGCCATTGCAATGCTATAAATCTCTCAGGGGCAACTCACACTCCAGCACCAACCCGCCTTCATAATCAAAAGCATTTCCTGCCGTAACCGATCAATCACAGTTTACGATGAGCTGACCAATGGCAGCGAATTTCCGCGTTCCACAACATTCAGCATGTTTCCGGGTGGAAGAGGAAAGGGAAGGCGACATGATACGCAGTTTGCTGAGCAGTGGCTGCTTAGCCAGAATAGGGCACACGATGCTCACCGGGGGGATGACACTGGTGTTGTTTCTGCACGACACTGGCAAGTATTTGGCGGAGAACAGGGGCACAGGTGTTGTGCGGGGTAATTTTACACCCTGAACTGCTCAGTGGTACCTGTGATCCGTGCTGAGGGCATTTTGTATTGAGATCTGAGCAGTTATCTAGAGACAAACTGAATATGTTTCCAGAGACTTGGCAGTGTAAAGTTGATTTAACTTTGCTGCGATAAAGGGTCAATTCTCTGCTAGAAAATGAAAAACTACTCTGAGCTAGACACTAGAATTTTCTCATGGAGGTTTTCAATTCTGTTCTGTGTTCCATATGGATGGATCATCATCCAACCTCTTCCTTATTGGCCATGGACATACCCATTAGATCAGTGTTTCCCAACCTTTCCTAAATCGTGGCATATATTTTACATTAGAAAAATCCCACGGAACACCACTAAACAAAAATGTCACAGATTAATTAGCTACCTGCTGCCATCTAGTGGAAGAGTACTTCTTTGTTCTGCCTATCACTATACATTGCTGGTATAGCCAAATGAAGACAAATTATTTGCAGTAAATAAATAATTTTCACACCAATTAACCAACATTGGATAATTTCTCACGGTACACCTGAAGATCGCTCATGGCACACTAGTGTGCCGCGGCACAGTGGTTGAAAATCACTGCATTAGATTGACATCTTTCATCATGCAGCCTGCTGCTCAGTGGCCTGACTGTCATTGACATACCCATTATGGATGGCATCCATCCCCTTCCTCATTGGCCTGGGTGTCATGAACATACCACAAGAACGATGACGTCCATCATCAATATGCTCTTCCTTAATGGCCTAAGTTGGAGACATATAGAAAGAAATCCATCTTCATCAAGCCTTTTGCTTCATGGCCTGGGTTTTATGAATGTACCCATTGGAATAATGACATCTGTCATCATCCATGTTCCTTATTTTTGGCTGTGGTGCCATGGACATACCCAATAGGATAATGCTGGTCTCTTCTTCCCCAGCTGGTGTCAAAGATTACTCATTAGAATGACATCTGTCATCATGCAGCCTGCTGCTCAGTGGCCTGTTTGTCCTTGACATACCCATTAGGACATCTATCACCATCCAACCTCTTCCTCAATGGCCTAGGTATAATAAATATATATGGTAGGATGATGATGTCTGTCATTATCAAAGCTCTTCCTCTGTATGTGTCCTGCACATACTTTGTTAGGATAATGTCCATCGTCACATTTTCATCTGGCCTCTTCCTCAGTGACCTGGGGGTCATGGATGTACCCTATAAATTTGATAATGTAGACAATGGGCAAAAACTGATCAATTTAACTGTTGCCACAGTATTGGGTCTGGTTGGGTACCTACGTCAGGCATGGGGTGCCCTGGCAGGGGTGGATGCTGATGTGATGACATTAGTGGGTCTGATAAATACAAACTAAAACCAAAACAATACAAAATAAAAAAAAACATTTTTTTGTATATTTTAATGTGGGACAATAAATGAGGCGTTGTAGGACACTTGTGCTTAGGAATAATTAAATTTGTTAATGCCTCCCCTCTTTTTATGACAAGAATGCTGATCAGGAAGTCCTTTAACTCTGAAGCAGAGCTTCTGATTGATGTGTTTATTAGAACAGATTTATAGATGACAGCCATACAGATGGCATTTTACAGAAGGATGGGTCAGCAGGGGAAACCTTTGTAAAAACGTATCGGAGTTTTCCATTAATACTGTGTCTACCCAACTAAGAAATTTCCCTTGTATCTTGCTAGGTTGTCTCTGGAATCAATCCCAGTTGGTAACTGATCGCTTAGGACTGAATAATTGTTGGTGAAATTGTAAACAATTGCCAGGGATGCTGTTGCTGCCATGGGCTTGGGTAGCAGTTGTGACAGTTTTGTTAATTTATAAGATGGATAGATAAAGGTTTTCATTGAAATGCTCCCTATAAATCAATATATATTATTTTTGAGCACATCAGTACTCAATTTATTTATGTTAATACCATTCACATAAAATAATAGCAGAAGTGAAAGTGTTCAAACAATGGTTCTGCCAGACCTTGAGCTCTTTCTGGCATTAAATTTAAATAAATATATATTATTTTTGAGCACATCAGTACTCAATTTATTCATGTTAATACCATTCACATAAAGTGATAGCAGAAGTGAAAGTGTTTAAACAATCATTCTGCCAAACCTTGAGCTCTCTCTGGCATTACATTTTCTTACCAATGTCACAGCACCTCTTATGTGGTCTTTGTCTGCCTCTTTCTGAACGTCACTTTATCCCTCTGATAATCAGCAGCTGGTGTCACCCATTCTTTATTAAATGGAGTAGAGGAATTCATGGGAAATCTGGATCATGCTGGTGGTACAAAGCTAATCATGGTGTTGCCCAGAAATGTTGGAATCAGCAAAAAAGTTACAAGCAAACCTTAAAAAAAAAAAAAAAAAAACCTTTGTCATGGAAATCATAATGTAGTTTTTGATTCTCCAATTTGATGTCTAATGCTTGTTGTGTCTATTTTAGATCTTTACCATCCCCAAAATGAATGGATACACCTAAAGCCTCTGCTCTTTGTGATGGCGGTCCTGTGTTCTGTGGGGCTGTATTTTGCTGTGTCGCTCATGGATCCAGGATATGTACTCTCTGAAAGTGAGGACAAGGTAATAGTTCAAGTCTTTTAGAATAATGAAGGTCTCAGTGAAAATGCCTGAGGCTTAAACTGTTACAAAGAGCTTAAAATAGGATGAGAAAGAATATTACAGAGAGTCAGGGCAGCTCTAGAAAAGTCTTGGACCCATGCGTGTGATGAGGTTATGAATGAGGAAGTCATTGGTAGGTCATTGGAGGAGCAAAGAGAGCGGCTAGAGGTGTATATTTTACCAGGTTAGAAAGGTAAATGGGACAAGGAGGATGTTACAGTTGTCCAGACGGGAGATAAGAGCATGTACAAGAAGTTTGGTGGTCTCTGGGGACAGGTAGGATGGATTTTGAAGATGTTGCGCAGGTGAAAGTGACAGGACCTGGAAATGTTCTGAATATGAGGGGTAAATTTGAGGGCAGAATGAAGGGTGACGCCAAGACAATGTGCCTGGGGGGGGGGGGGACAAATAACAGTGTTGTTAACAATTAGAAATATGTTGGGATATTTGGAATGTAGGGGGGAAGATGATGAATTTGGTTTTATGCAGGTTGAGTTTCAGAAATCTGTTAGCCATCCAGAATGAGATGGCCGACAGGCAGAATTAAACCTTATCCCGGACTGAAGGTGACAAGTCAGGGGTGGACAGATAGATTGAGTGAGGATGTGTACAGAGAAAAGAGAACTGGTCCAAGGACTGACCCTTGGGGAACACCAAGAGGGAGGAGAGGAGGAATTACCATTGAAAGAAACTTGAAAGGAGCAGTCAAACAGGTAGGAAGCAAACCACAAGAGCAGTATCACTGATAACAAAGTTCATGATTTGGATTAGAAGGGGGTAATCAACAGTGTCAAAAGCAAAGGAAAGATCAAGGAGAAGGAAGGGGGAAAGGTTGCCTTGTGACTGATAAGTCAATGCTCTGATAAGTCATTGGCCACTTTAGTAAGGGCTGTTTCAGTGGAATGGGCAGCTCGAAAGCCAGATAGGAAAGGGTCAAGGAGAGAGTTGGTGCTAAGGTAAGCGGTCAGCCTTTTATAGACAAGGTGCTCAAAACGTAACACATAATGTCAGTGATGATTTACAGGTGGAAGGGATGGGTATGGATGGAGTTGCACAGTGAGACATCATGTCTGTATTTGTCAATTTTATCTGTAAAATAGGAGTGTGTCTTGGGCAGAGAAGGTGGTAGTGAAGTTTAGGAGGGTGTCAATTGTTAAAAAGCGTGGGTTTGAAGCTTGAGAGGAAATGACAGCAGAGAAATAATTTTGCTTGGCAACAGTGAGTTCAGTGTTAAAATGTTGTAGTCTGGCTTTGTAGTCCAGGAAGGCAAAAATAGGATAGGTAGAAGGTGATAAGGTTGTGATCAGAAAGGGTAAGCGGCGAGTTGTCAAGAAGGGTGAGGCTGCACAGTTAGGAAAATACCAGGTCTAAAGTGTGTCCGGCGATGTGTGTGGTGCCCTTTATATTCTGTGTGAGTCCAAAGGAGGAGGTAATGGAGAGCAGTTTGGCTGAGGAAGGATGGTTGGGGTCATCCACTGCAACATTAAAGTCACAGAGGATGAGATAAAGTCACAAAGGATGAAGGTAGGCAGGTCGTGGGAAAGAAAGTGTGGGAGCCAAGATGCAAAGTTATCCATAAATAGAAAAACTGGGCCAGGTTGGCAGTAGACAACAGCAAAAATGAGGCGTAGGGGGCGGAAAAGATGGAGTAGTTTTCAAAAGAGGTGAAAATGAAAGAGGGAGGGGTAGGAAGGATTCTGTATGTACAGTTGGGGGATAAAATAAGACCCACACCACCACCTACTCTGTTGCCAGGTCTAGGGGTATGTGTAAAGTGGCATTCTGACAGATCTGGTGTTCCATAGACTGCCAGAGAAAGGGGGTGAGATTTTATGGGTAGGGTAAATTGGAATGAGATTAGGAGGAGGGTGTATTTTGCTGAAAGGGTAAGGAAGATATAGGCTGTTGAGGTTGGGTGAGATGTCACTAGTAAGTAGCAGTAGAGAAAAAAGGTGCAGGAGCACAGACAGAGCGAGCAGGAGAGTGAAGGAGCAATCAGACAATGAGTTAAAAGACTAGGAAGGAGAAGAGTGAATAAAGCCAGCACAGAGAGTGCAGGGTGGGTAATACATTGTAAAAAATAATTGTGAACCATAGGGGTACATTAAACTGAAGTCCATGTAAGCCGCTCCTGTAGGATAGGTTGTAGTGAGGCTTGTTGAGTTCCAGGAGTGGGATAGGATGAGTCAGAGGTGGCTTGGTGAAATAGCAGTTCAGAATGGCAGCAGCAGAGGTTGTGTTGGAGTCCAGGTGGATGCTTAATGATGAATCAGTCCAAAGGCATGAATAGGGGGATGCAAAGTGTAATTGTATGTCAAATTCTGTTCCAATTTCTGCTTCAATTCCCTGCATTAATTCCCAATTGCACTTATAATTTGGCACTTGAAATTTGGGCACATGACCAGGGTCCCACAAGACCATGCCTGATATTTAAATAGAAGTGATTTGGGTGCTGAATATGGATAATTCATTCTGGTTATCTTCACCACAGTTCTAAATAAGCCCTTATTATTCTTGGTTATATCAGTAGTGGGACCTCGGTGCAAAGTCATGTGCAGGCTGTCAGTCTTGGCGTATAGCTTATCATACGAGAGAGAAAGAGAGAGAGATTGAGAAATAGTTTGATTAAGTACATTGTGTTTTTTTCCTTTAGACTTTTTTTGATCATGAGACAAGTGCACTGACTCCCGGCACAGTACGAATGAGACGGTGTGGATACTGCATGTTAAAAGTATGTCAGTGAGTAATACATTCCTCTGGGATTAATGGATATTTCTTTACAGATAAGACAAACATTTTACAAACTGTAATGTTAATGTTGGTTCCTAGAGATGGCTCTCTGGCATTCCAGCATGCTTGGATAATCATCAGACCTTTTGTTCTTTATTTAGTTTTTCATATCAACTAGATATATTTATCAGCCAGAAACTAGGTAACACCCTTTATTCTAAACCTTTCAGCTGATTTCCCTTCTGTGACAGAAAGGCCAAAAAGAGAACCAGAATTGACTGGGTTTCAGCCAGAATCCTAGTATTTACATTTTGCAAACTTTACTTTACTTTTTGCAAACTTTACAACTTTCCTTTTTTTAAATCTGCATGCGACCAATTATTTAGCTTTATTTACTATGCCTGTGTCCTATTTATAGCTTTGACCAAAGGGTGAAAGGTCATCTGAAGTTTGATGATTGCTGCTTTACCAATACCTAACCATGCATGCTACCCCCCAGCCTCTGAGTGCATTGTTTGAGGGTGCAGGAACTGTAAGAATTCAGGTGAGCTTTCACACCCTGACTCAGAATGAAGAGTCAAATACAAATCTATCCTAAGTAAGCCTGCAAAATGATTATTATTATTAATAAACAGGATTTTTAAAGCACCAACATATATGCAGCGCTGTACATTACCTAGGGTTTGCAAATGACAGATACAGACAGTGACACAGGAGGAGGAGTGGACCCTGCCCCGAAGAACTTACTATATAGGAGGTGGGGGAAGTAACACACAATAGGAGGGGAGATATGTAGTGGTGAGAGATTGTAAGGAGACGAGTAGGCAAGTTTGCAAAGATGGGTTGTCAGTTCTCTTTTAAAAGAGCAGAAAGTAGGACCAAGTCGAGAAGGATAAGGAAGATTTTTCCAGAGAGTCGGGCAGCTCCAGAAAAGTCTTAGAGCTGTGCGTGTGATGGGGTTATGAGTAACAAAGTAATTTTAGGTCATTGGATGAGTGAAGGAGCATAAATTTGATTCTAAGGTGAAATGAAGCCAATGAAGAGAACTACAAAGAGAGGCAGAAAAAGAATGGTGGGAAGGCTGTGTATTGGGTAGGTAGATAGGTAGGTGAAAAGGATGGATAGCGCTGGCTGCAGCATAAATAATATATTGTAGAGAAGAGAGTTGAGTTAGTTGAATACAAGAGAGGAGGATGTTACAGTAGTCCAACAACTGATAAGAGTACAAAGAGTTTGGTGTCAGAATTCAGGTCTCTGAGGACAGGTAGGGGTGAATTTTGGAGATGTTACGCAGGTGAAATGTTCTGAATATCTGAATAAGTCAGGGGTGGACAGATAGATTGTGCCAGTGTCATCAGCACACAGATGGTACTGTAAACCAAAGGAGGATATGAGAATACTGAGAAAGGAGGTTTAGAGAGAAAAGAGAACCTGTCTGAGGACTGACAATAGGGAAACACCAACAGAGAGGAGAGGAGGAATTACCTTTGAAAGAAACTTGAAAGGAGCAGACAGGTAGGAAGTAAACCAGGAGAGTAGTGTCACCGATACCAATTCAGTTCATTATTTGGATTAGAAGGGGGTGATCAACAGTGTCAATAGTGGAGGAAAGATCAAGGAAAAGAAGGAGGGAAAAGTTGCCTTGAGACTTAGCTCTGATGGGTATATTGCTCTCCTTAATAATATAAAGTGTATGAAGTCCCCTTCAGGCCTTCTTCATCACAACTTAATATAAACATCTTACCCCAGACAGTCTGGATTGCCTAAGACCAGAAATTGTTTCCAGGATGTGGTTTCTTTGGTTATTGGAATTGTGCTTTTGAGAAACATGCTGAAAGGGTAGGAGAGATGACCTCATCAGTCCGTATCTGCTCCTTCACTTTTCACTTTCAGGTGGTGACAGGATGGTGACTAAGTTGTGTTGCTATACTACGGCTTTGTAAAATTCCAAATGGAATAGACTGAAATAATCACTTTATTGGTCTTTTGTTTCAGCAGCCAATGAGGGCCCGACATTGTAAATCCTGTAACCACTGTGTGAGAAGGTATGATCACCATTGTCCCTGGATTGAGAACTGTGTTGGAGAAAAGAACCACCGATCCTTTATGTTGTATCTGACTGTCAAGCTTGTGGTTCTCCTTTGGGCTTTCCACTTAGCTTGGTAAGTGGATATTCTGTTTTATGAGGAATGATGTCCCTAGACACTTCTATTAATAGGGTGACAGTATTTCCTCTCTTAAGGTCAGGGATACAGATGTAGCGTTGGTGTTGTCACTGTTAACGCATGCTCCTAAACAGTGTAACTGAACATGTAATACACACCTATGCCATGGGTGTGCAATCAGCAAGTAGGCCAGTGACAAGCTGTACATAAAATGCGGCTAATGGAAAGATAGAATGTATTTCATAAGAAAAGGTGAATGCTGCTAGTTTCTTTAGACCCTAAGCATAAATAATTTAATAATGCAGTTTCCTTCTACAGGTCCGGTTTTCACTATGAAGTCACTTGGAGTGACTGGCTACGCATTAATGTCTTCTTGCTCCTGGCTTTTATTCTGATCACCATTTGTACAGCAGTGGTGGGGCTTTTACTTGCATGTCACCTCTACTTGATATCCAGCAATTTCACCACATGGGAGTTCATGTCCTACAATCGCATCTCCTACCTGAAGCAGTGTGACTTGAACTCCAATCCTTTTGACAGGGGAATTGTGTGGAATTTGTGGAACTTCTTTTGCACCCATGGTCATGTGACCTGGGAGTGGGTGTATTTGGGGAACACTTACAACATGGACAACACGGTATGAGGCACATCATGACCTGTGACTCTACACAATAAAGGATTAGACTTACATTTGCTATATGTACAAAGAGAGCTTACCACATAAGAATAGAAGGCATTCTGCAAAATACATAGTCTGTTTATTATGTCAGTGCTGGCTGGGACCACAGATCATCAGATAAAACTGGCAAAAAGTGGCATTAACTATTTAGGCAGGCAAACTTGAAATGCTCGTCCCTTGGTCTAGTCCAGTGTTTCTCAAGGGTTCCCCCAGAAGTTGCTAGGGGTCCCCTTGATTAATGATCAGTTTCTGCCTCTCAAGTCAGCTTAACTGACACCAATGATCTTTTTGGCTATCCATAAAGCGTTACATTCTTCCCACTGAAAACAAAACTATGTATTGTGAGCTGTGGATATAATATTTATAGCAGTGGTTCCTTAAGATGGTATTGTTTTTTCAAGGGATCCCCCACCCTATTAAGTTCAATAAAAGCTGGTCTTGCTACAGGGACTTCCTGAGGAAAAGAACTCAAGAAACAAAAGCTGATTTACATTGTTTTTATGTGTAATCATGCAGACAGACAGAAATTACTTTATCGTTAAACAATAATCATGCTGTCAAGACATTGACGAGCAGTCAGATTTTCTGTCTCATGGCTGGGCCACAGCAGACAGGCAATGTCCTATGCTGCTGCTTTTCAATTCAAACACTGCATTTCTCATTGTTCAATACATTTTTGAGGAAGGCAGAGGTCCTCTTCCCCAAGGGAGATGTTCTATATTACTAGGTAACCACCCAAGCCAGCTGGATCCAATTTTTATATGAAGCCGAAGCCAAGGATCAAAATAGCACACCTTTAATTAGAATTATGCAAGGAGTCTATGTAACTCTTTAGAGGTCAGGCAGGTACTTCCAAGGGCAAGCTTTGCTCATTTATTTCCACCCTTTGTCTAACCTCATGAATGCATCTTTGTGACCAAGAGGCAAATAGTTTTATATGGAGAAAAAGAAGTTTGAAAAACTGAAAACAAAAAATGTCCTCTCATTCAGTGTTTTTAACAAGACAACAGTTGTAGAACTGACTCCATGATGATCAAATTGATAATTGATCAACAAGAGGTTAATCTAAGGTTGTATACAACATGCTAGATATTTGTCATTGGAAACAATCTTTCAGTATCATTTCCAACTACAGGGGACCAATGTACATACAGTGCTGTTCTGTTCTATGGAGGGGGGAGAACAAGTGAGTGGCACCCTGCTGCACTCGCTCGCCTCCCTTCACTTCCTTTGTCGTCGGTCGTCATCTGTCGGTCATGGTCTCGCCTGAGACAAGCCAAATAGCTTATATCTGCTGACACCACTGACCTGAACAGGAAGTAATTGCAGATATATAGAGTGTAATTGCCAAAAGCAACCAAAACCCGACAGATGTTCTCCCCATTTTCCATTCTGCATTTCGGCCAGCAAGGGACAGACACAATTGAAACAGTCGCAGGTGTGATCTGTGACAGCCAGTTAACTTAATAAAGACTGGTCAGTTTCATTCTCCCCCCGTGTACAAACCTCTATTTGCTCTAAACACTCTTCAGCAATTTGTTTTCTGAACACACAACAGCAGTCTGCAACCTCCACACATCCTTTAGGAGAAAATGTTACATTTTAAAGTTTATTTTAATAAATTACAATTACATTTATTGCTATACAATCTTCTTTTATAATAGTAATTTTTTGGGTCAAGACATTAAAAATAAAACAAGAACGCCCCATACATGAGACCGATCATTTCCGCTACTTAACACTGTCGATTTAATAATTTCTGTAACTGGATCATGCTAAAAAGTAAAATTGTCACCTAGATAAAAGTATAGTACAAGCCATCAAAGTTAAACATGTATGGAGAATTTCCAGCTTGTGTCAGGAACAGGTTCAGTAACTTTGAGGTGGTTAATAAAGTGCTAAACATACTTTTTTTTTTCCTGAAAGAATATTTGCATTAATAATCACATATTCACCATGAGCTTATACAAACCGCTTATCTGGAATAATTTCTTACTCCTGACAGTTTCCAGTAAAATAAATCAGAAGCAGCTACCTGCCATCGCAGGGATGTCACAATCAGAAACATTAAAACATTCATTTTAGTTCTGGATAAAATAGGAAAAAGTAAAAACTTCTCTGGTTTCACTGCTGCATGAAGGCCTCATTGAGAAGAATGTCCCAGAGTGAAAGGCAATTGTATTGTCACTAAGACAAGAACTGTGGAACAAGCTACCAGAGGGATACGGATGAAATTTTAAGCTAAAGACAATAAGGATTTTTACCTTCCCTTTCCCCTTCAGTGCAGTACAATCCACAGAAGTTTTAGCCTTTGCCAACCCTTTATCTGAAACCGGAAAACAAAATTTGCCTGGAGATACAAATAAGGAAGGATCTAGAAAATGTTTATAGATAATAAAGTGATAAAGAAAACTAAAGGACTGCAATTGATGACCTCCATGTCAGTTATGCTGACAATCTACCCTCAATGCCCTGCTGACTGAACACTCATGAAGACTCGGAAAGAGGTCCTTGGATCAGCATAACAGACAGGTAATTACTACTTTCTGAAGAACCTCAACACAATTTAACATGAACAACCAAATGCACCTGAACCTAAGGGCACATATACCGTATTTTCTGGTGTATAAGACGACTTTTTAACCCCAAAAAAAACTGTGCCAAAGTCGGGGGTCGTCTTATACGCCGGGTACTTACCAATCCCCTGAACGGGGAGAAGATCCGAGCTTGGGTTAGCCAGTCAGCTGTCAGAGAGCTTCGGGAACGCTGTGAGCCATGCGGTATAGATTAATATGCTTGTTATTGAATATTGTGATTTAAAAAACAGCATTTATAACATTATTTAAAGTAAAAATTTTCTTTGTTACTGTTTTTTTTTTTTTTTTTTTTAAGTGCAACAAACTATATTTTAACTGGAAAATCTGGGGGTCGTCTTATACTCCCAGTCGTCTTATACGCCGGAAGATACGGTATATGGTATGTTTGTGTTGGACTGCACAATACTTTGTGCGCTGAGGATCCTAGATAATAAGTATAGTCATAGCTTCAGTCACTGGCCTGCAGCCAGCCAAACAACTAGTAATTTTGGAAGGTTACAAAGGACAACCTTGTATTGCTGTCAGTGTTAGTTTGCTTTAATGCTGAAGATTAAAGGGTCAGTCCACCCAATAAACACTTCAGTTACTGCATTGTAAAATCACTTAATAGTTTATTAACTTTTCAGCACTCCTAATATTGACAGTTTGGGTCAGCAAGCCAGCCACAGCCATTAAAAGGGCTTTCCACTCTCCCTGCTGGATTGTTTACATTCACTATGGAGAATTAAACAAGAGCATCTCAAAACAGGCAGGCCAATAACTTTGGAAGGAAGTTCCTATTGCTGCAATCTCAACATATGCAAACCCTAGGGATGACTGCACCTAGAATAAAAATAACACTTTTGGGTGTACTAAGCCTTTAGGTATAATGGCTGCATTCCCGATTTGTTATCTGTAAGACCAGGCCTACAAAATACATGTATATTTAAAAACTACCGGACAAGGAATTGATCCTTGGTCACATTTATATAGCAGTCTATGTCCCCACTTGGTGTAGTCGCCCATCTTTTTTTTCCTGGTTACCACTGTCATTAGGACCAAAAGTGATAAGGTTGTAGTTGTCACCAAAGCCAAAAATGTATTTAAATTCAGAATTTAAAATTTAGGGCTGTCTGATTGGGGACTCGTGTTCCGGTGACAACTAGGGGAGAATTCCAACCACTTTGCAAAAAATAAACTGAGCGGTTTAGAATCCTATTCTGTCATAAACTTTATAAATACCTAAAGACAGTACAGCAAATACAATGAAGCTGCAGCTTAGTATTACTAAATTTAATGCATGGACATAGTATACTAGAACAAATAAATACAACCTTTATGCATTGCACGGTTTCCCCCGTGTGTGTGATTATTGCTGACATGTTTATGATTTAAGACAGACAACTACAGAGCTGCTAAATTGTTAAAAATTTGGCATTTTTGCAGATTTTAAAGCAAATCTCGAAAGAGATACCAGAGCTTCCTCGGCTTACTAGAACATGTGGGTAATTTTTTCCAGAAAGTGCAGACTCAGGTACTGTTGTAAGCTGGAAGATCTACATAAAATTTTTACAATGCCAATAGCATTTTTTTGTGTAATATCTGTAGAAATCCCAAAACAGAGGTAGGCCAGGTGTAGGTGCTAGAATTTCAAAGATGTAAAAAAAGTCTCCCAGGGACACAATTGTGCTTTGTACTCCTGCTGAGGTCAGCATGTTCATGTGAACAAAATGCACACCATGTCAAAAATCCAAGACAAGAAAAAACTGAAAGCCACAAAGCATCGAGAACAATTTTACTCATCCTCCGCTGGGCTCTCATTTTCTATTGTGAAAGAAGTAGGTCAGAGACAAAGTCAAAGTCTTGGAAGAGAATCTGATCGATGGAAGTCAGGGGGCGTGGATCGTCAGATGGGGACAGGATGGGTTTCTGTCCTGTGAATTCTTCATCAAAGTTCCTCACATCATAAGGGTCCTTTAGGGATGGTATGAAAGGTGGCTGCAGCTCGCGTACATAAAGGGCTTTCCAATCCATCTCCTGTAATAAATAGAGACTTCAGTTATCAAATGGTTTGGTTTCAAGGGTAATTTTTAAATCAACTGCAAATATTGCTCGACAACTATTTTTTTTATATTGCATTAAAAGTGATTTTTTTATACATCAATTGATTAAAGTACTAGATGACGCTGGCCATCTACTGTTTAGTAGGGGTATCATTGCCAATTAATTGGTCTGGGTGCCAAAGCCTTTCCTGTTCAAAGATTGGACTCATTTTCATAGAGAAAGTATTTGCTTTTCTTCTTTTTCTCTATTTTATATACATAATCATTATTTATTGCTAACAAAAATGAGCATGATAGTTGAAAGGACCAAAAATGTTAATATAAAGGTTTCATTAGTCAGGTGAAAATGAATGTGTATGATATTTTTTTATCCACCAACTAATAATCTTTGTTGGAAGACAGTGAAGTTTATCAGGCTGGAGATTGTTCTAACTTCCTGAACTTTTTCTTTCCATGTACACTTAACTGCTAATATGTGGCTCTGTGAATAGTTTTGGCACACTTCTGTACTGAAATTGAGCGTGGGAGTGGGAGCTGCGTAATCCTCACCCGGCCAATGAAAATGGCTGAAGACTTCAAATAGGGAAAATGAAGTTGAATATGACAGCAGCAAGGGAAATCACAGCACATTCAGGAATAAAACCTATGCGTTGGCAATAGAGTAATTTAGTGCCTGAAGCGAAGTGAGTGCCAAGAAATTACAATAGCCAATAAAAGGCATGATACCATTCAAAATTATATTGCTTTTTAAGTACTCAATACAACAATGGTACAGCTTTCATGCTAAATGGATGGCTTGTTTGTGGACCAACTGTTAATGCAGAGGGCCAAACTGTGACATGGCTCCCTACCAATGGCCCCTAACAACAGCCTTATGTACCAGACTTACAACCGTTAGCTGTGCATAGGTGCTAGAAAAGTACATCCCATGGGGAACAAGGCAAGTCCCCAGTGACCAGTCTCTGGTGATCGAACCAAAAAAATTCTGTTACTTCATTGCCATGTGAAAGATAGCAGAATAATACAACTCAAATGTTTAGAGAAATGAGGACATTTTTCCAGACCTGATAGAAAGGCTGAGTCTTTATCTCTTCTGCATCTCCTATTCCAGCCCCCAAACGGCGCTCAGGTGTTTTTCGCAGCAACTATATACAGAAAACAAAAAGATGAAATAGGATTTGGCTGTGTGTTAACTTTTTTTTTTTTTTTTTTTTTTTTTTTAATTATTCTGTGCAGGTTACAGGAGAACCATTTTCCTAGGGCCCATTCCCTTCCCAAAGGTTAAAAAGCAACAGAGAAGCAAAAGATTGGGGTTAAGTGAAAATTAACAGTTTACAGAACCAATATCTTTTGCACAAATGTATCACGTGAGCATGTAAGATGCATTACAGCTATTTCCTTGCATCTCAGATTTCAGCTGGTAGAACCAGTAGTCATGTGATACACCAAAGTAGCAAGAACAATAGATGCCAAAATACATTTCCCAGCATCCATGCTTCACATTAGAAATCTAAATGATCAGACTTGTAATCACAGCAGATTGGTAGATGCACCCAAAATTTTTGTTAAAAGTCATAACATACTTTCCTTATAAGCTTGATGGCTTCACTAGAGAGGTAGCGTGGATAATGCACTTCTTCATTCACAATGCTGTCAAACACCTCCTCTTCGTCGTCACCAGGGAATGGACACTGGAAGAAGAGATAACAGTTATTGGTTCTGTTCAGGCCAAGTGAATAGAGGTTGTAAAAGCACTCAAAGTGCTGTACATTTGAATTTAAAGGGGAATGTACACTTTAATATAATAATCATATACTGAAATACACAACACATGGAGGGCAGATATTGCTCTCCTTAGAACGAAGTCCCACCTCTCCTACCAGCATCTCATAGATCAGCACCCCCAGCCCCCACCAGTCTACTGCATAGGTGTAGGACGTGTCAGTAAGCACTTCTGGTGCCAGGAACTCTGGTGTGCCACAGAATGTACTTGTTCTGTCACCATATCCCATACCTAGAAGACAAAGTAGAGAAATGAGCATGCAATAATTTTAAAGCTGTAACATGGTATTTTTCTGTGGTTTTAAATGTAAAAAATAAAAAGCTTGTGTGCCACCTATACTGGCCCAATAATTATGCATGTTCTGAAGCTGTGGGTACTAAAAATGAAATTTATTATTGAGAGAGCAGATCTAAACTTTGTCAATCATTTATGTGCATGGGAAAATAAACTTGTGAAAGCAGCTTTAACTGAGACTTCACATCCTTACCTTCTTTACAAAGTCCAAAATCTGCTATCTTTACAAACCCACTCCCATCCATCAGCAGGTTGTCCAACTTCAAGTCTCTGCAAGGTCAAAATGGTTGGTAAGTTTGTTGGTTTTAGAGTGGTTATAAACATGTACATAGTACGTTCTCAATATTTATGTGTATTTATTGCAACTCCAAGAGAACAAAGTAAACCAACTAAACATTTTCCATGGTTGGGAAAAATGATGGAAGGGGGAAAAAAACAAAATCTATTGTCAGCATCTAACTGTTGTCTATGTACAAAGTATTTTTTTCCTAATTTCCTATGCTGTGACCACACATTCTTCTCTCATTTCCTGTTCTGGTTACACAGGAAGAATGGGGTTTTCCTATGTCCTAGTGACATTCCTAAAAGAAATGATGTGGATTACTTTTTCCTGATCTGGTGACACAGGCTGGCCCTTTGGCTGGCCCATATAACACAACACTGTGGTCCCCTAGTTCTAATGCTAACTAATAAAATGAAGACATTTTCTTAAGCCAAAAAGTATTACAAATGTGCTCCAATAACTTTTGCAGCTATCCAATTCCTCTTAGGAGCTTCTCACCAAGGACTGAGATTGATAAAAAATTGATAAAATCCCTTTCAAAATTCACAATTTAATTATATAGCAAATATGTACACTTTTCAGGCTGCCAAAGGTTTTAAAATTCTGGTCATTTTTTTTTTTTACTGCCAGAGAACAGTATCGGAATCTTGATCCCAACAATAGTACAGCTTGTTTAGGAAAGCTCCCAGCTTGCTGACAATGCCATTGCAATGATAAGTGATCATTTCCCTGTGCCCACTATCTCCCCCTGCGTATTTACAATCAGCACATGGATCCAATTTAGGACAGAACAAGGAAATTATTATAAAACAAGCTGATAAAGGGGGAAATATAGTCATGGAAAAGTCAGATTATATCCTAACCAAAAACTTTTTCACCTTTAAAAAGAAATATTTACAAATTCAGGGAGTGGCGATGGGGACGAAATGTGCCCCATCGTATGCTTATATCTGTCTAGGTGACTGGGAAGAGAATCTATTCTCACACCCTAATTTTCAAACTTACCATCAATGTATACATAAATGGAAAATGTACATTGATGATATTCTTATCCTCTGCTGTGGTCCAAACAACTCCCTTGACAACTTTTTCCAATGGATACAAAACAATGAATACAACCTGAAATTTACAATCATTTATGGTCACCAAGAGGTTCCGTTCTTAGACACATATTTGAGAATCTGAGCAAGGTGCTTTAAATACCACACTTTATAGAAAGGAGACAGTTTCAACAGTAATGTTATCTCCTTTTCTGCATTTGAACATGTGCCCCCAAATTCAAGGGGTGGTGATATTGATAATTTACTTTTAAAATTAGAGACTAAATAGATACATCAACTAAATGCTATTCATCCACCAGGTCTCAACGATGTTTACTTCAATGAATATAAGGCTAAATAATTCTCCCCGTCAGTCTAATCCACTATTTACTTTCAATAGATTATGAGGTATCACACAATAAACCCTTCTTCAATCCCCTGTTTAGACTCATCCACCAGGACAAAATTATGTTTTCTAGTTTAGGCTCTTCTTTCAATGATTTGAAGTTTTCTATACCTGATTTTATCATTCACTTCTAATAGATCATGAGCTATCACAAATAGATACTCTGCAATTTCTCACTTTTGATACTAGGATGTCTGTATGTATAAATACATAATACCAGTTTAACCTGTGATGTTTACGTGTATACTGTATTTTTATCTGAGAGCTTTCTAACTTTGATGTTTATATCCTTTTTTGACAACTAAGTGGACCTATTTATCTATTCGACTACCTTTGTCAAATATATGTAATACTCTGTTACTTTGCTACATTTTTGACCAAGGGATCTGATATGTTCTACAATCAATAGTATGTCATATTTAACAGCTACCTTACGGGGGACAGGGGCAGCCCTCCCCTCTTCTTTGAGAGGAGTGTTTGGTAAGTAGGCTGACCCCAAAACAATAGGGGACCACTCAGGTTTTCCCTCTTCAGTTTGGGCATCTTCCCCTAAGACGCTCAGGACTCAGCCATATAGGAGCAATCGGTCTAAATTTACCGGCAAGTGAAGGTAGTTGACACAGCATTACACTCCTTTACCTTTTTTCAAAATTAGACTTACTCAATTTATATTCCAAATAAAACCCCTTTTTTACTTCTCCTATACACCTCAAGGTGCAGTACACACAATATTTGTATTACGTTTATTATCCCTGTACAATCTTCATTCATAATCTAATTTTTCTCTTTTTCTTTTCTTTTCTATACAAAATAATTGCTTGACATTAAAAATAAACTTAATGCAGCTAATCCGCCAATTTATCCATAGTAAAAATATGTAGAAGTTTTTATAATAATACTTAATACCGCTTATATTCTCCTATGTGTCCTTATAAGAGCCTAGGGCAGGGGTCGGCAAACTCTTATGACCACTAGGCTATTCCAGGGGTGGGCGGGAGCACACCTTGACTATTATTCCTTTACTCATCCAGTATTTTCCTTCCTTTTCTGTTTTCAACCAGAACGTCCAAACTTTTACTTTTTTTGATTTTACCTCCCTTCATAAAATTGAATATTCACTGATGTTCACTATATCCCCATTTGGTCAAGGATGTCAGCAATCTCAATAAAGTAAGATTCTTTTTGGAAATATATTTGTATTGTTTATTTACCAAATATTTAGGTTTTGATCCAATAATATATTTTTTCCCAAGGAGACTCAATCCCCTGAGGAAGCCCCTTTGGGGCGCAACGCGTTGGGCACTCAGATACTTTACAGAACAATGTCTATATGAGATATTATATTGACCTGTTCTTTATCACTCTGATGCTTAATTGTATCACCACCACTAGCATAGACGGTCTATGTTAAGGGTTAGGGTCACGGTTCTCACCCACTTAAATAAAATTCAGAATCCTTTTATTGACATATTCATGCCTAATAAAGCCTGTCTTTTCCCCTGATATTCCCTCCTTCACCCTTCTCATATTCTGAATCCGGGCTAGGCCATATCTACATTATATACCTAACTAACCCTCCCCCCCTCTTTTTTGTAAACAGCACATGGATACATCAGAGGCTCATAGTGCCAGCCCTCCCTCTACCACTTTGCCTCTGGTAGTCTCCTGCATATCAGCAATAAAATTTCAGACCAGGTATTTACATTACATTAAGAATACTTTTAATGATTATTTTTAAATACTTACCTATAAATTATTTTTTTCTCATGCAGAAACTGAAGGCCAAGAACCACACAGGCGGAATAAAATCTGCAAAAAGGATTATGGGCATGTCAGGCCTTAAAATCGTGTGACACAGTCATCCTGCCCTTTCACACAACATCCCTGTCACATACCTTGCTGCTGGCTGAGAGAAGACATTGGTATGTATGTGCATCATCAGGTCTCCGCCTGGCATGTATTCCATCACAAAGCAGTTATGTTCTTGGGTCTGGAAGCAAGCAAACAAGTTCACCAGAAAAGGGTGTCCGGAAGCATTTACCACCTCGAAAATGCGCTTCTCACACTGCAGACTGCAATGGATAGAAATAGTAACAAAAGGCAAGATTGTAACAATAAGCAGAAAAGAGTGAGACCATCTTCAAGATAGGTCTAAGCAATCAGTTACATGAGCTTTTTTATTCCTTAAACTAGGCTGGGAAAATGAAAAATGAATTTGATCCCGCAGCATTCAGATATTTGGTGGGTAAGCCCTGCTCTCCATGCTTCAATGGCATTGGTACCTTCAGATTCCAGGGCTCCACAGTCATTTCCTCTCCCACAACGTTGTGCTCAATTTCCCACGTCTCCTCCGAAGCACAGTCTTCTGTGCAGATAGTTGCTTCTGCTCTTTTTAGGGTCTCTCTTTGCCTTCTCAGTTATGTCTTTCCAGGGTGTATCGGCTAATCTGCTGCCTTCTACAGGCTTTACCCTATTTAAGGCTGAGGTCCCCTCCCATCTGTGTCAACATTATTGCAAGCGAGTCTTGTGCTTTTATATGGGAAGCACATTTACCACTTGTATTTACTATGTTGTAGGGGGTGGCAAAAAAAAAAGGATAAAGTAGTATTTGCATATCAGTGTGCCTGGGTCTCAAAAAATAGTTTCAAAGTGTGCATGTTAGTTGAATGGCAACAGATAAGTACCTGATCAGGAATAAAAGTGTGCCTTAATCACAGTCACATACTTGTGCAACAAACATCAAAGAATATGTAGCTTCCATTTCATTACAGAACAGCCTAAACATATGTACTTCTCCGCTTAGGATAAAATAGAATTTGGACCTTTCAAACTCATCTCTGCTCACGATATCACGCTTTTTCAATGCTTTGATCGCATACAGCTTTCCAGATTCCTTATATTCAGCCAGGAGGACCTAAACTCAAAATAAAAAATTAATAAATTAATTTGTCGATGTGTATGAAGTAAATTCAGAACTTTGTAAATGAATATGAGCACTCTGGAAAGTACACGCGTTACAAAACCCCGCTTTGCATGGTCTTTTTACATAAAACGTACCTTCCCAAAGTGACCCCTTCCCAACACTGAGATACTGATGAAGTCATCCAAAGTAAGTACATGTTTTCTGTAAAGAGAAAAATCAGATAATACTGGTATCCAATTTGCTAAAAATACTTCATGTTAAATAACAAATCCAGGAAAGAATCAGTGCGCAACTTATGCTGTCAAACACAACTAACTGTGTAACACTGAAAAATTGTCTCAATGTGTTAGAGCAATTCATCACTGTGAATTAGGCACATTACTGAAACCAGACACAGTCAAGAATATAGCATTTTGCACAAGGCGGTTAGCTGAGCTAAATAGAGGAAGCACCCATTACTGAATACCTTTTAAAAATTCCAGTTGTTGTAGAATATCCCAATAACACTCAAGAATCTTACCTTCTCCCCATAGCAGCAAACCATCAGAATATGTACTATCATTGGCTCAGACAGTTACATTCACTGGCTGTAAGTCCTACCATACAGCTGCCTATTGTGTGTTTGGCATTAGAACCACCATTACTCCTTAACATCAGATATGGTTGTCATGGGGGAAAATTAAAGGGACCCAGCACCCCCTTTTATCTGAGATAGTGACATACTGTCACCAATCCCAACAGACCATACCAATCACCAATACAATTTCCACAGTGTAAATACCTCTGTAGAGGTACTCTAAGCAGTTTTTTCCTATGTATTGAGTCACAATAGAAATGATCTAGGTTGTAAAAGGAAAAAAAATCCTGAAAGGAATATGGAGGCTGTCAGTGCTGGCCTCTTTCTAAAACTTTTCGTTTTCCTACTTATCTTTGTAATCAATGTTTAAAGCATGGATTATGAATGAATGTGCGGAGCAAGAAAGTTTACTACCAGGATGTGTGGGCAGTTTTGCAGGCCATATCTCTTAAGGACAATCAAGCAGTGGTTTTCCCATTTGGCCCCAATCACATTTACAGTTTAAGTTTACCTGCGAAGTTTCTGGGGCTCCAAAGTGCTCTGTGTGCTACTTTCCTCTGAATGAATCTGCTTCCCAGACTGAAACAAAAAAAAAGGACTTAACAGGGACGGTTTGCGATCAATTACATACATAGGTTGTCCTAAACTGAAGTAATGGAAACAAAAAGAGTTACATTTAT